>NC_048238.1:63674210-63897553 GCF_002007445.2 Ailuropoda melanoleuca
CCGGCTCACGGACTCAGTCTGCTGTTTCCAGAGTGCGGGTCCGCGGTCCGCCTGCTCCCCGGTGCAGGTGGTCCGCCAGCCGCCCTGCTTGTGCGCTCCTGGAGCTCGCGTTCTAAGTCTGCTGTCTCGCGGGTGCCGTCCGCGAGTCCGCCTGCTCCCCCGTGGAGGTGGCCCGCCAACCGCCAGCCGTCCCGCGTGCTCTCCCAGAGCTCCAGTTCTCAGTCTGCTGTCTCAAGCGTACGGGTCTGCGGTCTGTCCGCTCCCCCGTGCAGGTGGCTACCGCTTCCCAGCGCCCTGACAGGGCGGGCTCCCTCCCCCTTCTGTTTAGCTTCCGATATCTGTGCGCAGTTTCATGGCTCCCCGCTTCGTACCTCGATACTCAATGCTGGAGATGTTCATTTGTAGAGATCCAGATGTATCTTCTGGTGTTGTTTTCATAAGGATTGCATTAACTGTGTAGCTTGTTTTGGGTAGTATAGACTTTTTAACAATATTTCTTCGTCCAATCTATGAGCATGGAATGTCTTTCCATTTCTTTGTGTCCCCTTCAATTTCTTTCATCAGTGTTTATAGTTTTCAGAGTATAGGTCTTTGATCTATTTGGTTATGTTTGTACCTCAGCATTTTATTGTTTTTGGTGCAATTACAAATGGGATTATTTTCTTATGTTCTCTTTCTGCTGTTTCATTATTGTTGCATGGAAATGCAACAGATTTCTGTATGTTGATTTTGTATCCTGCAACTTTAATGAGTTCATGTATCAGTTCTAGCAGTTTTTGGGTGGTCTTTTGGGTTTTCTATATAGAGTTCCATGTTATCTGCAAATGCTGATTTAATCCTTCCTTATAGATTTGGTTTTTTTTTTTCTTTTTGTTGTCTGATTGCTGAGGCTAGGATTTCCGGCCATATGTTAAATAACAGTGGTGAGAGTGGACATCCCTCTCTTGTTCCTGACTATAGAAGGAAAGCTCTCAGTTTTTCCCCACTGATGATTATATTAGCTATAGGTCTTTGATATATGGCCTTTATGATGTTGAGGTATGTTCCCTCTATCCCTACTCTGTTGATGGTCTTTATCAAGAATGGATATAGAGCTACCCTATGATCCAGCAATTGCACTACTGGGTATTTACCCCAAAGATAGAGACGTAGTGGAGAGAAAGGCCATATGCACCCCAATGTTCATAGCAGCATTGTCCACAATAGCTAAATTGTGGAAGGAGCTGAGATGACCTTCAACAGATGACTGGATTCAGAAGATGTGGTCCATATATACAATGGAATATTACTCAGACATCAGAAAGAACGATTACCCAACATTTGCATCGACATGGACGGGACTGGAAGAGATTATGCTCAGTGAAATAAGTCAAGCACAGAAAGACAATTATCATATGGTTTCACTCATTTATGGAATATAAGAAATAGCAGGAAGATCAGTAGGAGAAGGAAAGGAAGAATGAAGGGGGGTAAACAGAAGGGGGAATTAACCATGAAAGACTGTGGAGTCTGGGAAACAAACTGAGGGCTTCAGAGGGGAGGGGGTGGGGGATTGGGATCGGCTGGTGATGGGTATTAAGGAGGGCACATATTTCATGATGCACTGGGTGTTATACACAAGTAATGAATCATGGAACATTACATCAAAAACTAAGGATATACTGTGTGGTGACTAGCATAATATAATAAAAAATTAGTATTCAAAAAAAGAATGGATACTGTAGTTTGTCAAATGCTTTTTCTGCATCTATTGAGAGGATCATATGGTTTTTATCTTTTCTATTATTAATGTGGTATATCAAATTGATTGATTTCCAAATATTGACCCACCCTTGTAGCAGAGGAATAAATCCCACTTGATTGAAGTGAATGATTTTTTTAGTGTACTGTTGGATTCAATTTGCTAGTATTTTGTTGAGAATGTTTGCATCCCTGTTTTGAAGGATATGGGCCTCTAATTCTCTTTTCTATGGGGGTCTTTGTCTGGTTTTGGCATCAAGGTAATGCTGGTCTTGTAAAATGAGTTTGGAAGTTTTCCTTCCATTTCTATTTTTTGGAACAGTTTGAGAATAGTTATTGATTATTTAACTGTTTGGTAGAATTCCCCTGGGTGGCCATCTGGCCCTGGACTTTCATTTGTTGGGAGATTGTTGATTACTGATTCAATTTCTTTACTGGTTATCTGTCTATTCAAGTTTTTCAATTTCCTCCTGTTCCAGTTTTGGTAGCTTGTATGTTTCAGGAATTCATCCATTTTTTCCAGATTGCCCAATTTATTGGCATATAATTTTCATAATATTCTCTTATATTTTTGTGCTGTTGTTCATGATGTCTCCTTTTTCAGTCATGATTTTATTTATTTGGGTCCTTAGTCTTTTCTTTTTGATAAGCCTGGCTAGAGGTTTATCAACTTTATTAATTCTTTCAAAGAACTAGCTCTAAGTTTCTTTGTTATGTTCTACTGGGTTTTTTGTTTACTTCTTTATCTTTTATTTCTGCTCTAATCTTTATTATTTCCCTCCTTCACTTTATTCTTCCTTTGTTGTTCTTTTTCTATCTCCTTTAGGTATAGGGTTAAGCTGCCTATTTGAGACTTTTCTTGCTTTTTGAGGTAGGCCTGTATTGCTATATATTTCCCTCTTATGCCTGCTTTTAATGCATTCCACATGTTTGGCAATGTCATATTTTCATTATCATTTTCCATGTATTTTTAAAAATTTCTTCTTCAATTTCCTGGTTGACCCATTCATTTTTGCCAGGATGTTCTTTAACCTCCATGTATTTGTGTTTTTTCCAAATTTTTCTTGTGGTGTACTTCAAGTTTCATAGCATTGGGGTCAGACAATATGCATGGTATGATTTCAATCTTTTTGTATTTGTTGAGTCCTGATATATAAACCCAGTATGTGATCTGTTATGGACAATATTCCATGTGCACTCTAAAAGAATGTGTATTCTGCTGCTTTAG
Organism: Ailuropoda melanoleuca; assembly: GCF_002007445.2. Lineage (NCBI taxonomy): Eukaryota > Metazoa > Chordata > Mammalia > Carnivora > Ursidae > Ailuropoda > Ailuropoda melanoleuca. Next base: position 63,677,179 of record NC_048238.1, read on the forward strand.
GATGAAATGTTCTGATTATATCTGTTAAGTCCATCTGGTCCAGTATGCCATTCAAAGACATTATTTCCTTATTGATTTCCTGCTTAGATGATCTGTCCATTTGTGGCCAGTGGGGTGTTGAAGTCCCCTACTGTTATTATATTATTATCAATGAAATTGTTTATGTTTATTATTAATTGTTTTCTATATTTGGGTGCTCTCAAGTTGGGGGCATAAATATTTACAATTGTTAGATCTTCTTGTTGGATAGATGCCTTTATTATGATATAGTGCCCTTTTCCATCTTTTGTTACATCTTTGGTTTAAAATCTAGTTTCTCTGATATAAATATGGATACTCAGACTTTCTTTTAATGCCCATTTGCATGACAAATTGTTCTCCACCCCCTCATTTTCAATCTGCAGGTGTCTTTAGTTCTAAAATAAGTCTTTTGTAGTTACCATATAAATGGATCTAGTTTTTTTTAATCCATTCTGACACCCTATGTCTTTTGATTAGAACATTTAGTCCATTTACATTCAGAGTAATTATTGATAGAGATTAATTTAGTGCCATTTTATTGCTTGTTTTGTCATTGTTTCTGGAGATTTTCTGTTCCTTTCTAGGCCTTTTCCCATGCAAAGCATCCCCTCTAATATTTCTTGCAGGGTTCATTTAGTGGACATGAACTAAGTTTTAGTTTCTGTTTTTTTTTTTTTTTTCAAAACTCTTTATCTCTCCTGTTCTGAATGATAACCTTGCTAGGTAGAGTATTCTTGGCTGCATATTTTCCCATTCATCATGTTGAATATCTCATGCCACTTTCTTCTGGCCAAATTTCTTTGGAGAGATCTGCTGCTAACCATGTTTGTCTTCTCTTCTATGTGAGGCACTTTTTGTCTTTCTGCCTTTAGGGTGTTTTCTTTATCTGTATATTTTAAAATTTTAATTATGATATGTCTTGGTGTTCAGGCTGACTTTTGTTGATTTTGATGGGAGTTCTCTGTGCTTCCTGGATTTGGAAGTCTGTTTTCTTCCTCACAGTAGGGAATTTTTTCAGCTATAATTTCCTGAAATATTCCTTCTGTTCCCTTTCCTCTCTCTTCTTCTGGGACTACTATGATACAAATGTTATTATGTTTCTTGGAATCACTGTGTTCCTTTAGTCTACTTTTGTGATCTATCATTCTTCTTTATTTTAGTCAGCTTCATATTTTTCATAATTTTATCTTCTATATCACTTATTTTTTTCTCTGCTTCTTCCATCCTTGTGGTCGGTACATCCAGTTGGTTTTGAATCTCAGTTTGCATTTTTCATTTCAGCCTGTCGGGTTTTAACTCTTTTATCTCTGTGGTCAGGGACTCCCTAGTGTCTTCTATGTTTTTCTCATGTCTGGCTAGTATCCTTATGATTGTTGCTTTAAATTCTGAATCAGTCATATTACTTATATCTGTTTTGATTAGATCTCTGTATGTGACCTTTTCTTGTTCACTCATTTGAGATGAATTCCTCCATCTTGTCATTTTTTTCTTGGTCTATGTCTTCTTCTGTGTTTTAAGAAAGCCAGTTGTGTTTCTTGCTCCTGAGAGTAATGGCTTTATGAAGAATAAGTCGTATAATGTCCAGGTCTGGTGCTTTAGGAAGTTTCCCTGGTGTATGCTGCAGGGACTCTACTGCTGTGTTATGGCTGCCTTACTCCTGAGGTCAGTCTTCTGCAGGGTTTCTCCTTACCTGCAGTGGGGAGTGTTTGCACCTTGTCAGAGTGTGACATGTTATAATTATGTGTTCTCTGAGCTGCTTGTTAAATATTACCTGATGGTATTTCCAGTAGAGGTGAAACTTTGCAGAACTCTATGGTCAACAGACTTGGTGTGTGTTGTCATTTTTTCTGGTCTTCAGGGGGAGGGGTCTACTGCACTGGCTCTCAGGAACATTTGCCCAATAAAAGCAGTACCAGCAGAGTGCAGTGGGGTGGGTCTTGGTGAAAGCAATTTAAGCAGCTAGTGTTGGCTCTGTGCTGTTTACTGAAGTTAATTTATGCTGAATATGAGGGGAGGGAAATGGCACCAGCCAGCTCCTTTGTCCTGGGAGAGGGAAGTTCTCCAAGAAGAGCAAATAATTTCCCCTCTGTGTTGTAGGTGTTTTTCAGATCACTATTTTCACATTGTATGTGTCTAGGTTGCTTGCTTGCTTAGACCAGCACAGTGCAATTTATGTTCTACCCCAGTCAGGTCTACTGAGTTTTAAAACTCAAAACGTTAGAGACCTGATGTGGTGGGGATCTGCACTGGTCTTCTGGGATAGGGTCTCAGTACACTGCAGTTGATGCAGGTCTGACCCAGAAGGGCGGTTGCACCAAAATGCAGGAATGTGGGGTCTGGAGCAAAGCACACTAAAAAGCCAGTGTCCAGGTTAGCCACCCTCAGCAGGTGTCTCTCCACCTATGCTGAAAGACAAAGGGTGAGGGAGGGAAATGGCATCCTCCAGCTACTTTGTCCCTGCGGAGGCAATGGCACCTCTCTCAGATGCACTTCAAGAAGGGAGAATCATCTCTCCCAGTGCATCTCAGGTTATCCACAGATTGCACCCTCTGCCCCCAGGTTACCTGCTTGCCTTCTCTGCAGGAGCACTGCAATGCCCTTAGGGCTTTATACCAGCCATGCCATGGACCTCTAAAATTCTAGTTTTTGAGCCCTGAGAGCTGCAAATATAAAAATCAGCCCTTCTTATTTTCCCAGTCAATGGCTTTAGGGATATGTTTTCCTTGTGTGATCCCCTGTGCATTTCTTTCTTTCTTTTGCCTCTCTCTGTGACCAGAGATCCCTCCCCTCAACAGCACCTATGATCCCTTTCTTCCCCAAACCACATCTCTGCATTCCTACCTTCCACAATGTAGCTTCCTTTCTCCCTCTAGTTGTGCAGTTTGTTCTGTCAGTCCTTAGATCAATTTCTTGGGTATTCAGAAAGATTTGATAATTATCTAGCTGTGTTCTGGGGATGAGGCAAGCCTAGGGTCCCCCTATTACTCCACCATCTTAGCTCCTCAGTGGACTTTTAAAATAGAGTTTTAACCCAACTTTTGTAGACATAGGCAGGTCCTTTTAATCAATGGATGTGTGGATTCATTAGCATAATTACATGTGACTGGATTTGAGATATTAGAGTTAAGTCTATTAGCCAAGGGGCGCCTGGGTGGCACAGGGGTTAAGCGTATGCCTTCGGCTCAGGGCGTGATCCCGGCGTTATGGGATCGAGCCCCGCATCAGGCTCCTCTGCTATGAGCCTGCTTCTTCCTCTCCCACTCCCCCTGCTTGTGTTCCCTCTCTCACTGGCTGTCTCTATCTCTGTCAAATAAATAAATAAATAAAATCTTTTTTTTAAAAAAAAAGTCTATTAGCCAAAATGGCTACATAAAATACATTGAAATCAGCCTAGATATCAGAAATAAACTCCATGTAGAAGTAAATTGAATTTCTTAATATGTCTTGTGTCTTGTGCACTCATTTGATAGAAATCCTTACAATAATTCCACAAGAAAATAAAATTGTAACCTAAAATGTGAAAAGTACAGTCAGCCAGTCTATCTTCTAGCTATTTGGTGTGTACAATGACTTTTACTCCAGATGTTTCACTTGTGTGGACATAATCATTGTAGAGGATAAGCTCCTTAACAGGGTGACTGAGTTTCTCATTACTCATGAAGGTTTTCTCCCCCAATACAGTTGCTATTTAAAAACATTATATCTGTATAGGAAGAGAAGTTTTAAAGTACAAGGATGCCTAATTTATTTACAAAACAACCTCTGTATACAATGATGTCACTAAGAGTAGTCATAATCAATATTCAAGTAATTTATACAAAATTATAAAATATTTCATTCAACAAAATATTTGCTTCCATATGAAAAAAGAAACTTTTATTTTGGCACCATTTCCAAAGGAAGCAAATGTTTTAGTCATTATGGCCAAAATAAATGTTTTCTTTAAGGCTGTTAAGGCAGTCAAATGTTTTCACAGCAATTTCAAAATGTTTCCACCCTTTATTTTCACAGAGAGAGTGTCTCTCCTTCTCACCCATCATCCTATGGAAATATTTTGAGAATGTATTTTGACCATGAAAACAGTGAAAACATTTTGAAAATATTGTCTTTTTAAGTGTTAAAAGAATGCCCTTAAAGATTAAAAAAGATTAAACAAAAATGGCGGTATGGTGCAGTTGAAAGAACACTAGAAGCAATAGGAATAGATTTTAGCTTTGACTCTGTAGCTTACTTGTTGAGTGACCTTTAACTGATCATCTCACCTCTCTTGGCTTTCAGTTTATTAATCAGCAAGATGAGAAAGTTTTAATAAATGCTATATAATCTACATTTTGCATTTCAGTGAAATATATATAAATACACATGTCTTCAAACATCAAAATGATGACCCATATCATATTTTTATTTTTCTAATGGAAAACTCTCTTACCTTAGTGTTTTATTTAAATAAATAACAGAAACAATTAAAGCAATCATAGTATTTTAACCTGGCTTACATATTGCCAGGTATGTGCATTTTATCCCCTAGCAACTATAGATGTATTCAAATTTCTTCTGTTACAACACAATCGTTTCTAAAACCAGTTTAATTTTCCTCTTTGCTTCATTTTCACAGACTGTGCAAGTAAAATTATTTATACTTATCTTGGTTAAGTTTGATAATGAGATGAGAAGTGAATATAAACACTAAGTGAACTATAAGTAGTGTTTTTTTTTTTCCCCTTACTGTTACTTATGGTTTAAAATGTTAGACTGCTATGGAGTTCTAAGGAGTTTTACTTAAACCTTATGGATAAGAAATTCAAGAAAAGCAAAATATGATATTCATTCCATATACTACAGTGAAAAAAATGTTATACCAATCAAATAAACTATACCAATTTAGCAATTCTAAGATTCTTCATGATACCACTACTACTAACAGTATCTGTCAAACTTTTTTAAAAAAATATTTTATTTATTTGAAAGAGAGAGACAGTGAGAGAGGGAACACAAGCAAGGGGAGTGTGAGAGGGAAGAGCAGGCTTCCTGCTGAGCAAGGAGCCCAACGTGGGGCTTGATCCCAGGACCCTGGGATCATGACCTGAGCCAAAGACAGACACTTAATGGCTGAGCCACCCAGGCGCCCCTCTGTCAAACTATTAAGCACTATCATAAAGACTACATACTACATTACTCTGCAGGAATATTTTTGCTCTCTTGTGTGTGTGTTTGGATGTGTGTATCTTTACTACAACTCTAGAGGTAAGTGTTAAAAGGTAAGAAAGGTGTTACTTCCAATTTGTAGATTAAGAATCTGAGATATATAGAAGTTACATGACTTGCCTATAATCAAGTGACTTGCCTAGGTATAACTGACAACGAGCTCAAACCTGGTCTACCTGATGTTAAAATAATTTAAAATTTCTGTGTTTCTTTGTCACACAACTGCAGCAAATAACAGCTTTTATAATATTAATGCAATAAATAGGTGAAGAGTATGAGCTGGATAATTTCATCAGTTCCTAGAGACCTTTTCACTTGGACTTTAGAATGAGGCTAAGATAGAAGCAATCTTGATTGCCTTGACAAATGATCTGTCTAAAGCAAGGCCCCAAAGTCAAACTCTGGTCATAATTCTTGGAGGTCTGTTTTGTGCCATTTGACTTAGAAAGCTACAAGATGCCTTCAACCCATTAGTGTGACCTAAACAGAGAGAGTGTTGGCCCTGCTCTAGCCTGACCATGGTTGCTGATTTCTGCCTAGTTCTGAATGGCAGTGAAACCCATAAGGGTGCAAATGAGCAAATAGTATAACAACATTACAGGAAGACATTGTTGTGACATTTTGAATACATGAAAAAAGGCTTTAGCAAATGAAGAAAGTTTTCAGGAAGTAGAATTTTTTTTATTTGTTTTTAAGAACTGCTCTTAATTTGTGATTGCTCCTAAATTAAATGTTTCCCTCTCTGGATCAACTTTTAAAGCTCACAAATAGTTAATGAATGCCTACTAAAAGCCCAATGCTAAGTGAAATAAGTCAAGCAGTGAAAGACAATTACCATATGATTTCTCTCATCTATGGAACATAAGAACTAGGAAGATCGGTAGGGGACGAAAGGGATAAAGAAAGGAGGGTAATCAGAAGGGGGAATGAAGCATGAGAGACTATGGACTCTGAGAAACTGAGGGCTTCAGAGGGGAGAGGGTGGGGGAATGGGATAGACTGGTGATGGGTAGTAAGGAGGGCACATATTGCATGGTGCACTGGGTGTTATACGCAACTAATGAATCATTGAACTTTAGATCAGAAACCAGGGATGTACCGTATGGTGACTAACATAATATAATAAAAAAAATTTAAAAAATAATAATAAATTAAATAAAATGAAAAAAAGGGATGTCTATGACAAATTGAAAAAAAAAAAAGCCCGATGCTTTTTTAAAGCATCAATGATATATGTAAGTATAAAGATGCAGGCAGTTAAGAAAATAACCTAAAACGGTTAAGAAAATAAAACATTAAATAAGTTTAAAATTGGAGAGCTACATGAGAACATCAGACTAGGATATAAGAAACGTCACAAGGAATGGAAGAAGGGAAGTGTTGTAACAGAGTTGTGATTGGCACCTAACTCCTAACCTTGATATCTCCTAATTAATATGTTTAATTGTGTTTAATTGCATCTTTTTTCTGGTATAAACTATTATGCATATTTCTTTTCTACCTCTGAATCACCAGTGATACCTTTACCTCTAATCATTTTATTGCACCTTTTTAGGTAACTGTTCTTTCGTTTTATGTGAATGAAATGATATTTAGAAAACAAGAGCATCATTTGATGCACCAATATTTACACATGTAAGAATATATATTCTAGACCAGTGTAGTCCAATGGAAATATGTGAGCCACATATGTGATCCCTATGTGTAATTTTCAGTTTTCTTTTTTTTAAAGATTTTATTTATTTATTTTAGAGTGAGAGCAAGCAAGCAAGAGAGAAAGTGTATGTGCACAAGTGGGGGGAAGGAGAGGGACTCCACATTGAGCATGGAGCCTGATGCAGGGCCCAATCCCAGGATCCCTGAGATCATGATCCCAGCCAAAACGAAGAGTCTGAAACTCAGCTGACTGAGCCACCCAGGCATCCCTAATTTTAAGTTCTCCAGTGGCAACATTTAAAAAGAAAAAGAAGTAGGTGAAAATAATTTTAGTAATATGTTTTATAGACCCCAATATATCCAAAGTAATATCATTGTAATGTATAAAATATAAAATACTAATGATATACTTAGCATCATTATTTTTGTACCAAAATTTCTAAATGCAGTGTGTATTTTAGTGTATTTTAGTTACCCAACATCTCAGTTTGGACTTATCACATTTCAAGCGCTCAACAGCCATGTTGGTTATCTTATTTGGCTGCACAGCTCTAGACTTACATAGGCAAATAGTAATTCAAGCTGTGTGACCTTGTGTAAGTTATTTAACCCATCTTTGCTTCATGTTTCTTTTTTGGAAAATGGGGCGATGATAGTACCTACCTCATAAAATTGGGAATAAATGAAGTGAATTTGTATAAAGATTCAAACAGTGCTTGGCAAATATGTTTTCAGTGTTAGAAATGATTCTTGATTAGTGTTGTTGTATACTACATAATATAAAATAGGGCAAATTTTGATGTAAAGATTTCTGTATTTTAGTTTTAACTATTATAATAAAAGTACAACTCAATAAAAGAAATGAAATACTTAACAAAGTTAGAGCTATGATAAACTACTTCTTTAATATATAAACCCATCTTTATTAAACAAGCAAAAGCAAGTGACCATAGTTCTAACATATGACTGAACAATGACATTGCAAATATATTTGCATCACAGGTAGATGAGTTACAATAAGATAGATACCTAAGTTCCTGGTATAGACATGGCATGTTCATGTTTTGGAAAGGCTTTTTATTTCTTTTTCTTTCTTTTTTTTATATTATGTTAGTCACCATACAGTACATCCCTAGTTTTTGATGTAAAGTTCCATGATTCATTATTTGTGTATAACACCCAGTGTACTATGCAACGTGCCCTCCTTAATACCCATCACCAGCCTATCCCATTCCCCCACCCCCCTCCCCTCCTGAAGCCCTCAGTTTGTTTCCCAGAGTCCATACTCTCTCATGGTTCATTCCCCCTTCTGTTTACCCCCCTTTCTTCTTCCCTTTCATCTCCTACCGAACTTCCTACTTCTTATGTTCCATAAATGAGTGAAACCATATGATAATTGTCCTTCTTGTGCTTTACTTATTTCGCTTAGTCCCGCCCATGTTACAGCAAATGTTGAGAAATCCTTCTTTTTGATGGCTTTTTATTTCTGCACGTCACATCATCTGTACTTCTCAACATGGGAATATAACATGCTGTGAACCATTCCTCAGAATTGACCCTGCTTAGGAAACTGGCAGTTACTTAACAATCATCTTTGACTTTATGTTTTTACTTTTTTTTTAATTAAAATAGGGATCATGCCTATTTTATAGCTGTGAATCGCCATAAATTTTCATGAATTATAGCAAATTATAAAGATGGCCTAAACCATTTTATTCATGTGGAATATTTTCTCTTTAGTACTTGATTAATTTTTGCCTGTGTCAAATAGAATTTCTCTCAAGTGTATGATCTCAGATTCTGAAATATTTAAAACAGTTAATTCTTGGGGCACCTAGGTGGTTCAGTCAGTTGAGCGTCTGCCTTCAGCTCAGGTCATGATCCCAGGGTCCTGGGATTGAGCCCCACATCCAGCTCCCTGTTCAGCGAGGAGTCTGCTGCTCCCTCTCCCTCTGCCTGATGCTCTGCCTACTTGTGTCCTCTCTCTCTGTCAAAAAAATAAAATCTTTTTAAAAATTAATTCTTGCTTTTGTCACTCTGATTGCAGTCAGTTCTGATTTATATATTGCTTATAAATATCTGTTTCTGGTTATAGAAGCTGATAACTTGTTTTGTATTTATCTGATGATACATAATTAGCTTTAAAAATTGAATAGCATTTTAAATGTGTGCATCATATCAAAATCTTATTTAGTAACATTGTGCATTAAATATCAGGATATGCATAGGCAGCTAATTTCTTTTGTTTTTTTTTTAAGATTTATTTATTTTTTTAGAGTGGGGGAGAGAGAGAGGGCACATGAGCAGGGGGAGGTGAAGAGGAAGAGGGAGAAGTAGAGAATCCCCAGCAGACTCCCTGATGAGCATAGAGCCAAACGCAGGACTCAATCCCAGGACCCCAAGACATGACCTCAGTTGAAATCAAAGTCAGATGCTTAACTGACTGAGCTACCCAGATGCCCCACAGCTTATTTCTTTTGAAATATTCCACCCAGATTATAAAAAATAATTTTGAATTTGAAATAGCTAATCTAAACTGGAATTAAGGACATTGTTGCTCAGAATGCAATTTGTTCTGTATGCTGAAAATTTACTCCATTTACTCTTGCAGGTAGTTAATGTACAGAAAAGAATTCTTGATAATGTAGGAAGATCAAAAGAAAAAATCAAGACTCCAAGTGGGTGGGAGTTACTATTGAATTCTCCATAAGCCATCCTGAATGGTATCTCCTCTCACAAAAAGACAGGAAAAATAGACCTGTATGGAGGCAAGTGAAGGTTCTATGTTATTATCACAAAGATCCTGTAATATTAAACATAAGGAATAGAATTCATTTAAACTGATATCTTCAGCTTATAAATATAGAGCCCGGGGGATCAGGTGATTTGCCCAAGATTGGAGAGATAATAATGGCAGTTCCAAATCTGATGTAATGCTTTCATGCCTCTATGCTCATTTTCATGGCTACTAAATGTTGAAAATAGCTTTCCATATGTTTTGGTACATTGATATGTTTCCCATACTTAAGGTACTTAAAATGTCTTCATGATTTTTCATTGCAGATATAATGGTTTTATCTTCAATTATATAAAAAATGAAAATGGAAAGTTCAAATGAATTATTTGATTTAGAAAACATGACCCCAATGCTTTCCTTTCAGACAGTTGTGTGCTGGTAAATGTTTAACAACTGGCTGGAGATTAGCATGAAAGTAGAGCCCTGATTTGTGGTATTTGCTGATTTCCACCATGGCCTATTTCAAGCTACCAACATGAGATACTCAATGAGAAGTTAGGAAGTAACACACACAATTGATGCTTGCGAGCTAGTATGGTTGGTTCAAGCACATCACTGCTCTCAGAGCACACATGACAGACTGGGGATCTAATTCAGGTTCTTTTTATCTCACTTGGGTCCTTATTTTCAGTTTATGTACGTATATACACACTCATACATACAGTCAAGACTCCTGGATTTCATATTTTTGTCTGTATTCTCTTCAAACCCCAATATTCATTGCTTTGGTAATAGATACTATTTCTCCATATAGTGAAAGTGTTGTTTTGAGTTCCAGATGCTTATTCATAGGAGGATGTAAACCTTAACATTAATTAGTGCCTTTCAGGAGGAGAAAAACAACAACAAAAGAAAAGGAATTCCCCCAAAATACAAGCAGCAAGATGGGCAAAATCCCAATGCTTTTGATTTTGACTTGAGGTCCTAAATAATGTGACATACTTCCTTTAGGAACATCCTTTATTCATAACCCACATTCCAACTCACTCCTTCAAGGAATGAAATTGTAAAAAAAAATTCTGTTTAAAGTAGAAATCTTGAAAAATAAACCATAAACTTCCAGTGTAATGTTTCGACAGAGAATGGAAACATCTAGTATTCATTGCAATTAATCTGGAACACAATTTACTTAGATTTTTTGTAGTATTCTTAGTCAGAGGTAATTAACTACCAATTTTAGAGCACCAACAATTGCAGTGTTAATGTATAATTAGCAAAAGGGAAACACCTGTAGTGTGGAGGAAGCTACTCCAAGATTAGACTGTACACATTCAGGTTGTAACAAAGGAAAAATTAAATGAGCATACTATTTATCTTCATGGAAAATATAGTTGCCGAGTTGTTAGATAGCTCCAACTCGTGGGAAGTACAAGCAGTAAGTAACCTTTTGCAAGTGTATTTCATTACTGGCTTTTTACCAATAAATTCCAATGAGGAATGTTTGCGTGTTTTCCTGTTCTTTGAGTACAAAGGGAGGCTGGGTGTGCTTGGGATGGTTAGATTATCACACCTTCAGTTTAATATGTCATGCTTTGCACTCGACTTGTTACCTTTCACCCCAAAAATTGGCTTTGCCACCTTCACCAAATTCTCTTCTTCACTGGCCTTCCTGTATTCAAGTGGAGATTATTTTAAATCCTTCCTTAACACATTTCCTTTGCTGCCACTTTCACATTTATAATTATTCTTTTACAAAAGGATAAAAAGATTTATAATGATTATTCTTGGCAACAGGCCTAAGGTGAAACCCTGTTGTATTTAATGTGTAAATTATAATGTGTGCAGTTGTAAAGATAGGTTTGTGAAATGCTCATGTAACTACAGGAATTTAAAGGAAGCTGCCAGAGAGTTTGTACACTTCAGTGGCTAATAGTCACTGAAAATCATCTCATAATATTTTCTATCTGAAGGGTCAATGAAGAGTTTTAAGTTAAACACAATGACAAACTTTCTGGAAGGCAGAAAGATAAAGGATACAATAGCCTCTCAGCAGAGGTTTAGGGAAATTCAAAACCTCTTCCTTTTTTACTATTATTTTGATGCTTATTTGGAATGATTAATTTTCCTGTGACTTAATGTAAATTGAGAATTAAATAGAAGACTGTGTTACCTTCCTGAAATTGCTTCCCCAGTTTTTAAGCTAAACTTGTGGATGGCTTTTCTCTAAGTGCATTTGAAGCAGAATCAATCTTTTCACCTAAATAGGAAACTAAGGAAAAACATTTTTCAGTTTTTGTTCTGCCAGTTTTCAAAAATGTTTCCTTTCTAAATTTAGATTGCAAAAATATTCAGTGTGCAGCTCTCTTGTTGCACTAATTGGTAAGCCTGCCAACTGTTAATTTTAATATTTTAAAACAGTTCTGGGAGAGTTCAGGAGAAAAATCGACCTATTTGAATCTTATTTCTACCTCCAAAGTTTCAAAGGAAACTCAAAATCCTTACATGGCACAGTACAAAGTATTCTGGCAAAAATATTAAAAATAATTCTCTTACCCTCCTTCTATCCCTGCCTTCTTCCTTCCTTCCTTCCTAGTTGATGTTCACTTTGTACCAAGAACTGTTAGGCACAAACATGCAATACCTATACAGTAAGATACAGTCTCCAACAACAAGAAATTTAGAGTCCAGACAAGTAGCTATTGTCTATTTACTTCTAAGTTTTTACAATAGGCATAGTGGAACAAACTCCTCACCTAACTGTGGTGCTGAGATGAATTTAATTTACATTCCTGCGATACCTAAAAGGATGAAATTGCTGTACGCATGCAGGAAATGTCTTTCTGCTCTGGTAATGGAAGGACTGTTAGAGTTAGGGTCATCACTAGCTCTTTCAGGAGGTAGATGTCACAGTGCTCTGAGTATGCGCCATTGATGGGGTTGAATTGCCAAAAGTGTTTAAGAATTTTAATCTTCCATGGTTTTGACCTTGATATTTTTTTTTCTCAAAAAGGAAAAATAACAGGTTTTTACCGCTTAGGGCAGGTTTTTAATTGTATTTAGCAATTATATAATGGGAGCATGTTAGTTGGATTGGTCTTAGAAAAAGTTATCAGTGATGAAAAACTTTTAATTTTAGGGTACAAAGGTTTATTTCTATCTACGTTCTCCTGCCTCGAGGGGATGTTGCTTAACAGCATATTTGTTACTATTTAACCTGCTAAGCCAGAAAATAGCATTTCCTCAAAGCACAGAATAAATAACACCCAGAAAGTCCAAAGACAAAGAGTACATACACTGTGAGATTCTTTCACGGAAACTATTTCTTTAAAATAATTATAATATTAATATAAGAATAATGGACTAGATAAAGGCATGATACAAAGAAAAAGCAAAAGCACAGAATAAATACATACAATTATTTCTCACTTTTAAATACAATTCCCTCATCTAAACTTTGAAAAGGTTTTTAAACTTTCTTAAAGCCTTTCCCCCCTTATATGTTGGGATATATTTTGTGATATCAAGTATTAAACAGTGAACATTAAAGCAAGTATATGTTCATTTTCTCACAGTAAAACTCTGGTTTTCCACATTGAGCTGTATCAGGACGTTTTCTAACCTTGAACTGTGCTGTGGATTTAGCCATCAGGAATGTGTCCACAACAGAATATCTATTCTTTTTTTTTTAATAATTTTTATTTTGTTATATTAGTCACCATACAGTACATCCCCAGTTTTTGATGCAATGTTCCATGATTCATTATTTGAGTATAACACCCAGTGCACCATGCAATACGTGCCCTTTTTAATACCCACCACTGGCCTATCCCAATCACATACCCCCACACCCTCTGAAGCCCAAAGTTCGTTTCCCAGAGTCCATAGACTCTCATAGATCATTCCCCCTTCTGTTTATACCCCCTCATTCTTCCCTTCCTTCTCTTACCGATCTCGCTGCTATTCCTTATGTTCCAAAAATGAGTGAAACCGTATGATAATTGTCTTTCTCTGCTTGACTTATGTCACTTAACATTGTCTCCTCCAGTCCTGTCCATGTTGCTACAAATGTTGTGAAATCGTTCTTTCTGAAGGCAGAGTAATATTCCATTGTATATATGGACCACATCTTCTTAATCCAGTCATATGTTGAAGGGCATCTCGACTCCTTCCACAATTTAGCTATTGTGGACAATGCTGCTATGAACATTGGGGTGCATATGGCCCTTCTCTTCACTAGGTCTGGATCTTTGGGGTAAATACCCAGGAGTGCAATTGCTGGATCATAGGGTAGCTCTATTTTTAACTTTTTGAGGGACCTCCACACTGTTTTCCAAAGAGGCTGTACCAACTTGCATTCCCACCAACAGTGTAAGAGGGATCCCCTTTCTCCACATCCTCTCCAACATTTGTTGTTTCCTGCCCTGTCAATTTTTGCCATTCTAACTGGAGTAAGGTGGTATCTCAAGCTGGTTTTGATTAGAATTTCCCTGATGGCTAATGATTTTGAACATTTTTTCATGTGTCTGTTAGCCATTTGTATGTCTTCCTTGGAAAAGTGGCTGTTCATATCTTCTGCCCATTTTTTGATTTAATAATGTGTTTCACGTGTATTGAGTTTGAGAAGTTCTTTGTAGATCTTAGATACTAGTCTTTAATCTGTATTGTCAATGCAAATATCTTCTCCCATCCCGTGGGCTGCCTCTTAGATTTTTTGACTGTTTCCTTGGCTGTGCAGAAGGTTTTTATCTTGATAAAGTCCCACAAGTTCATTTTTTCTATTGTTTCTCTTCCCTTTGGAGATGTGTCATAAAAAAGCTGCTGTGGCCAATGAAGAGGTTGCAGCCTATATTCTCCTCTAGGATTTTGATGGATTCCTGTCTCACATTGAGGTCTTTCAACCATTTGGAGTTTATCTTTGTGTATGGTATGAGAGAGTGGACAAGTTTCATTCTTTTGCACATCGCTGTCCAATTTTCCCAGCACCATTTACTGAACAGACTGTCTTTTGTCCACTGGATGTTTTTTCCTGCTTTGTCAAAGTTTAGTTGTCCATAGAGCCGAGGGTCTATTTCTGGGTTCTCTATTCTGTTCCATTGGTCTATGTGTCTGTTTTTGTGTCAGTACCATGCTGTCTTTGTGATCATAGTTGTAGTATAGCTTGAAGTCCGGCAACGTGATGCCCCCAGCTTTGTTTTTCCTTTTCAACAATTCCTTGGAGATTTAGGGTCTTTTCTGGTTCCACACAAATTTAAGGGCTGATTGTTCCAATTCTTTGAAAAATGCCATTGGTATTTTGATCGGGATGGCATTGAAAGTGTAGATTGCTCTGGGTAGCATAGACATTTTAACTATGTTAATTCTTCTGATCCATGAGCATGGAATATTTTTCCATCTTTTTGCATCTTCTTCAGTGTCTTTCAAGAGTGATTTGTAGTTTCTAGAATATAGATCCTTTACATCTCTGGTTAAGTTATTTCCGAGAAAATGTATGATTTTTGGTGCTATTGTAAATGGAATGGATTCCCTAATTTCTTTTTCTTCAGTCTCATTGTTCGTGTATAGAAATGCAACTGATTTCTGAGCATTGATTTTGTATCCCGCCACATTACTGAATTGTTCTATAAGGTCTAGTAGTTTGGGGGTGGAGCCTTTTGGGTTTTCTATATAGAGAATCATGTCATCTGCGAAGAGAGACAGTTTGACTTCTTCTTTGCTGATTTGGATACCTTTGATCCCTTTTTGTCTTCTGATTGCTGTTGCAAGGACTTCTAGTACTATGTTGAATAATAATGGTGAGAGTGGGCATCCTTGTCCTGTTCCTGATCTTAAGGGAAAGGCTTTCAGCTTTTCCCCATTGAGAATGATATTGGCTGTAGGCTTTTCACAGATGGTTTTTATGAAATTGAGGAATGTACCCTCTATCCCTATACTCTAAAGGGTTTTAATCAGGAAAGGATGCTGTATTTGTCAAATGGTTTTTCTGCATCAATTGAGAGGATCATATGGTTCTTGACTCTTTTCTTGTTGATATGATCTATCACACTGTTTGATTTGTGAATGTTGAACCACCTTGCATTCCAGGGATGAATGCCACTTGGTCTTGATCGGTAATCCTTTTAATATCCTGTTGGATCCTATTAGCTAGGATCTTGTTGAGAATTTTGGCACCCATATTCATCAGGGAAATCAGTCTGTAATTCTCCTTTTGGATGGGGTGTTTGCCTCATTTGGGGATCAAGGTAATACTGGCCTTATAGAATGAGTTTGGTAGTTGTCCTTCTGTTTCTATTTTTTGAAATAGCTTCAGGAGATTAGGTATTATTTCTTCTCTGAATGTTTGGTAGAATACCCCGGAGAATCCGTCAGGCCCTGGACTCTTGTTTTCCGGGATGTTTTTGATCACTGCTTAAATCTCTTCATAATTAATCAGTCTGTTTAAATAATCAATTTCTTCCTCTTTCAGTCTTGGTAGTGTATAGGTTTCCAGGAAGGCATCCATTTCTTCCAGGTTGTTTAATTTATTGGCATAAAGCTGTTGATAAAAGTTCCTAATGATCCTTCCTATTTCATTGGTGATGGTTGTGACCTCTTCCCTTTCATTCATAATTTTATTAATATGTGTCCTATCTCTATTCTTTTAAATAAGTCTTGCCAGTGGCTTATCGATCTTATTTGTTCTTCCAAAGAACTAGCTTCTAGTTCTGTTGATCTGTTCTACTGTGGTCCTGGTTTTTAACTCGTTGATCTCTGCCCTAATCCTTATCACCTGCCTTCTCATGCATGGGTTAGGCCTGTTCTTCTGTTCCAGCTCCAGCTTCTTGAGGTGGGAATATAATAACTGCATTTTCTATTTTTCCATTCTTTGAGTGAGGGTTAGATGGCTATGTATTTTCCCCTTAGGACTGCCTTTGCAGTATCCCATAGGTTTTGGACCAATGTGTTCTCATTCTCCTTGGTCTCCAAAAATCGTTTAAACTGATTTTTAATTTCCTGGTTTGCCCACTCATTCTTGTGCAGGATGCTTCTTAGTTTCCAAGTGTTTGAGTTTCTTCCAAATTTTTCCTTGTGATTGAGTTCCAGTTTCAAAGCATTGTGGTCTGAGAATATGCAGTGAATAATCTCAATATTTTGGTATTGGTGGAGACCTGTTTCGTGACCCAGTATAAGGTCTATTCTGGAGAAAGTTCCATGTGCATTAGAAAAGAATGAGTATTCTGTTGTTCTGGGTGTAGTGTTCTGTATATACCTATGAGGTCTATCTGGTCCAGTATGGCATTCAAAGCTATTGTTTCTTTATTTTCGGCTTAGGTGATCTGTCTATTGCTGAAAGTAGAGTGTTTAAGTCCCCTACTATTAACGAATTATTATCTCTATATCTCTTTATGCTGGTTAAGAGTTGGCTTGTGTATGTAGATGCTGCCATGTTGGGGGCATAAATATTTATAATTGTTATATCCACTTGTTGGATACATCCTTTAAGAATAATATAGTGTCCTTCTGTATCTGTATCTACAGTCTTTAGTTTAAAATCTAATCTGTCTGATATGAGAATTGCTACCCCAGCTTTCTTTTGAGGTCCGTTGGCATGGAAAATGGTTTTCCATCCCTTCACTTTCAGTCTGGATGTATCTTTAGGTTCAAGATGAGTCTCTTGTAGGCAGCAAATGGATGGGTCATGTCTTTTGATCCAATCTGCAACCCCGTGGAATTTTATGGGAGTATTTAGGCCATTCTCATTGAGAGTGATTACTGAGAGATATAATTTTAATGATGTCATGTTGCCTGTGAAGTCTTTGTTTCTTTAGATCATAAATTTCTGCTCTGTATCACTCTTGGGGCCTTTTTACTTTTATAGAACGCCCCTTAATATCTCATGTAGGGCTGGTTTCGTGGGTGCAAATTCAGTTAGTTTCTTCTGATTCTGGAAGGTCTTTATCTCCCATCAATTCTGAATGACAGACTTGCTGGATAAAGGATCCTTGGCTTCATGTTCTTCTCAGATAGAGCTTTGAAAATACCCTGCCATCCCTTCCTAGCATGCCAGGTCTCTGTAGACAGGTCTGACCTTATTTTGATATTTTTCCCTCTATATGTAAGGAGTTTCTTTCCCCTGGCTGCTTTCTTTCTTTCTTTTTTTTTTAAAGATTTTATTTATTCGACAGAGATAGAGACAGCCAGCGAGAGAGGGAACACAAGCAGGGGGAGTGGGAGAGGAAGAAGTAGGCTCATAACAGAGGAGCCTGATGTGGGGCTCGATCCCATAACACCGGGATCACGCCCTGAGCCGAAGGCAGATGTTTAACCACTGTGCCACCCCCTGGCCGTTTCAAGACTGTATCCTTGGGTCTAATATTTGTGAATTGTACTATGACGTGACATGGTGTAGGTCTGTTCTCATTGATCTTGGGAGGGGTCCTCTCTGCCTCTTGAACATGAATGCTTGTTTCCTTTGCCAGATTAGGGAAGTTCTCTGCTACAATTTGTTCAAATATCTCTTCTAGACCTCTCTCTTTCTCCACCCCCTCAGGGATGCCAATAATTCTGACATTGGAATGTTTCATTGAGTCAGTAATCTCCCATAATCTACATTCTTGAGATTGTATTTTTTTGAGCCTGGTTTCTGTTTTAACGTTCTCTTCTACCATCCCATCCTCCAATTCACTAATTCTTTCTTCTGCCTCATTTACCCTGACCATCAGAGTATCTAGTTTAGACTGCATTTGATTCATAGCATTTTTAATTTCTGCCAGATTCGCTCTCATTTCTGCCCTTAAAGATTCTATACTCGTTAATATTTTCGTTGATATTTTTTTCAAGCCTACATATCATCTTGACCATTGTTACTCTGAACTCCATTTCTGACAATTTGGTTATATCCATATCCATCAGGTCTGTGGCAGAGGCCACAGACTCATTATCTTTTCTTTGCTGGGGGGATTTCTCCTCCTTGTCATTCTGATGAGGATAGGTTGTGGGGATGCCCAGAGCCCAAATTATTGACCAGGCTCTAGGCAGTGTGCGATTGTTCTATAAGGAACTTAGAGATGTGGGCTTCTTGATTTTTCAGCCTGCCTTCTCAGGGAGGGGCCTGCCGTGCTGATATTCAGGCAGCCCTGTTTGGGTAGAGTCTCCCTGTCCCCTGTGAGGGGGGATGGGAATGGGCACAATGTGAGCTGGTATTTCCGGGCTTTTGTTCTCTGGTGGCTTTCCCTGGTGGTTTTCTGTGACTCTTCTGAGAGTCAGAGCAGCAATGGCCATATCCTAGCCTCTGTCTCAGAACAGAGACATCGCAGTCCGCTCTCCACTGAGCTCTCTGGGCCTCTTTAACTCTGTTTCTGTCGGTGCTGCCAAAAACCCTGCAGCATCTCAGGTTGTGTGCCCCATAGCCGGTGTCCTAGCCCTCACTTCCAGGGCTGGCACGTCTCTGTCCTTTTTGCTTCTAACACTGCCAGCCACTCCCGGTTCCCGTGCGCTCTCCCGACGTCCCTGTTTCAGTATGGTTCGTGTGCTCCCGAGCTCCAGGTATCAGTCCGGTTCCAGCGAGTGTTCCAGACCTCCGGTTTTCAGTCTGGTCATGCCCGGGTTCCCGGGCTCAAGGTCTCAGTCTGCTCTCTCATGGGTGTTGGTCTGGGAGTCTGGCTGCCTCCCCAGTGCAGGTGGCTACTGCTTCCCAGTGCCCGAGCACGGAGGCTCCCTCCCCCTTCTGTTTATCTTCTGATGTCTGTGGGCAGATTCGCGGCTCCCCGCTTAGTGCCTTAATATTCAGCACTGGAGATGTTCATTTGTAGAGATCCAGATGTATATTCCTGCATCTCAGGCTGATTCCGTGGGTGTTCAGGATGGTCTGGTACATATCCAGCTCGACTCAGGGGACCAGGTGAGAAGGGGTCCCTTACTCCTCTGCCATCTTTTCTCCTCCTTGCAAAAAGTGGTCGCTTTTCTGTTCATAAATTTTCTGCTACTCTTTTCTTCGTTCTCCAGTTGCGTTCATAGGTATTCAGAATGGTATGGTAGCTCTCTAGCTGAATTCCTGGGACCAGACGAACTTTAGGTCTCCTGTTCCTCCGCCATCTTGGAACGCAACCCCCAGCATATCTTCTTAAAGGTTTGTACAATATTTGAATCTAAAGATAACATATGGATAAGCTTGTTTCTGTCCTGATTAGTTTTCTGCCATTTGTCCTGATTAATTTTCTACTATCAATGTTTTGCATATGGAAGAAGTTTTGTGATTCAGGAACATGCCATATGGTTTGAATTTTTTCCCCACTGACACTAGGAATTAATGCAGAAGCAAAAAATCCCAGAAGCTTAAGCAGTAGGACAAATCCTGCTTGAAAGAAAATGTAAGAAGAAAGGAAGATTTTCTGATATTTCTCCTTCTGCAGGCTTGGTTTCCTCATCCTCAAATCACACTGTCAATTCTACCTCTTGCTGGGAAGTCCTCCTGCCTCCCACTGTTCCCAACTCCTTTATAACAAAGATGAATCCTTGAATTACAGTCTGCTGATTGGCATCCTGTTGCTAGGAAACTGAAATGAATGTATCATATTTCATAATAAAAATGCCTCCTACCCATCTTTGAGAAGACATGCACAATGAGTTGAGGCCCCATGTGGAATAGGCCTGTGCTGACCTCCCACCTCTCCTTTCCTCTGCTCCCTACTGGGGTCATTGTGAGATAACAGTTGTCCTTAATATTGGTCACTCTCTGGCCATACACAGGGCTGTCTGTGGCCTGACTTAGGGTTCTGTGCATGGATAAGGTTGGGAGAGTGACCATCTGTAGGGGGCTCAGTCTATGATCAGGATTGGCAGGATGTTCTCTTCACAACTAAATTTCAATACACAGCCTAGGACTGGGATTAGGGTTTGGGTTGTTGTGAAGTCCTATTAGGGAGAGAAAAGAAAAAAATGGCCATTAGGGTATTGACAATTGAATTATATTATAATAAAAATGATCTACCTTAAGAAAAAAAACAAAACAAAAGGTTTGCCCTTTTTGCAACCTAGTCTTGTTCCTAGTAGGAACTATAGGATCAACTCATTATCAGTAGTATCAAAGAGATTCTTACCTGAAATGGAGACCCACATTAGTTGTAGGTGTTATTAATTTCATTTCCCTCAGAAAGTGGTAAACCATTCCAGTGGGAATCAAATGTACTCATAAGGGAATATTAAAAAGCAGACTGTCAATTTGCAAATTACATTGATTTAATTTTTCTATGGTTAAAGTCATAGGTTATAGGTTTGGGGAAAATACCATGTTTTTAGGAAAACGTTCTCTCTTATAGGGAAGAGGGGAAGCTAGAGGGAAATAAGAAAATAATCTTTGCCAGCTGTCAGATTTGGCAATTTTGTTTGCTTGAAGAGAGTGAGGAATGAGGATGTTTTTGAGGAATTAAATAATGAAAGCGATCATGTTTTTTACTTAGAACAGCTAAAAAAAGGCTAAAACTGCTTCAGGGATACTCCACTAAGAACATTGTCAAAGTAATTGTATGATTCAATGCACCACTACTATATAAAATGAGAATCTATTTATATTGGAAAATTCTGCTCACACATTGTTCACACATTGGCTGTTTCTTTTCTCTTCTTGCACATTATTTAATTATGGAGGGTTTTAGAGAAAAGAATTTCTAATTCCTCATAATTCCTTGAATCAAATCATTTCAGTACCCATTTAACATATGACGAAACTGAAGCAGAGAAAGGTTGAGCTTCTCAGAGTCACAAACTGAATTCACAGTACATTGCTGGCCTATCAAATTGTGCTGCCTTGTGGAAACCATGATTTGGGGAGGAAAAATGACTTTTTGGAAAAGTGTGTTAATCTGTAACCAGGCAGCTGTGTCTCAAGATTTACTTGTTGCATTTGAATCTACCCAAATTTACCTGATTTCAATATGAAAGTGAAGGAGGGCAGGGAACTTTATGAGACCATCTAGTTAGTCATAAGCATGTCTATGGCCATGGCAACCTTAAAGCTCTTCATGACCACTTATTAAAATCTAGCAGTTTATACATGATCGTGCCACAATCTACAACAAAAAGAAATTAGAATTCAATTCTCTATTTCTTAGTGAACTGCTCTGATCTATTGTTTCTTTGATAAAGATTGTCTTATTATTTCAAAGCAGTAAAGATATGTGGGGCAAAGTTTTTTGTGGGGAGGGGAAATGCCTAAAAAATGTTTTTCTGTCAAAGTAAGGAATGGGGAAGGGAAAATAATGAGAAAAAAATCTATGGGTAAACATGTAGTACAGTTGCCTTAAGAAAAATTAGAATTGTGAAATTAAAACATAAAGCTTGAATTCTGCCTTAGAAGTAAGGACTTTTTGGGATATAAATTAAGTGTGTGGTAGGAGATGGTTGGGAGAGTTGGTAATTCTTTTAGTACTAGCATTCAGATGAGAATACTACTTTTCTAATATGTAAACTGCAGGGTGTATCTCTTTGGATAGAATTTTTTTGGCATTCAAAATGATTTCTGTGGAAATTTTAACTATTAATAACTGCAAGAATAGTAACAACACTCCCTAAATTTGTATAGCATGTAAAAAATTGTGGTAAAATACATTTTAGTACCATATTAACCATTTTTAAGTGTATAATACGATCGTGTTAACTATATTACATTGCTGTCAACAGATTTATAGAACTTTTACATCTTGCAAAACTGAAACTCCATACCTATTGACTTACTCCCCATACCCCATCTCCCACTCCTACCCTGGCCCCGGGAAAACACATTTCTACTTTCTATTTCTATAAGTTTACTACTATATATACTTCATATAGGTAGAACTATTCAATATTTGTCTTTTTATGACTGCCTTATTTCTCATAGCATAATGTCCTCAAGGTTCATCCATGTTGCAGTGTCTGTCAGAATTTTCTTCCTTTTAAGTTGTATAGCACTTTTAACTTTTTAAACCAGTGTTCATGTATCTATTGACTAATTACACACAACTATCAGGTGAGGATAATACTATGGCATTATGCACACATTTTATTATTTTTTGGGTAATTTTCCATAGAATCAATACAGAAACTTAATGTAACTTCAAATATGAGCTAAAACAGTTGAGAAAGTGGAAAACTATGCACACTTTGAAGTTAATGAATTATCTGCATTAGACCAGAAATGTAACATGGCTCTAATGATCAGATTCAGAGATTATTTAGTTTACATCTCTAATCTTAAAGTGAGAAAGTACATCTAGAATAGTCATGTAATTTGCTTGAGGTCACATGTCTCAATAATGACAGAACTGGTGTACTAGTTTTTTTTTAAGATTTTGTTTATTTATTTATTTATTTACTTATTTTTTGAGTGAGAGAGAGAGAGAGAAAGAATGAGCTGGGAGAGCAGCAGAGGGAAAGAGAGAAGCAGATTCCCCATCGAGCAGGGAGCCCGACGTGGGGCTCAATCCCAAGACTCCAGGATCATGACCTGAGCCAAAGACAGACGCTTAATGACTGAGCCACCCAGGCGCCCCTTTGTGTACTAGTTCTCTGTTGTATAACCAATTGCTTCAAATTTAGCACCTGAAAACAACACCCATTTATTATCTCATAGTTCTCCATATCAGAAGTCTGAAGAGGCTTGAGTGGGTTCTCATAGTTTTGGAAGATTGAAATCAAGGTGCTGAGAGGCTGGGCTCTTAATCTGGAAGATCTGGGGAAGAATCTACTCACGTTGGTGTTTTTGGCAGAATCTAGTTCAATTGTAGGATTTGCATACCTGTTTCCTTGCTGGCTGTCAGCCCAGGATTGCATTTGTCTTCTAGAAGCTACTTGCATTCCTTGATACATGGCTTTTTCTATCTTCAAACCAGCAATGGTATGTTCTCTGACTTCCTTTCTGTTTTTAAAGGATTGGGCCCATCTAATCTCTTCTATTAACTCAAGTCAACTTGTTAGTTAATCACGTGCAAAATCCCTTTTGCCGTGTAATTGTAATGACCTCAGGTGTAATATATTCACAGTTCTAGTGATTATGGCTGGAAATCTTGGGGTGGAGGAGAATTTTAGAATTCTGCGTACCACAACTGGAATTAGAACTCAGATTTAACTTTTAGAGCTTTCCACCGCATCTGACTGAATATCTAAGATTGTTTAAATTATTTTTATTTTAGTATGAGTTGCTAATATTTATCCATGCAAAATTAAAAAAAATTAAATCAGCAAGGAAACTGGTGCCTGTGTTTATCAATTGCATATGTTCTTCCATGCCATATCCCTAACCATAGAGACTAATGCAGTCAGGTTAATAGTGATTGTATTCCTAAAGGTCTTGCTCAACTTCCTAAGCTCTCCTGAGTGGTGATATTAAGGTCATGCTCCTGTATTTTCTGATTGACATTCAAATCTGAAATGTTAACTATTGAGATCATCATAGGATTACACACAGACTGTGACAGTAACTAATGGGACTTCATTTGCCAGACATGAAAGACAGTATTTCGGTTATTTGAAACAGGTTCCCTAATGCTGGTACTAAAGTGCCCTTTGTTATAACCATTAAAGAAAACCTATAAATGATGTTACAAAGTAAAAGTGAGTGGCCTTTTAGAAAAGCAGCAGCAGTTACAGCAGGTTATACTGAAGCCTTCCCAAGGCAGTGGAACTTAACAAAGCATGTCTTCAAGGAACTCTGATACCTTGAAAATGTTTTACAATGAAAGGGTTTTAAGGTCAGATACTATGCTTAGCAGACAGTGAATCAACTCTTCCAGCCAGAATAGAAGACTCATTTAAGAAGTAATCGGAGAAAGGAAAGAAATATATATTAGGGGAAATTGCCAGACTAAGGCATTTAGACTTTGTTTGGTATGCAGTCAGGAAGTATTGAAGGTTCTAAAGCAAAAGATGACATAATGAAAGGGATGTTTCACCAAAATTCACAGGACAGTTTACATAGATAGAATGAATTGGAACAATGAAGCAAACTGTTAAAAATAGCCTGAGCACGAAGTGATGAAGGCCTGAATTAGGGTGTTAGCAATAGGTGGAGATGGAAATCTGCAACACATTACAATGGAGGAAACATATTGGAGACTGAAAATTAAGGGAGAAGAAGAGGGAGAATCAAAATTGCCCTCAAGTTTATAGTTTCGGCAATCAGCAGGAGAGCACACCTGTACTGATGACAAAACAAGAGAAGGGAGGAATGGAGAGTGGGATTTGGGGAGGTGTAGTTGAATTTGAAATGCTAATGGAATGTATCCAAATGTGAATGTTAACTTATCCATTCTCTTAATATCAGAAGTTTTGCACAGTGATACAATCTTTGAATTCAAGAATGCCTTAAAAAAAACCTTGTATCTGACAGTGATATGATACTCTTTAGAAGGGGAAATGTTTATTTAATTTGATTTACTCTAAGATTTACTAAAGTGCATTGATTTCACTAAAGTTAATAGGAATTACACAAGCAGAACAAAAAGAGGCCACTAAGAATTCAAGTCATACACGAGCATTTCTGTTATACGATCTTTGTTAATTATACTAAAACTTTCATTAGAATTCAGTCAATTTATGACAAAAAGTAAACTTGTTTAAAGGTGCTAACAACCAGACCTGGAGCACATTTAATTTAAATAGGGAGCAGAGTCAAGTAAATGAAGTATAAAATAGCTTCACAGTTATACTTTCTATCAAGTGAGTAGTCAACCATTAAATTGTCTATTACATCAGATTTTTTTTATTGAAGGAAAAACAGAAACTCAGCATTAACAAGGGAATTAAACATTATAATTTAAGATAATAGATACAAATAATTCAATTTATCACAGCTATAAGATTAATGCGTTAACAGATTGCTCTATATGATCCCCAATATTGTAATGTGTGACCCATTAACAAGTAGAGGTTTTTCTTCATCCCTTGAACACCCTTAGGTTAAAGATAATTTCCTTAACTTCCCAAACTCTAATGGAATGTTGGTGTATGATGATTTTAACATATCCAAATTTGAGTTTTGGATTGCCTATAAGAACAGAAAAAGGTATACCTGAAACTATTATGTATCAACTACACTAAAACAAACAAACAAACAAACAAAAAACCCTGAAAAAACTGAAAAAAAAGAGTAAATGGTAATGGAATATAAATGGTCTTTCTTCTGGTGTGTTGTTTTGTTCTTTGTATTGATAGCTCCTAGAGACATGATGAGCCACACTTTAAGTTCCCATGATCCAAGCGCCGATTGATGCCCCACTTAACATAAGCACCATTTTATGAGAGTCACCATAGTGACCAGGTTCTAGTTATCAGCTTGAACAATTTCATATATGATTAATGTTAATTGCCCATTTTTCATGGGTGACTTTCTCCCAGTTGCTGAATTAGTTGCTGCTGCCTTTGATCTGGTTGGGAATACAATCCAGTGCAATAGTTAGACAAATTATCAGTTTGCCAACACTGAGAGAAGATGGATTCAGACTGCTGTGAGGTCAGAGTTTGTTTCTCTTCATAAACAATAAAAGGTCAGGTAGAGTTTAACTACCACTGGCATCCTTGAAATGTTGAAATAAATGTCAGGCCTAAGAGATTATTATTAATCCATGATGCAATTAAAAGTTTTACTGTCCTGGCAAAAAGATTCTTATTTAATTTAAAAAGCACATTGAAAGTCAGAGCAGTTCTCTCACAGGTAAACAACAGCTTCAAAGCTAATGTCATTCTTGGCTTCTAATGTGAGTGAAAAAGTGATGCATTCAGAGATTATCCCAGGGGATTTTAAATATCAGTGATAACGATGAAAAGTGAATCCCAGGTCATTGCTACAGGTCCCACTTCAGGAATCCAATTGCAGTGATCTTACAAGTGACTGCTAACACCACCCTAACAGCCACTATATCTTCAGCAATTTGCTCCGCTTGTTCCAGAACGTTACAAGTATTTCTTTAAAAGTAGTAAGCCAAGCTTTTTTTCATTGAAGAGGATGACATGACTTGTGATCCCTCACCAAATCTTGTACTCACCATATTATTGGTATTAACTATCCTGAAGGCTCTTGTCATCACTAATTTATTAACAAGACTTTTATTCTTTGAAAAACAAGATCACTCACTTTACTCAGTTGCTTATTCCTTGATTCATATACAAATGGCTGCTAACATGAGGTAAAAATAACTCCAACAATGAAATTTCATAATCTTAATGAACTAAGTACTAGCTACTTTATCTATTACAACATGTAATAGATATATCATGGAATGTGTCATATCTTATTGATACCAGAAGACCTACTGAATTTCCCTCTTAGGGAACTACCAACTCTATAAAGTTTATAAACTGTGAGGTAATGCTCTGATGGTAATCCACTTCAACTGCAGAAATATGAAATACTGTAGATATGTATTTCAGGTTGGTTTATTCTTTTACCTCAGGAAGCTGACTTATTTCTTCTAAAGATGTTTACAGAATGAAGGGGGAAATACATATCAAGATAAATTATCTTAAAAAATGACCTGGACCCAGACAAAATCTTGATTTTTTTGGTATAATCTCCCTACTAACTACCCATTAATTAGGTGTAACCACTTAATGTTGATTCTATAAGCTGAAGCTCTTAAAGATTTAGCTGAGTTATTTTAATAAAAGTTTTGCTATTTATTGGGTTGTTTGCCTTGTACCTTAACAACTTCTGTTTATGGTGTTCATGGATGATACATCCACTGAGTCATTTGGTTGGGAGATTTTTTTTAAAGCTGTTTTATTTTACAGAGTGCAAATAATTCTGTAATTAAACAGAAAACAAATAACTGCCAACAAGCAATTTTCATTCAATTAAAGAGTAATTACATGGTTGTTTCCTGTAAAATAAAGCGTTACTGAAATCAGTAACACAATCAATATTTCAGCAGAGATAGGATGCTGCAATGATGGACCTTTCAACCTATGCTGATTAAATTGTCATCCAAATAACAGTTTTCTAGTTAAATCACCACATGTTTATTTGTCTTGATTAATATGTAAATATCTGCTTGATGCTAATAAAGCTTTTAAAGATAAGAAGTATAGCAGAATCATCTGTTAAGAATGATCTTCTCCAACTTTCTGCAGTGTCCTCCATAGTCTTGCATCATGTTAAGCTTGTGTTCTTTGAAAAGAAATGCAGGTGTTAAGGAGGGCATGAGATGTGATGAGCACTGGGTGTTATATGCAACTGATGAATTACTGAGCACTACATCTGAAACTAATGATGTATTATATGTTAGTTAATTGAATTTAAATAAAAAAAAAGCAGGAACTTTAGTGCTAGGAGTGCCTTACTAGAGAGGATCATTAGGTCTAAAGGCAAAAATAAAGCTGTCTACCATTAGTATGTAACTTTATTGATTACAAAGCACTTTTAGAAATTTGATTCTAATTAATTTATTCTAGGGATCCAAGTATTCTTTCCAAGAATAGAAACAAAGGCATCTGAATATGGTTTTAGCTCACTGATAAATTTAAACAAGTTTGGATATCATACAATCACACCCACTAAAGAGTTAATCAAAATTTTAAACAGGTCAGACAGACATCTCTATCCCTAGACCATAAGCTCCTCAAAGATAGAAGCTGTTTTAGGTATTCACAGTATATCAATAAACAAAGAGACCAAAACCACTGCCTTTGTTAAGCTTCCATTTTAACCTCTATAACCCTTATATATAGTACCATGTCAAACACACATTGGTTGGGCACCTAGAGCATGTTTGCTTACTGGATGATGAAGTGTTTACTGGATGATCAAATAAGTGATATTGTCACTACATATGCATAACTCCAGGGACCTTTAGTCCTTGAGTGGTTCTTGAAGTGGCATAAGATAAGTGGCATCTACCCTTCTTTAACCTTGTACATAGTCAGATTCAAGTGGATCATATTTAGAAGCTCCTATAATTATTGTGGAGTCCTAGACTTAAAAATGATTACCTGATGATTAAATGATGCAACCACCTTGGTATTCATGTAGTCAAGGAGAATAGAACAATTTAAGGAATATCTGGAAACTGTAGCAACAGTGAAATATTTCCTATTCAGTGAGTTAATTAAGCATTTACTGGGCCCCACTGTGTGTAGATACCATGAGAATTTCTCAGGATGCAGTGATAAACCAGAGATCTATATATAGCCTTCACAGAGCATACATTCTTGTTGGGGAGACTCAATTAATCATACCAACCAACAAACTGAAAAAGATGTTAGGTTGAGAATATGGTCCTCTTGGTTTATAACATATGTAGTAAATACTACCAAGCCGTTAATAACATAAGCCGTGATTTTTCCAATATAAATCTGATGGTGGGAGATTTTACCAATTTTTTTTAAATCTTGGAATTTAAGGTAGAACCACCTGAGAAACATCTAATGCCTCTCAAACCTGAGTCGGCTCATTGGAAAAAAGCTACTTCAAATTGTGAGATTGGCCAAGAAGTTTGGAACAAATCTAGTTAAACTTGAAAGATTTCAAAGTTCACTGTCAACACCTGGCTCATTATATGGAAATAGAAGGAGCATCAGGCTGCTTAGTCCTGGAGGCAGTCTGAAAGTGATGGTGAGCATGAAGACAGCACTGAAATGTTTAGTAATGTTAGTAGGCTTGTGTTCTGACACATGAAAAGACAAAGAAGCACTTAGAAAGTACAGATTTGGTGAAGATTATTTTACTTCGAATGACTGGATATACACTGATGAACATTGTTCAGTGATCTTGGGATCCTTTAGGGCATTTGAAGTAAATAGCTCTTTTCTTATCATTTCCTTAACAGAGGAAGCCATAAAACAAGGTAAGGGCAAACAGGATAACAATACTGAATTAAGTAAAATAAGTTATGACTCAGAATCGAGTAGAAAGAAGGAGAGGAGTCAGTTTATAAAATTGAAACATTGAATGAGAAAAACAGAATCTTTCATGCTAGACTGATATACAATATTGATGTACAATGAAAGAAAATAACACCAGCACAGTGTATGAAAAATGAATTAGGCAATGGTACCTCTGTGCAAGGTTGCTAGAAGTTGTCTTCATTTAAGAAGTCGAGTTTGTCTTACATTGATAGAGCACTTTGCTACTGCAAAATTGATAGAGTAAGGTTTAACTTAAAATTTTTTGGGAACCAAAAGTCATTTTTGGAAATGTTCTCTATCTGAACCTTGTATGTTTTTGTGGCTTGGGCTATTTAATACAGTGTTTCAGTATTTTGTCAAAAGCCCAATCAGTCAGCTTTTAAACTGCATTTTTACTAAAAAACAATAGAAATATCTTAGGCAACATTAGAAAGTAATATTTGAAATATATTGGATGACTTGAGAATAACTTGATCCTAATGTTCAATGACATAATTCTCTTTATTGTGGTGACAGCATCCAATGATGTATTCAGTACACTAACTGTATTAGAGTCATGGAAGCCAGATACTGACTTTCTATTTTATTATTTTATGGATTAACATTTGCAACTGCAATTCCTGAACTGCTCACACTAGGGTGAAGAATGTGCAAATGGAATAGATCAGATAAATGCTATAAGTTTATCCTCAGCTCATCAGTTAAAAACACTAATAAATCTCTGAGAAAAGACAGTCTAGATAGCAAAAGTGGCAGGTTTTGTTAGTACAGCCACTCCAAGAGAGTGCACTGCTGGTTATATAGCCTGTTTTAAATAATAGGTAAATTTTAAAAATCTACTGAGAGTGGGGGTCCTTTGTTCCTGGTGGTCTCCTGGCAGCTGTGGAAATGCTAAAAAAAAATCACATCTTATTCTCCATCTCTTAGCTCTTTACCCCTTTAACTCTCTGCACAGAGACTTAATCACGTCACATTCTATACAATCTGAATTCTGTTGAGTCACTATCTCAGGTCTCAGTATCATGCCTTAACACTTGGGATCAAACATAGTTTTAAGGGCAGGGGGTATAACTTTGAGTTTCTCACAACAAGTAAGCTGTATTGCAAAGTGCTGCCTTGAAAATGTAATCTAAACTAAAGATTAGTTTTTTATGGTTTTTAATGTTTGCCATAACTATGTTGAGAAATTTGGTAGAAAGGAAAGTATTGGTCTTTTGGTAATCAATGAAAATAGTCTTTAAATAAAATTCTATGACTCTTGGTAATTAAACAAGATTGAGGAGGCAAATATGGCAAGTGATGGTATTT
Source organism: Ailuropoda melanoleuca (assembly GCF_002007445.2). NCBI lineage: Eukaryota > Metazoa > Chordata > Mammalia > Carnivora > Ursidae > Ailuropoda > Ailuropoda melanoleuca. Next base: position 63,707,957 of record NC_048238.1, read on the forward strand.
CCAAAAAGAGTACATTTTTAACCTGATCTTTGTTTTTGTCTGTTTTTCAATAGTTCCAGGCCTGGCAGGCCTCCTAAGCGTTCTTTGGGAGTGTTGCAGGACAATGCTCGCCTTCTGCCGCATTCAGTCCCCGGCCTTTTATCACCAGGACTTATCACTCCAACAGGTAATAAAATCCATCTGATGATCAGCCTTGTCTGTTCATGCTGCCCAGCATTAGAAATAAACTAATATTGATCTAACTGCCTTGTCCTTCAGAGCTTTTCAAGCTGTACTAGAGGTTACAGTATTGAATTTTTAAAGTATTCTTGAAAACAGTTTTGTTACTCTAGTGACTCACATCAAATGGACATGACTCTTTTAAAAAATTGTCATTTCCTTGCAGGAAATCCCATTCGAGGCCTTATTGTATGTATATTTCTGTGTTCTGGGGGCAGGGATGAGGGGTACTAGCCAAACCAGCCTTGTCTCAAAGCCTTCTATAGAATGCAGCACATCTACTTACTTACATGTTTCAGTAATATATATTTTTCTTTGTTTTTAAGGTTTTTGAGCATCTGTGTATCTTGTCCAGTTTTAATCTAGGTTAAAAAGTAGAAAGAAGATGTACCCTTGGTAGAGAAGCCTTATGATTAGAAAAGAACATCCAAATGGTCATTGTCTTAATAATTCAGTGTTTATCAACAACATGATAAACAGTGCTCCCCTAAAAATACCAGTTTCTTACTTTAGCATTGCACTTTTTAATTCTCTATGAAAGAATTTAAAAGTGCATGAAATGCTTAAAAATAAGCTTAATATTTCTCTAACTAAACCTTTAAAAATTATTAAAGTTGTTACATGGTAAAAAATGAAAAAAATTTAATGACAATGAGATTTTTATACCTTTCGTTATACAAAATTTTATAAAGAATCTGCTGTATATGGTATTATGTCTAAGGTAATGAAAAATTGTATGAGTAGCAGTCCTTGTCAACATAGAACTAGAGTGAAGGACATGTAACCTAATAATTGCACTAAAGTGTGATACAGACTGTAATAAAAGTACATACCAGGTGCTGTAAGATCACAGAGATGGGAGCAACTAAGTCAGTTTGGTAAGTTGGGTAATACAGAGAAAGATGAAAACTTTCAAACTATGTTTTATAGACTGAATGTCAGATAGGAGGAGACTCAGTGAAAAACATTCTAGGCAGAGAGAAGACTACAGACAGATAAACACTAGTGAGAAAGAGCCCAGTGTGTTAGGGGGAATATCAATTAAGTTGAAGAGACAAGAGCAGATATTTGAGGTGGGAGACTCATAGGCAATATGTTTAGAATAGAAAGTGTGGTGAAAAGCCAACTTGTGAAGCTAACTTTTTATTTATCAGGGTTAGAAGGTTAGTATTTTCCCTATAGACCAGTGGTTTCCAAAGTGTCTTTCAAGGACTTTCCTTACCTGCTGATGTGGAGTTTGAGAAGTATTTCCAGATTCCCCATTTCTGCTTCAAAATTTTATATAACCTATAGTACTTTAATTTTTTTTAATACTGTATGGGGTGCCTAGGTGGCTCAGTCTGTTAAGCATCTGCCTTCAGTTTAGGTCATGATCTTGGGGTTCCGGGATTGAGCCCCACATCAGGAGGCTTGCTTCTACCTCTCCCTCTGGCCCTCCACCTGCTCATGCTCTCTCTCTTTCACTCTCTCTATCTCGAATAAACAAAAAAAAATCTTTAAAAAATAAAAGTAAAAAAAAAACCTGCTGTAGGTAAAAAGAACCACTGTTAAGGCTTTGGGGTTTAGAAAATGATTTTTTAGACTAAGTATTTATAAACAAATTCTGATACAAGAATAAAGCAGTCTTGTGCATATAAAATAATTCTGAGGGGATAATAGAGCTGGAAATATATCTTGGTGCTCAATAGACGATAATCTATTTCTTAACTTATAAAATACATTGACAGAGCCTAGAAATAGTACCATGTAAATAATCAGATCCATGTCCTGATTTTGAGGGAATGTGTAAATGAAAGAAAAAAGGATTTTAAAACTACCTTGAAGGTAATGTACTCTTGAGTAAACTTTAGTACCTTATCTATTGAGGAAAATCTGTAATATTTAAATTTGTATTATATACCAGGCATGGGTGCTAAGTGGTTTGTTGTTGTTGTTGTTGTTTTTAGTTAACATATAGTGTAGTGTTAGTTTCAGGGGTAGAATTTAGTGATAACATAATTTGCATATAATACCCAGTGCTCATTGCAATAAATGCCCTCCTTAATGCCTATCACCCAGTTACCCCATCCCCCCACACAGCTGCCCTCCAGCAACCCTTATTGTTAAGAGTCTCTTATGGTTTGCCTCCCTCTCTGTTTTTATCCTATTGTATATGCACTTCATTTAATCTTCATTGTAGACTTATGGATATTGTCTTCATTTTTCAAGTGAGCAATTTATGGCTCTGTGAGTTTAAATTAATTCCATAAGGCTACAGAGCAATTGAATGGCAGAACAGGGTTTCAAATCCAGGTCTTCTGAACTCCAGAGCCCATACTCTTTCTTCATCATCACGATGTCTTATAGTACATGTAAGAACCCAGTTTGAGGCTTTCTCCTCCTCCTAATTTACTTGGCTTATATATTTCACCTTCCTTGGTGCCTCCTTCCTTGGGTTAGGGACTTGGCCTTCCCTCCTACGGCTTGAATTTATCCCAGTGAGAGACATCGAAAGAAAAATCCTCAAACCAAAATCTTAACCCTTTGCTTGTGCCTAGAATGAGATGATAGAGATAGATAAGGTATTGAATGGGGAAAAGCATGAGCACTTCTGTCTAAAAGACAGAAAGTAGAAAAAACATTAAACAGGAGGAGGAGGAATATGCCCAGCTTTATAGTAATTCCTCTCCTTAATTTACATGAACTTATTTTACATGCCCAAGAATATCCTACTCGCCTATAGTCAAATGTAAGAAAAAAAATGCTCTGTAAAACCAGGTGGAAATAATTCTGGGATTATGCATTATTTTGGATTAGACATACCACTTCACTCCTCCATTCACAAAGATAATTGAGAATCAATTCTCAATTTAGTTATCAGAAAGTTTCATATTTGACATTGTACTTACTAAGCATTTCAAACCTAACTTTCATTAATTTCATTTTGAATATTTTTTAAGAATTCAGTTGTTATATTTTTTAGGTTTTTATTCAAATTCCAGTTGATTTTTTTTGTTCCAAATTTTTATTTAAGATTTTATTTATTTATTTATTTATTTATTTATTTATTTATTTATTTACTTGAGAAAGAGAGAGAGCCTGAGTGGCAGGCGTGGCAGAGGGTGAGGGAGAGAGAGAATCACTCAAGCAGGCTCAGCACTGAGTGTGGAGACTGACTCAGGGCTTGATCCCATGGCCCTGAGATCACAACCTGAGCCCAAACCAAGAGCCGGATGCTTAACTGACTGAGCCAACCAGGCACCCCTAAAGTTTTTATTTAAATTCCAGGTAGTTACATACAGCCTAATATTAGTTTCAGGTATAGAATTTAGTGGTTCATCACTTACATACATCGCCTATTGCTTATCACAACCAGTTGATATTTCTAATATAGTCTTTACGGGTTGAGATTTATCCATTTTTCTCCCAAATGATTATCAAAATGTTTTACAGTGCTTTCCGGCTTCAAGTGCTTGTGTCTCAATTTTTGTGTGTGTGTGTGTGAAGAAAGAGATAATGTCATACAGCTGTGTACAATTTTACATACAACTGACTAATTATTGAAAAGTGTTTGCTGGTACCTCCTGCTTCTGAGTTACATATGAGTAGAAGCCCCTCTGAACCTTGCTAAATTTGCCTAAGTAAAGGAACTTATTCTATGTTTTTCTTAATTTAAATTCAACTTGCCACCACATAACACAGCATTGGTTTCATATGTGGTATTCAACAATTTATCAGTTGCATGTAACACCCAGTGCTCATCACATCATGTGCCCTCCTTAATGCCCATCATCCAGCTACCTCATTTGCCACCCACCTCCTCTTCAGCAACCCTCAGTTTGCTTCTCAGAGCTGAGACTCTCATGGTTTGTCTCCCTCTCTGATTTCTTCCCATTCAGTTTTCCCTCCCCTGCCTTATGGTTCTCTGTACTCTTTCTTACATTCCACATATGAGTGAAACCATATGATAATTGTCTTTCTCTAATTGACCCTTTTCACTTAGCATAATACCCTCCAGTTCCATCCACGTTGATGTAAATGGTAAGTATTCATCCTTTCTGATGGCTGAGTAACACTCCATTATATATATATATATATCTCACATCTTCCATACCCATTCATCTGTTGAAGGACATTTCAGCTCCTTCCACAGTTTGGCTATTTGGACATTGCTTCTATGAACATTGGGGTGCATGTGTCCCTTCTTTTCACAACATCTGTATCTTTGGGGTGAATACCTAGTAGTGCGATTGCTGAGTTGTAGGGAGCTCTATTTTTAAGTTCTTGAGGAACCTCCATACTGTTTTCCAAAGTGGCTGTACCAGCTTGCATTCCCACCAACAGTGTAAGAGGGTTCCCCTTTCTCCACTTCCTCACCAACATTTGTTGTTTCCTGTCTTGCTAATTTTAGCCATTCTGACTGGTGTGAGGTGGCATCTCATTGTGGCTTTGATTTGTATTTCCCTGATGACAATGATGTTGAGCATTTTTATGTGTCTGTTGGCCGTTTGTATGTCTTCTTTGGAGAAAAGTCTATTCATGTCTTCTGCCCATTTCTTGACTGGATTTTTCTTTTTTTGCGTGTTGAGTGTGATAAGTTCTTTACAGAACTTTGATACTAACCCTTCATCTGATATGTCATTTGTAAATGTCTTCTTCCATTCCATAGGTTGCCTTTTAGTTTTGTTGACTGTTTCCTTTGCTGTGCAGAAGCTTTGTATCTTGATGAAGTGCCAATAGTTCATTTTTGCTTTTGTTTCCTTTGCCTTTGGATGTGTATCTAGCAGGAAGTTGCTGTGGCTGAGGTTGAAGAGGTAGCTGCCTGTATTCTCCTCTAGGATTTTGATGGATTCCTGCCTCACATTTAAGTATCTCATCCATTTTGAGCTTGTCTTTGTCTATGGGTAAGAGAATGATCCAGTTTCATTCTTCTGCATATGGCTGTCCAGTTTTCCTAGCACCACTTATTGAAGAGACTGTCATTTTTCCTTTGGATATTCTTACTGCTTTGTTGAAGATTAGTTGACCATAGAGTTTAAGGTCCATATCTGGGCTCTCTATTCTGTTCCATTTACCTATGTGTCTGTTTTTGTACAAGTACCATGCTGTCTTGACAATCACAGCTTTGAAATAGAGCTTGAAGTCAGTCATTGTGATGCCTCCAGCATTGGCTTTCTTTTTCAACATTCCTCTGGCTATACGGGGTCTTTTCTGGTTCCATACAAATTTTAGGATTCTTTGTTCCAGCTCTGTGAAAAATGTCATGGGTATTTTGATAGGGATTGCATTGAATGTGTAGATTGCTCTGGGTAGCAATAGACATTTAACAATATTTATTCTTCCAATCCATGAGCATAGAATGTTTTTCTATCTCTTTGTGTCTTCCTCAATTTCTTTCATAAGCATACTGTAGATTTAGAGTACAGATCCTTTGCCTCTTTCGTTAGATTTATTCCTAGGTATATTATGGTTTTGGGGACAATTGTAGTAAATAGGCTTGATACCTTAATTTCTGTTTCTTCACTCTCATTGTTAGTGCATAGAAAAGCAACTTATTTCTGTGCATTGAATTTGTATCCTGCCATGTTGCTGAATTGCTGTATATGTTCTAGGAATTTTGGGGTGGAGTCATTTATACATGATAAAGTATCATGTCATCTGCAAAGAGGGAGAGTTTGACTTATTCTTTGCCAATTCAAATTCCTTTTATTTCTTTTTGTTGTTTGATTGCTGAGGCAATTTGCTGGAGAGTTTTAATCAAGAAAGGATGTTGTATTTTGTCAAATGCTTTCTCTGTATCAATTGAGAGGATCATATGATTCTTGTCCTTTATTTTATTAATGTGATGTATCAAATTAATTGATTTGTGAATGTTGAACCACCCTTGTAGCCCAGGAAAAAATCCCACTTGGTTGTGGTGAATAATCTTTTTAATATACTGTTGCATCCTATTGCCTAGTATCTTGGTGAGTATGTTCATCAGGGATATTGGTCTGTAATTCTTCTTGATGGAGTCTTTGGTTTTGGGACAAGGTAATGCTGGCCTTATAGAATGCATTTGGAAGTTTTCTTTCCATTTCTGATTTTTGAAACAGCTTCAGTAGGATAAGTATTGTTTCTTCTTTAAAAGTTTGGCAGAATTCCCCTGGAACAGGATGATTGATGGCAGTGGTGATTATGATGATGATGATGATCTATATGCTGTTTTTTATGATTTTTTATTATATTATGTTAGTCCCCATACAGTACATCCCCAGATTCCGATGAAAAGTTCGATGCTTCATTAGTTGCGTGTAACACCCAGTGCACCATGCAATATGTGCCCTCCTTACTACCCATCACCAGTCTATCCCATTCCCCCACCCCCCTCCCCTCTGAAGTCTTCAGTTTGTTTCTCATAGTCCATAGTCTCTCATGTTTCATTCCCCCTTCTGATTACCCCTCCTTTTTTATCCCTTTCTTCCCCTACCGATCATCCTAGTTCTTATGTTCCATAGATGAGAGAAATCATATGATAATTGTCTTTCTCTGCTTGACTTATTTCACTTAGCATTATCTCCTCCAGTGCCATCCATGTTGCAGCAAATGTTGAGGATTCGTTCTTTCTGATAGCTGAGTAATATTCCATTGTATATATGGACCACAGCTCCTTAATCCAGTCATCTGTTGAAGGGCATCTCGGCTCCTTCCACGATTTAGCTGTTGTGGACAATGCAGCTATGAACATTGGGGTGCATATGGCCCTTCTCTTCACTACATCTGTATCTTTGGGGTAAACACCCAGTAGTGCAATGGCTGGGTCATAGGGTAGCTCAAATCTATATAGTGTTTTTATAAAATACTTCTACATCTTTAAGGTGTCTCTGTGTATGCATGTGGCTAAGCTTTCAGTTTAAAAAGAATGAATTTCAAATTTTTTTTCATTTAATCTTTTCAGCAATCCTGTAAGCTTAGTGTTAATATTTCTGACTAACGGATGAGGAAAACGAGTTTTCAGTAAGTTCGCTGACTTGGCCCAAATTTCAGAGGGAGTAATGTGTGGAGCCATGTCTCTGGACTATTAATTTCTTTTTTTCCCTTTTCAATATTTATTTTATTTTTTTTAACGTTTTAAATTCTAGTTAGTTAATATATAGTGTAATATTCATTTTAGGTGTATAATGTAGTGTATAGTATAAAACACTTCCATACAATATCCCATGCTCATCACGAGTACACTTCTTATACCTCATCACCTGTTTAATCCACCTCCCAGTGTGGTAACCATCAGTTTGTTCTCTATAGTTAAGAGTCTTGACCATTAATTTCAAAGCCCAGGTCTCTGGACTTAATACCATAATTTTACAAATACACTGAACTATATCTTTCATGCAAAAGCTTGGTATTGAAAAATTAGGCTAGAAATCTTCAGGGTTATATCAGAACTACTTAAGTATGAGAGAGAAGATGTTTGGTGTTTCAGAAGTAGGAAATCCTAGAATAGTCCATGTAATTAACTGTTGGTGACTGTATAACTTCAATAAAATAACACTTTAATGTTTTCCATTCTCTTTTTTTTTGTTCTTACAGTATTTTACAATGTGGGGTAGCTAGTATAATTAGATGTGGCTATAATTTTTCTTTCCATAGAGAATAAACACAATCTTCAGAATGATTGCAACCTACCTTTCTTGTAGAGAAAGGTAACAAATTGTTTTCTGTGACGATTCTTGAGTAAAATACTTTGATATAGCTGGATTGAATTAATATGATGAAGTTAATGAGAAATTGAAATGCTGCCAAACACCACTAGTCTGGCTGCAATGTTGTTTCACATTTACAGTTCTAACTTCCCTCTGTGTTGAGAGGATCACTGATGACTACACACTGTCATTGTGATAAGTGATATATCCCACAGTTCCCTGCTTTCCATCTGGTCAATCCTTAATCTATCCCAGAATAAGAGATCTTATAAAAATCACATAGTCACAAGCCAAATAGTGGATTGTAGAAAGACACATTTGCATCTCCAGAGCTCATCCTCCAACCTCATTTTTCCCATCACACGGAACTTACATGAAATGAAATATACAACTCACCTACTACATGTGTTATTCCTTCAAGTGTCTGCCCTTTATGCTGACTTGTTTTTCCCAGGGGAGAAAGTGTACATTTAAATAGCAAAATAAAACTTCCCATTCTACAATATACCTGACAGATGATAAGCTGTCTTGTCACTAGTTTATTTTATTGGAAGCAGTGGGTGGCTGGATTGAAATAATCCATTAAACTAAAGCCTATAGTTAGGAAGATGCACTAAGTATCAATCATTCAAAGAATCATACAAAAATAAATTTCCTATCGTTTTCTATTAAAGCAATAGAGGGTAATAAGATTTAGAATCTACAGGCATCACCTTCATTTTGTGACCAGAACTGAGTAACAAAAAATAGCTTGAGACCTAGTTCTGAGCTTTAAAATAATCTATAGATCATAAGATATCCTGCCTTTATTAACAACCAACAGCTGGGGGTAGAGATTGGTTACCGTAGTAGTGATGATGGTTAAAATGTTTTGTGTGACCTCTTTTCTTCCCTTCTTGCAATATATAAACTTTGGACCACGTTTTCAACTCATTTTGTTTATATTCAATACAGGCAAGATCCTGAGAATTCTCAAAATGGCAAAATTTCTACTCTACATTTATACACATGCCTGAGTCAGTGTAGACAGTGCCAAAATATTGAGCTTAAAAATGTTATTACTGTATTCTTTTCCTCTCTTGAGTGCTCTCATTTAGTCATTTTAATGTACAAATGATGGGATGCCTGGTTGGCTCAGTCATTAAGTGTCTGCTTTCGGCTCAGGGCGTGATCCTGGCATTCTGGGATCAAGCCCCACTTCAGGCTCCTCTGCTGGGAGCCTGCTTCTTCCTCTCCCACTCCCCTTGCTTGTGTTCCCTCTCTTGCTGGCTGTCTCTCTGTCAAATAAATAAATAAAATCTTTAAAAAACAAACAAACAAACAACGAAAGTGCTAGGTGAGAGGTTTTTTTTTTTTTAATCTTTCTGTAAAATAAATCTGGGCTAGAAAATAGTATGATGTACTTCTTACATAATCGTTATAAATAAAAATTAGCATTCTGAATTTAAATGACAACATAAAAGGTGTCACTCAGTTAAATTAACAACTTTTTCTTTTCTCAGAATCCTCAAAAGTAACAATGTTTTCTTTTTTAGTAGTGTTACTTGTATAACCCAAAGACCAATAGAAAAGAACTCTTTTTAATCATATAAAATACCCTTTTTCCCTTGCGCCTTATGTGAAGATAGATGAAATTACTTAAATCATATCCTGTATGGGCCATACAGGAAAACAATGAATATTAAATTGAAGTCAGGGTAAGAAAGAAGGGGAAGTTTCTCATATAGGACTAACACTGAGTGAAAGAGGGCAATTGGTAATAATCATGTGATGGATAGAGGGTCATCACATGCAACAGTGGATTGCTGCCTGTGTATCATTATTTGGAAAAGACCGAGAAAGTTTCTTGCTAAAGGTTTATTTTTTTAGAGTCTCTTGTGGCATAACTGTCGTAGAATAAACTTACATATTTAAATGTACAATTTGATGCTTTGACACATGTGCATAGCCACAAAACCATCAGCATACTAATTTCCTTAAACTTTCCTAACACCTGATCTTTCCTTCCATATCTGCTTCCCAGGCAACCACTGATCTGCTTTCTGTGACTATAGTTTGTATTTTCTGAAGATTTATATGAAGAGAATCTTAGAATATGCATTATGTTTTGTCTGATTTATTTTACTTAGTGCAATTGTTTTGAGATTCTAAGTTGTGCACATTACTAGTTCTTTCATTTTTGTCGCTGAGTAGTATTCCATGGTATAAATATACCATAATTTATTCACATGTTTCCCTCTTCTAGACATTTGAGTTGTTTCCAAGTTTTTGTCTATAATGAATGACACGGCTTTAAACCTTCATTTACACATTTTTTTTCCTGTGGATGTTTTCATTTCTCTAGAATAATTATAGGAGTGGGATTACTTGGTTGTATAGTAACTGTATGCTTACGTTTATAAGAAACTTATAAACTGTAACTGTTTTTACAAAGTTGTTGTATACTTTTACATTCCCATCAGTAGTATACAAGAGTTCCAAGTATCACATATCATTGCTATCCCTTGGTGTGGTTGGTCTTAGAATGTAAAGAAATGCATTATTTAACAACCTATCCTTGACTCCTGAATTCAAGCATTTGCACCAAATACTGTCCCCTATTTAAAAGTTAACCTTTGAATTAAAATGTCATACTTTGTTTAATGGTGTGACCGTAGTATAAATGGGTATCCATTTCTACATAAGTGTAGGCTCATCTTCAGTGAGGAATGGAGACTGAGTGCCAGGGTGAAGGACATATCCTTTGGGGGAGATTAATGGTTTGTTTCTTTGAAGCATTGTGGACCTTGACATTGTGAAGAGGAACAAAAGAAGGGCCAGAGGAGAGAAGCCAATAATAGAGAAAGTAGAAAAGTGACCCAAATGAGCTCTTCCTAGTTCACACTTTTTTCTAGGGTCAGACTAAGGTAGAATTAGTTAAATACTTGCAAGCTGAAAGTTGGAATCATACTTTTTATGATTTTGTTGTTTTATGCAGTTGGCTTTTTGATCGAGGATCCCAATTGAAAGCTGAAGTAGATTTTTTTCTGGGGGAAAAAAAGCAACTTCAATGGTTTTCTTTGAATTCACTTATGGGAAGGGTTTTATGAAAAGACCATAACCCCTTGGGCTTAGATACTCTGGTATATAATCTACTTTCCCAGGAAAAAATTCATAAGTTATTACACCTCATTATGAAAGTGTGAGTTGGATTAAAAGCTTAATTAAAGTAATTAGATCAACAGATTAATAAATGACAAAGAATATTGTCCTTAAACTGTCCTTAAACTATGAGAAATGCATGGTATTCCATCACACTATCAAAGTAAAACTGGTTTCAAGTTAAATATTTTCTGGCATGTGTTTTAGCAAAGAATGTATGATTTATGGAAGTGGATCTTTTCATTTCCATAAATTCTATGCCTATTCCTTTAAAAACAACAACAACAACTTGTGTCCCAAATATATGTGTCTCAAAATATATGTTCAATATTTTACATTTGATATTATTTTAGGACCAGAATATCTGTTGGATGTTTAGAGAAAGATAACTAAAATGACTAAGGGCATGGAAAGGCTTGCATATGGAGCAAGTTAAAAATGAATAGCACACTTTAAGCAAGATAGATAAAATTTAAAAGGTAATACGACCTAAGTATATTAAACCATTCAAGGGGAGAGGCAAGATGGTAGAGGAATAGGGGACCCATTTCAACCAGTCCCCTGAATTTAGCTGGATATCTACCAAACCATTCTTAACACCCATGAAATCAGCCTGAGATATAAGAATATATATCTGGATCTCTACAAGCAGAAAAACACCACCTGTCGAGAGGTAGGAAGAGCAGAGTCATGAATCTTCCAGGAGATACTGGAAGATAAACAGAAGGTGGAGGGAACCTCCATAAGCTGGATCCTAACAAGTTCTATAACATGAGTATGCAAAAGCATTAGCAGCCGGAAAAGGGCTTTAGAGCAGCACCCAGACAGGATCCAGGAGCTGCAGGTATGTGTGAGAGCCCGTGGCCACTTGCAGTTTTAAAAGCACAAAGGGCAGAGATGCCCAGGCCCCTGGGATGACCTCTAAGAGAGTCACAGTGGGCGCGCACTACAGGAGGATGCGGTTTTCAGCAGCACATACAGAAATGGAAACTGTGACCTGGAGGGTTTAGTGAAGAGAGCAGACTTCAATTTCTCTCCTCTGGGACAGAGGTTTGGGTGTGGCCGTTTTTGCTCTGACCCTCAGAAGAGATGCAGAAAGCCTCCAAAGAACAAAAGTTCAAAAAACCAGTTTCCACTGAACCTAGCCCCCTCCACCACAGAGGCAGCACTACTCTGCCCAAGTAGGGTGGCCTAAGAAACAGCGTGGCAGACCCCTCCCCCAGAAGAACAAGAGGACGACAACCCTATGGTCCCCATAAGACTGCAAAATCCCAACATCAGGGGAAAATAGTATATTGAGCTCCAGGCGTTGCCTCATGGCTTGTTTATTTTTCAGATATAACTTTCTTTTTCTTTTTATTCTCTTTTGCTTCCTCTCTGTTTTTCCTTTTTATCTTTTTTCTCATTTCACCTGGATGTTTAATATATCAACTTATATTTCATAGTAGCTTTTTAACTTGTACTTTTTCACACCTATATTTTTTATAAATATACGCTTCACTGTAGTCTTTTTCCCTGATTCAATATCATATATATATATATATATATATATATATATATATATATATATATATACCAGTTTTACTTTCCCTGTAGTTTTAGGAAGTAATGTCCTCTGAGAAACAGAAAATACACCCAGGAACAACTGAAACGCCCTACTTTATCCACACTGAGAGATTTTAGCCCCACTTCCCCACACCCCCTTATAAAAATTTTTTTAATTATTTAATTTTTAAAAAAATTTATAAATTTTATTCTTTTGCTTCATTTTGGCTTTTTTTTTTTTGGCAGTGGCTTCTGACAACTCCAGATTTTCCTAGGTTGCATTTGCTTGGGTGGTAGTTGATATTTTGCACTTTGTGTATTCCCTCAACCATCCCTCAACAGAATGACTAGGAGGAGGAACTCCCAATAAAGAAAAGAACCAGAGACTATGGCCTCTGCCGCAGACCTAATGGATATGGATATAAAAAAGATGTCAGAGATAGACTTCAGGGTAGCAATTATGAAGTCAATAACTAGGCTTGAGACAATGATCAGCAACAATAGAGAATCTCTTAATGATATCTAATCAGGCCAAACTTAAAAATGCTATGAATGAGATGCAGTCTAAACTGGATACTCTAACAGCCAGAGTAAATGAGGGAGAACAAATTAGTGATCTAGAAGATAAGCTGATAGAAAGGAAGGCAGCCAGGGAGGATAGGGATAAGCAGCTAGAAGCACATGAGATCAGACTTAGAGAGATCAATGATGCCATGAAATGTTCCAATGTCTGAATTAAAACTGAAATAGAAGACAAGTTGGTGGAAAGGAAAGAAGCTGATGAAAAGAAAGAAAAACAATAGCCCATGAACAAAGGTTTTGAAAAATTAATGATGCCATGAAGCATACCAACATCAGAATTATTGGGATCCCTGAGGGGGTGGAGAGAGAGAGAAGACTAGAAGGAACATTTGAGCAGATCATAGCTGAGAACTTCCCTAATCTGGGAAAGGAAACAAGCATTCATGTCCAAGAGGCAGAGAGGACCCCTCCCAAGATTAATAGAAATAGACCAACACCCCGGCATATAATAGTAAAACTTGCTAATCTTAGAGCCAAGGGAGCTATGCTGAGAACAGTTAGTGGGAAGAGATTTCTTAAGGAGGGAGGGAGGAACATCAGAATAATATCAGACATGTCCACATACACCTGGCAAGCCAGAAAGGGCTGGCAAGACATAGTCAGGGTACTAAATGAGAAGAACATGTTGCCAACAATACTTTATCCAGCAAGGTTTTTATTCAGAAAGGACGGGGAGAAAAAGAGCTTCCAGGACTGGCAGAGACTGAAAGAATATGTGACCACCAAGCCAGCCCTGCAAGAAATATTAAGGAGGATTCTATAAAAGAAGAAAGACCCCAAAAGTAATATAGACCAGAAATTTACAGAGACAATTGATAGAAACAGGGACTTTACAGGCAATATGACAGCAATAAATTCATATATCTTAATAGTTACCTTCAATGTGAATGGCCTAAATGCTCCCATGAAATAGCACAGGGTTGCAGATTGGATACAAAGACAGGACCCATCCATATGCTGTCCACAAGAGACTCATTTTGAACCTGAAGACACCTCCAGATTGAAAGTGAGGGGATGGAGAACCATTTATCATGCCAACGGATCTCAAAAGAAAGCTGGGATAGCAATTCTCATATAAAACAAATTAGATTTTAAATGAATGACTGTAGTAAGAGGTATAGAGGGACACTATATCATACTTAAATGGTCTATCCAACAAGAAAATCTAACAATTGTAAATATCTATGCCCCCCAACTTGGGAGCAGCCAACTACATACAGAACTGTTAAGCAAAATAATGAATCACATTGATAATAAATAATACATTAATTGTAGGAGACCTAACACTCCACTCTTGGCAATGGACAGATCATCTAAGCAGGAGACCAACAAAGAAACAAGAGCTTTGAATGACACATTGGACCAGATGGACTTCATAGATATATACAGAACATTCCACCCTAAAACAACAGAACACTCATTCTTCTCAGGTGCACATGGAACTTTCTCCAAGATAGACCACATACTGGGTCACAAATCAGGTCTCAGCCAATACTAAAAGATTGAGATTATTCCCTGTATGTTAACAGACCACAACACTTTGAAACTGGAGCTCAATAACAAGAAAAACTTGGGAAGAAATTCAAACACTTGGAAGTTAAAGAGTGCCCTGCTAAACAACATTTGGGTCAACCAGGAAATTAAAGGAGAATTTAAACAATTCATGGAAACCAATGAGAACAAAAACACATCGATCCAAATCCTTTGGGATACTACAAACGTGGTCCTTAAGGGGAAATACATAACCATCCAAGCCTCTCTCAAAAAAAGTAGAAAAATCCACAATCTGAATAGACCAATAACCAGTAACAAAATTGAAGCAGTAATCAAAAACCTCCCAAAAAACAAGAGTCCAGGACCAGATAGCTTCCCAGGGGATTTCTATCAAACATTTTAAAAAGAAATCATACCAGTACTGTTTCAAAAAATAGAAACAGAAGGAAAACTTCCAAACTCCTTCTATGAGGCCAGCATTACCTTGATCCCTAAAGCAGGCAAAGGCCCCATCAAAAAGGAGAATTACAGACCAATATCCTTGATGAACATGGATGCCAAAATACTCAATATCTTACCCAATAGGATCCGACAGTACATTAAAAAGATTATCCATTACAATCAGGTAGGTTTTATTCCTGGGATGCAAGCGTGGTTCAACATTCACAAATCAATCCACGTGATAGAGCACATTAATAAAAAACAAGAATCATATGGTCCCTTCAATTGATGCAGAAAAAGCATTTGACAAAATACAGTGTCTTTTCCTGATTAAAACTCTTCAGAGTGTAGGGATAGAGGGAACATTCCTCAATATCATAAAAATGATCTATGAAAGGCCCACATAGAGTATCATTCTCAATGCGGAAAAGATGAGAGCTTTTCCCTAAAGGTCAGGAACATGGCAGGGCTGCCAACTCTCACCACTATTGTTCAAAATAGTACTAGAAGTCCTAGCGTCAGCAATCAGACAACAAAAAGAAATAAAAGACATTCAAATTGGCAAAGAAGAAATCAAACTCTCTCTCTTCACAGGTGACATGACACTTTAGGTGGAAAACCCAAAAGACTTCACCCCAAAATTACTAGAACTCATACAACAATTCAGCAATGTAGCAGGATACAAAATCAATATACAAAATCAGTTGCTTTTCTATACACTAACAATGTAACTGTAGAAAGAGAAATTAAGGAATTGATTCCATTTATAATAGCACCAAAAACCATAAGATAACTAGGAATAAATCTAACTAAGGAGGTAAAGGATCTATACTCTAGAAACTACAGAACACTTATGAAAGAAATTGAGGAAGACACTAAAAGATAGAAAAAACATTTCATGCTCATGGATTGAAAGAAAACATTGGCAAAATGTCTACACTGCCTAGAGCAATCTACACTTTCAATGCCATCCATATTAAAATACCATTGGCATTTTTCAAAGAGCTGAAACAATCCTAAAATTTGTATGGAACCAGAAAAGACCCCAAATTATCAAAGGGACGTTGAAAAAGAAAAGCAAAGCCTGGGGCATCACGTTGCCTAACTTCATGCTACATTACAAAGCTGTGATCACCAAGACAGCATGGTATTGGCACAAAAACAGATACATGGATCAGTGGAACAGAATAGAGACTCCAGAAAGGGACTGTCAGCTCTATGGTCAACTAATCTTTGACAAAGCAGGAAAACATATCCAATGGAAAAAAGACAGTCTCTTCAATAAATTGGACAGCTACATACAGAAGAATGAAACTGGACCATTCTTTACACCACACACAAAGATAAACTCAAAATGGATGAAAGACCTCAATGTGAGACAGGAATCCATCAAAATCCTAGATGAGAACATAGGCGGTAAACTCTTTGACATCAACCATAGCACCTTCTTTCAAGACACATCTCCAAAAGCCAGGGCAACAAAAGCAAAAATGAACTTTTGGGACTTCATCAAGCTTAAAAGCTTTTGCACAGCAATGGAAACAGTCAACAAAACTAAGAGGTAACCCATGGAATGGGAGAAGATATTTGCAAATGACATTACAGATAAAGGGCTGGTATCCAAGATCTATAAAGAACTATTCAAACTCAACACCAAAAAAAACTAATAATTCAGTCCAAAAATGGGCAGAAGTCATGAACAGACACTTCTCCAAAGAAGACATACAAATGGCTAACAGACACATGAAAAAAGTTTCAACATCGCTAGCCATCAGGGAAATTCAAATCAAAACCACAATGAGATACTACCTTACACCAGTTAGAGGGGCAAAAATTAACAAGACAGAAAACAACAAATGTTAGAGAGGATATGGAGAAAGGGGAACCCTCTTACACAATTGGTGGAAACGCAAGCTTATACAACCACTCTGGAAAACAGTATGGAGGTTCCTCAAAAAGTTAAAAGTAGAGCTACCCTATGACCCAGCAATTGCACTACTAGGTATTTACCCCAAAGATACAGATGTAGTGAAAAGAAGGGCACATGCACCCCTATGTTCATAGCAGCAATGTCCACAATAGCTAAACTGTGGAAGGAGCCCAGCTGCCCTTCAACAGATGAATGGATAAAGGAGATGTGGTCCATATATAAAATGGAATATTACTCAGCCATCAGAAAGTATGATTACCCAGTATTTGCATCAACATGGATAGAACTGGAGGAAATTGAGCTAAGCCAAATAAGTCAAGCAGAGAAAGACAATTATCATATGGTTTCACTCATATGTGGAATACAAGCAATATCATGGAGTACCATAAAGGCAGAATGGGAAAGCTGAATGGGAAGAAATCAGAGAGGGCGACAAACCATGAGAGACTCTGGACTCCAGGAAACAAACTGAGGGGTTCAGAGGTGAGGGGGGGTGAGGTTATGGGGTAGCAGGGTGATGGGTATTAAGGAGGGTATGTGCAGTGATGAATACTGGGTGTTATATGCAACTAATGATTCGTTGAACACTACACCAAATACTTATGATATACTATACGGTGGCTAACTGAACATAATAAAAAATTTTAAAAATTTAAAAAATAGACCATTTAAGACATGCACTGAGTAATTGAAGACCTGTTCATTAGTTTATAGAGTATGAAATAATTATGTTGAAGATTAAGGGAGGAAATGGGAGTAATCCTTGAAAATAATTTGGGGTGAAAGGAAGAGAGAGAAATGGCTTTTGGTTTAAATATTTGTTTGTCCCTATTATAGACTAGTTAGACTATAATTTGTCAAGATAGCAATCGAGATGACAAATTCATAAGCAGTGATAAGAAACCATAGTGGTGTTCATGATAGGCCCATTTTTTTTTCTTCTGAAGGTGACATCTGTTGGAGTTAGTGATCAGTTTCCCACAAGCCATCCTTGGGTGTTCTTTTAGAGATAGAACAAAAGAAAGGTCTATCTTCATATGACATTGTTTACATTGTTTATTTCTAAAGAGGTATGTAAAATAAAGTTCTCTTCTTTTTGTATGTTTTTTTGAGGAATTCTAACTAAAACCATGTGTTTCCCTATATATTAGTTTTGTTCATTTAACCAGCAATGAGCAATCCTTTAATAACTTATATTATTCAAAATTACTTTAATTTTATATTAGTAATTTTCAATCAGTATTAACTAAAATTTTATATAGCTTCTACTGATATATTGTGGTTTTCCAAAAATTAAACATAAAATTTAGCTGAAGAGAAAACACATCATTTCCATGATTGTGTCCTTGATTAAATCCAAAAAGGACATTATTTTAACATTAGCTCTGCTTGTAGTCAACAGACCAGTCTTCTTCTTACATTGTTCTGATCTTTCAAAAATACAGATCTGTTATCCCTTTCTTGAAAATCTTCTATGCCTTTTCACTGACAGCAAAATAAAGTTCAAGTTCCTTAAAATGGAAAGAGTTTCTGATCCTGCTTCAACATAACTTTCTATCATCACCTCCCACAAGTCCTTCCTCAAATACCTTGTACTGTATAAATCCACTAAACTCTCTAGTCTTCAGATACCCCATGCTCCTTCACACACAGATGACTTTGTGTATGCTCTTCCCTCTGGTTTGCTTTACTTATGAAGATGAGCAAAACTCATTATCAATATAGAATCTCTTTTGACATGGGAACTTCTGAATTAGTATAGCAGGATATTAGTTATATACAATTATTTTATTATCTTTAAAATAAAAATAAAATACTTGAATAGTATGAGTATTTCTGTCAATTTGCTATGAGTATCAAGTTCTTTCAATCATTATTTAATGAGTAATTATTGAGCACCGATTACATTTTGACTCTTACAAGCTCTTTGGTGTTGCTAATTGTATGCCATTTTAGGGTTTTTTTTTTCCGAATGTCAGGGTCAAGGATGTCAGATAAAGCAAATGATATCTCTGGCATGTCAAATCTACACAAAAACAAGAACTTCCATGATGACATCTCTATCAATTAGATTACTTGAGAAGCCGCTGCCAATCTTTGTGGACTCCAAGGAGTTACTACACAAGTTCTTGCTACCCATAAAAATTGACTGTCAACTTGAGACTTAAAAGTACTCCAGTATAGTGATCCATCTGTTAGTAGAGTCCTACAGCCTGATTATTTTTAATTTTTAATTTATTAATTTGAAAACTCAGTCACTTGTTTGCAGTATCTCATGAAGGAGTTGGGGAGTTGGGGAGTTATTGGAAGGCAAGTAGAAATCAAAGATGGTTGAAGGGAAAGTACCCCAAGATTAAGCTTCATCACAGTAAGGCTACAGTGTATGGAGTTTTGGAAGGGACAAAAGAAGTTAATTGACCATTTATATTTGTCTGGTTAGGAAAACTGCTGGTTGTATGCAATGTTTCTGTTCACAGGATAGAAAACTGAAAATTATTTCTGAATTTTGTCACCTGTGTTAGATATCAAAAGATGATAAATGAATAGGTAAAGGATTAACAAATTTTTTGAAAGGGACAATGCATCTTCTCTTTAATATTCTTCTATAAAAATGAAACAAAATTTAAAAGCCCATATGCATTGTTGACTGTGCTGCTCAACAGTTTGCAGTCTTGCAGTAATGGTCGGACCTACTTGAGCTAAATCATGCATTAGATTACACTTGTGCTTCTTTCCAGACTAGAAGTACTCCCTTTCTTTTCTGTGGTTGATCCATCCAAGAATGACCTAAAACTATATTTCATGCAGCCCCATGACTTTACTAAAATTCTTTTTGGGGCGCCTGGGTGGCACAGCGGTTAAGTGTCTGCCTTCGGCTCAGGGCGTGATCCTGGCGTTTTGGGATCGAGCCCCACATCAGGCTCCTCTGCTATGAGCCTGCTTCTTCCTCTCCCACTCCCCCTGCTTGTGTTCCCTCTCTCGCTAGCTGTCTCTATCTCTGTCAAATAAATAAATAAAATCTTTAAAAAAAATAAAATAAAATTCTTTCTCTTTTTAAATTAAGTGTTTATTTTCCTTTATGGATCTTCAGTTGTCATGCCTTTCTTCTTGAAAACCTTGTGCGCTTTTGGCTTTATTATTGTGTACCCCTTGTTAATTTTTCTCCTAACGTGTCATATTTTTTTTACTTCATTTTGTACCTTTTAAATGTTATTCAAGCAGCTTAATAACTACTTGTTAGTTTAAATGGAATTTGTCCTTTTTCAAAACACTTAGTCTGACATTTTTCATTTGTCCTATCAAATTTACATTGATCCTCAAGTAAATACAAAACAAAGAAACCCAATTATGTGATTACATTAAATATGTTTATAGTTTTCCCATCACATACAAATTTCCTTCTTATACACAAAGAGACGGAAAGGACAGCCAATATGTAGATATTTCTCAATTAATTGTGATATCACAAACAATGCATAATTAAAAGTTATTCATAGTTCTCTTTGTAAAGCATTGTTTTAATTTTTATTTTTTTAAAGGGGAAGTAGTACATTTATTTGTGTAATGTCTTGTTCATTCAACTCATTTATTAAGTATTTAGTCAAGATCTTTATATGCCTAGAAACAAGGATTCAAAGTTTAATATGAAATGACCCCTGCCTTCAAAGAACTCATCCTTCAGATTGGGTGATTGTCCCAATAGGTAAGGAGTTATGAGATCATTTCATTTATGTCTGTGCATATGTAAAACAGGACTTCATGAAAGAGAGGGGCTGAGAATGTTTCAGACAAAAGAAATAATTGCGTAGTAACAATTTTTGAATGTGTAGAGAGACAAAGGAGCTTACCGTAACAAAAGTGAGGCACATTTCTGTGAGTATAATAATAATGAGTACAAAATGGAAAGACTGATAACATACCTTATAGAAGAAAATTGATATTCCTCACAGAGATGGGTCCTTTTGAGGACAGTTCCAGAAAGAATATCTTGAGGATCTCCCCTTCCCATTTTCATTTTATAATAACTTGAACGTGTTTATTTTGTTGTTGATGATGATTACTTAGTTAAGTGTTCATAGTACTTCAGAGATTTTAAGAACTTTGGTGACTATTACTGCATTAAATTCTTCAAGATAGACAGAGTGGAGTGTTTATCTTAGCATTTTGTTGATGAGGAATCTGAACCCTCAAAAATTAAATGATTTGCTTGGGAATACACAATTAATAGCAGTAGAGTCAAAATAGAAATGAGAATGCAATTTTTTTCTGGCTCCATGTTTAGTGCTCTCATAATGGCAAAAAGATGAAAACTACTATATTGAGAACTGGGTGAATACATTTAAATATGAGGCATACAAGAATGTTATATAATTTTAGCTCTGTGACTCTGAGCATATTACTCTTTCAATTCTGTGCCTGACTTTCCTCATTTGTAAAATGCAGATAATAGTGTTGACCTTATAAGTGTGTTGTAAGAGTTCAATGACATTATGCATGTAAATAACTTAGCATTGTGTCTGGCATAATAAGCATTCAGTAATGGTCAGCTATTACATTATTATTATTATTAATTATTATTATTAATTATTATTATTTGGGAAGCCTAATTTAAAATCATGAAGCCATAGCATAAAGATACTATATTACAGTTGATCGATCTGAAAAAGGGTCTTTCAGAGAACAACTTGACTTGGGAAATTTAAAAATCAGCAAAATAACTTATTAAGGAAGTGAATGATGGCTAAATTATGGTCATAAAGCAGTCCAATTTTTCTCAACCTAAAAAAGTTATAAAATAATGTTATATTTGGCTGTTATAAACTCAATACATCTTTAAAAATCTATGTTTGAACATAATATTATTTTATTTTTTTGTCTGGGTATTTTTTTAATAATAATTTTGTATTATGTTATGTTAGTCACCATACAGTATATCCTTAGTTTTTGATGTAGTGTTCCATGATTCATTATTTGTGTACACATTGCATGGTGCACTGGGTGTTATATACAAATAATGTCTGGGTATTTTAGAGAATGTGTTTGATTAATCATTTTTCTGTGACTGGGTAGTTGCTACATGCCAGTTTTCAGATAGTCCTAAATGCCTCTCAGTTGATCTCTTTTTATATTGGAAGAAAATCAGGAGCAGGCAGTAGATATAAATCATTTAGCAGTCTACACTGGGTCTGCTATCTGAAATAAAATGCCAGAAAGATCACAAACTGAGAATCAGAATCTTAAATGTGAAAGATTCTTATGACAAATGCTATAACCATGGCGTAAAGAAAATATGCATCACCTAACCTGTGTGAGAGTCAATACTGGCTTCAGATCCATTTTTGTAACCACATTTGTATGCATAAAAAATAACCCAATCAGCAGAATCATTGTCAAATATGAAGAACGACGACATGTGTCTTGATCTCTTGCTGGCACATTTAATAGAGTCACATCTTTTGGCGAAAGTCCAAATTATGCCTGCAGATCTGGAAATTAAGTTGTTGGATGGATAGCTGTTCCTTAGTTGGAAAATAGCAAGAGTTTGTTTATTTAATGTAGCATAGAACTGATTTACTTGTCTCAAAATTATAAACTCCAAACTAGATAAATATTTGCTTTATGTTGTAATTTTTAGTGTTATGATTGCTATAATTTGTTGCTATTCTGACAGGCTGTGAAAAAGATGTGGGTCTTCACTACATAAAAATGCAATAAATTAATGGTTACTACCGTGATAGAGAAGTAATAGTCCATATGTTTATGAATGCTGATGGAATGCCTGGTTGATACCCAGGAATGTTAGGACTAAACAAAGATTCCATCCAACAATGAAAATCATCTCTCAGATTTTTGTCTTTGAGCCAAGGCACTGAAATATTCATGACCAAATGCTTACCTGTGAAAAAGACATGTATTGCAAAAATGTTTACAATGTTTGGTTAAACCTAATGATGGGCAAAGCAAAATTCCTTTCTTGCTTTATTTTTTTAAAGTTGTTATTTAAATTTCAGGTAGGTAACATACAGTGTAATATTAGTTTCAGGTGTATAATATAGTGATTCAACACCCTGTGCTCATCATGAGTGCATTCCTTAGTCCCCATCACTTATTTAACCCATTTTCCCACCCACTTCCCTTCTGGTAACAATCAGTTTGTTCTTTATAGTTAATTGTTTGTTTCTTGGCTTGCCTCCCTCTCTCTTTTTCCCCCCTTTGTTCATTTGTTTTGTTCCTTAAATTCCACATATGAGTGGAATCACATGGGAATTGTCTTATTTTGCTTATCTCAATACTGTCTAGCTCCATCAATGTTGTTGCAAATGGCAAGATTTCATTCTTTTTGATGGCTGAGTCATATTCCATCATCTATCTATCATCTATCTATCTATCTATCTATCTATCTATCTATCATCTATTTATCATATATCTATCATCTATCTACCACATCTCCTTTATGCATTCATCAGTTGATGGACACGTGGGCTGTTTCCATAATTTGGCTATTGTAGATAATGCCGCTATAAACATCAAGGTGCCTGTATCCCATTTGAATTAGTTTTTTCTATTCCTTGGGTAAATATCCAGTGGTGTGATTGATGGATGGTATGGTACTTCTATTTTCAAATTTTTGAGGAATCTCCATACTGTTTTCCAGAGTGGCTGTACCAGTTTGCATTTCCACAATCTCATCAACACCAGTTTGCATTTCCACCAACAGTGCAAGAGAGTTTCCTTTGTTCCACAATCTCACCAACACCTGTTGTTTCTTGTATTGTTGATTTCGGCCATTGTGAGCTAATATATCATTGTAGTTTTGATTTATATTTCCCTGATAAAAATGAGTAACGTTGAGCATCATTTCATGTGTCTGTTGGTGATAGGGATGTTTTCTTTGGAAAAATGTCTGTTTATGGCTTCTGCCCATTTTTTAATTGGATTACTCATTTTTTGGGTGTTGAGTTTGATAAGTTCTTTATAGATTTTTTATACTAACCCATTTCTGTACATCATTAATGAAACATCATAAGGAGAAATTAAGGAATCAATCTCACAATTGCACTTTTCTTGCTTTAAAATAAATTTTTGACTAAAGTCATATCAGGTTCTCATCCCTACTGTATTGAATGAGAATATGTAATTTTTACTTGATGGTATTAGAATGTGTGCTTCATACCATGCAGTTTTGGTCTTCTGTGATGGTTCTTCTTTTACCTCTATTCTGAATAATAGTTGCTTTCCTACCACCACAGTTTATACTCTCATTATAGTCAGAGTCCCTTCTGTTCCTCTTCCCTTCTCTATCTAACACAGTGTATTGCCTTTAATAGATTCTGAGTATGTGTTTGTTAAATTGAAATATGCATATAAAAATATGTGATTAAATAGGCTAGACTAAAAAAAAAAAACAAACCTTGGTCACTTATTAATTCTTTGTCCTTGATAGAAAGAGCCCAGGTCTCACTGGGTTAAAATTTGTTCACATAACCTAATAATATAAATAAACAAACAGACTACATTAAGAATAAAAAATTGTTCACCTTAGTTTGGAAAATGGAAAAAAAAGTCTGATTTTGGTCTAAA
This sequence comes from Ailuropoda melanoleuca, assembly GCF_002007445.2. Taxonomy (NCBI): domain Eukaryota; kingdom Metazoa; phylum Chordata; class Mammalia; order Carnivora; family Ursidae; genus Ailuropoda; species Ailuropoda melanoleuca. Next base: position 63,732,551 of record NC_048238.1, read on the forward strand.
ATTATTATTAAAAATAAGTCAAAGATGATATCAAAATACTAAATTATTTGTGATTATATTTAGGAGAAAAAAGTAATAAGCAAAATTTACTGAATATTCTGTAAGCTTGATAATGTGCTGTACATACATTATTTCATTTACTCTATTTTTAACCACACACAGGTTGAGAGTACAAGCTCTGGAATCAGGACTCCTGAGCTGAAATCTTATGGACACCATTTATGGAGATAGGTACTCTTAGTATTCTAATGTTATAGATAAAGGACTTGTGCCATAGGACTTAGAAGGTAATGTGACATTTTCAAGAATCCGTCTACCATAAATGTTGGCCATAAGATTTCAGCTCAGGAGTCCTGATTCCAGAGCTTATACTCTTAACCCCAGAGAGGTTAAACAAAAGAACTTATTTTTTTCAGGATTAGGGGATGATTATTCAATATCTGGAGAATTTGGAAGTTTTTAATTTTTAATTTTATTTTCAAATTTTCATTTAAATTCAAATTAGTTTACATATAGTGTAATATTGATTTCAGGAGTAGAATCTAGTGATTCATCACTTACATATAATACCCAGTGCTCAACACAACAAATGCCATCACCTATATAGCCCATTCCTTGCCCACCTCCACTCCATCAATCCTCACTTTGTTCTCTATAGTTAAGAGTCTGTATTGTTTGCTTCTCCATTTTTCCCTTCCCCTATATTCATCTGTTTTGTTTCTTAAATTCCACATGTGAGTGAAATCATATGATATTTGTCTTTCTCTGACATTTTTCACTTAGCATAATACACTCTAGCTCTATGTATGTCACCACAAACTGCAAGATTTCATTCCTTTTGATGGCTGGGTAATATTCCAGTGTGTGTGTGTGTGTGTGTGTGTGTGTGTGTGTGTGTGTGTGTGTTGCTCTCTATATACATATGTATAACATCTTCTTAATTCATTCATCAGTCAAGTCAATGGACATTTGAGCTCTTGCCATAGCTTGGCTATTGTTGATAATGCTACTATAATAATCTTTTCTAATCTGTATTTTTACAACCTTTGGGTAAATACCTAGTAGCGCAATTGCTAGGTTGTAAGGTAATTCTATTTTTAACTATTTAAGGAACCTTCATACTGTTTTCCAGAGTAGCTGCAAGCGTTTGCATTCCCACCAATAATGTAAAGGGGTCCTCCTTTCTCTGCATCCTTGCCAACAAGTGGGTGGTTAATTTTAGTCATTTTGACAGGCATGAGGTGCTATCTCATTGTAGTTTTGATTTGGATTTCCCTGATGCTGAGTGATGTTGAGCATCTTCTTATGTGTCTGTTGGCCATCCAGATGTCTTCTTTGGAAAAATGTCTGTTCATGTCTTCTGCCCCTTTCTTAACTGGATTTTTTTTGTTTTTGGGTGTTGAGTTTGAAGAGTTCTTTACATATCTTGAATACTGTTTATCAAATATTTCACTTGCAAATATATTCTCCCATTCCAAATGTTGCCATTTAGTTTTGTTGATTACTTCCTTTGCTGTGCAGATTTTATCTTGATGAAGTCCCAATAGTTCATTTTTGCTTTTCTTTCCCATGTCTTTGGAGACATGTCTAGTAAGAAATTTCTGTGGCTCAGGTCAAAGAGGTTGCTGCCTGTGTTCTTCTCCAGGATTTTGATGGTTTCCTGTCTCATGTTTAGGTCTTTCATTCATTTTGAGTTTATTTTTGTGTATGGTGTAAGAAAGTGGTCCAGTTTCATTCTTCTGCATGTTGCTGTCCAGTTTTCCCAACACCATTTGTTGAGATTGTCTTTTTTCCATTGTCTACTCTTTCCTGCTTTGTCGAATATTAGTTGACCATGTAGTTGTGGGTCCATTTCTGGGTTTTCTACTGTTTCATTAATCTACATGTCTGTTTTTGTGCCAGTACCATACTGCCTTGATGACTACAGCTTTGTAATATAGCTTGAAATCTGGAATCATGATGCTTCTGACTTTGCTTTTCTTTTTGAAGAATACCTTGGCTCTTCGGGACCTATTTTGGTTCCATACAAATTTTAGGATTGTTTGTTCTAGCTCTGTGAAAAATGCTGGTGGTATTTTGATAGGGATTGCATTAAATGTGTAGATTGCTTTCTGTCATGAAGATATTTTAACAATATTTGTTCTTCCAATCTATGAGCATGGAATGTTTTTCCATTTCTTTGTGTCATCTTCAATTTCTTTCATCATTGTTCTATAGTTTTGAGAGTACAGATCTTTTTCGTCTTTGGTTAGCTTACTTCTTCAGTATCTTATATTTTTTGATGCAGATGTAAATGGAATCAATTCTTTAATTTCTCTTTCTGCTGCTTCATTATTGCTGTATAGAAATGCAACAATTTCTATATATTGATTTTATATATTGACTTCCTGTGATTTTGCTTAGTTCATGTACCAGTTCCAGACATTTTTTTGTGGAGTCTTTTGGGTTTTCTACACAGAGCACCATTCATCTGTATGTAGCAAAAGTTTGACTTCTTCTAGCCGATTTTGGCTGCTTTTTCTTTCTTTCTTTTTTTTTTTTTGTCTGTTGCTGAGGCTAGAACTTCCAGTACTATGTTAAAAAACAATGAAGAATGGACATCACTGTCTTCTTCATGATCTTAGAGGAAAACCTCTCAGTTTTTCCCAGTTGAGGATGATATTAGCTGTGGACTGCCACAAATGCCTTTATGATGTTGAAATATGTTCCCATGTTCCCTCTAAACATACTTTGTTAAGGGTTTTTAACAAGAATAGATGTTGTACTTTGTCAAATAATTTTTCTGCGTCTATTGAGAGGATTGTATGATTCTTATTCTTTCATTTATAAATGTGGTGTATCATTTTGATTGATTTTTGAATATTGAACCACATTTGCAGCCCAGGAATATATCCCACTTGATGATAGTGAATGATAGTGAATGATTCTTTTAATGTACTATTGGATTTGATTTGCTACTATCTTGTTAAGAATTTTTGCATCTTTCTTCATCTGAGATATTAGCCTTTAATTTTCCTTTTTAGTGGGGTCCTTGACTGGTTTTGGAATCAAGGTAATGCTGACCATGTAGAATGAGTTTGGAAGTTTTCCTTCCATTTCTATTTTTTGAAACAGTGTGGAAAAAATAAGTATTAACTCTTCTTTAAATTTCTGATAGAATTCCTCTGGGAAGCCATCTGGCCCTGATCTTTTGCTTGTTGGGAGATTTTTGGTTCATGATTCAATTTCTTTGCTGGTTATGATCTGTTCAAATTTTCTAATTCTTCCTGTTTCAGTTTTGGTAGTTTGTAAGTTTCTAGGGATTTATCCATTTCTTCCAGGTTGTCCAATTTGTTGTCACATGATTGTTAATAATTTTCTCATTTATTTGTTTTTATTCTGTGGTTGTTGGTTGTGATCTTTCCTCTCTCATTTGCGATTTTAATTATTTGAGTCCTTTCTCTTTTCTTTTTCATAAGTCTGCCTAGGAGATTATCAATTTTATTAATTCTTTCAAAGAATCAGCTCTTAGTGTCATTGATCTGTCCTACTGTATTTTTTTGTTTCTATACCATTTTTTTCTGCTCTAATCTTTATTATTTCCCATCTTCTTCTGGCCTTAGGTTTTATTTGCTCTTCCTTTTCTAGCTCCTTTAGGTAAAATTTTAGTTTATGTATTTGAGAGTTTCCATGCTTCTTGAGGTAGGCCTGTATTGCTATATACCTCACTCTTATGATCACTTTTGCTGTATCTCAAATTTTCTGGACTGTCATATTTTCATTTTCATTTGTTTCCATGTATTTTTTATTTCTTCTTTTGTTTCCTTGTTAACCCATTCATTCTTTAGGAGGATGTTCTTTATCCTCCATGTATTTGAGGTCTTTCCAGATTTTTTCTTGTGATTGACTTCAAGTCTCATAATGTTGTGGTCTGAAAATATGGTTGATATGATCTCAATCTTTTTGTACTTGTTGAGGGGGCTGTTTTGTGACTCAGTATGTGATATATTCTGGAGAATATTCAATGTGCAGTGAAAAAGAATGTGTATACTGCTGCTTTAGGATGAAATGTTCTGAATGTATCTGATAAATTCTTCTGGTCTAGTGTGTCATTCAAAGCCTTTGCCTCCTTGTCAATTTTCTGCTTAGATAATTTGCCCATTGCTGTAAGTGGGATGTTAAAGTCCCCTACTTTTATTTTATTATTATCAATGAGTTTCTTTATGGGTGTTATTAATTGATTTATGTATTTGGACTCTCCCAAGTTAGGGGAATAAATACTTTCAATTATTAGATCTTCTTGTTGGGTAGACCCCTTTATTATGATGTAATGCCATTCTTCATCACTTGTTACATTCTTTGTTTCAAAATCTAGTTTGTCTGATATAAGTATGGCTACCCTGGCTTTCTTTTGACATCCATTTGCTTGATAGTTGGTTCTCCATCCCCTCACTTTCAATACGGAGGTGTCCCTAGGTATAAAATTAGTCTCATAGGCATCAAATGGATTTTTTCCCCATTCTGTTACCCTGTCTTTTGATTGGAGCATTTAGTCCATTTACATTCAGAGTGATTTTTGATAGACATGATTTTAGCGTCATTGTGTTACCTGTAAAGTCAGTGTTTCTGGAAATTTTGTCTGTTCCTTTCTAATCTTTGATGCTTTTGGTCTTTCCTTCTCACTCAAAGAGTCCCCTTTTATATTTCTTGCAGGGCTTATTTAGTGATTTGTTTGTTTGGGAAACTATTTATGTTTCCCTCTATTCTGAATAACGGCCTTGCTGATTAAAGTATCCTTGCCTGCATATTCTTTTCCCATTCAGCTTGCTGTATATATCATGCCAGTCCCTTCTGGCCTGCCTTGTTTCTGGCGATAACGCTGCTGGCAACCTTATTTATCTACCCTTTTAGGTTAGGAATTTCTTTTCCCCTGCTGCTTTTCTTCTTCTTCTCTATCCTCTGTATTTTGCAAATTTTAGTACAATATGTTTTGGTGCTGTCCGGCTTTTATCCATCCATTTTGATGGGCGTTCTCTGTGCATCCTGGATTTGGATGTCTGTTTCCTTCCCCACATTAGGGAAGTTTTCAGTTATAATTTGTTCAAATAAACCTTCTGCCCCCTTTCCCCTCTTTTCTTCTTCTGGGACTCCTATGATATGAATGTTATTACGCTTTATGGAAATGCTCAGTTCCCTAAGTCTACATTCATGATCCAATATTTTTCTTTCTTTATTCTTTTCAGCATCATTATTTCCATAATTTTAGTTTCAGTATCACTTATTCATTCCTGTGCTTCTTCCATCTATGTGTTCACTACAACCAGTCAGTTTTGCATCTTGGCAGTAGGGGTTTTTGTTTCAGCATGACTAGATTTTAAATGTTTTATCTCAGTGGTAAGAGACTCCCTGGTGTCTTCTGTGCTTTTCTCAAGTCCAGCTAGTATCCTTAATGGTTGTTGTTTTAACATCTCATTCAGGCATATTATTTATATCTGTTTTTGATTAGCTTCCTCACTGTAACCTCTTGTTCTTTCTTTTGGGATGAATTCTTCCATCTTGGTGTTTTCCCTAGGTCTCTGTCTTTTTGTGTTAGAAAAGTCTGGGTCTGGTCCTATTTCCCCTAGAGCTTTGTACCACTCTCTTATCAGTAGACCTGGTGCATGTGGGACGTTTGTTCTGGTCTTCTTGGCAAGGAGCCTACTGTTGCTCTGGCTCTCTGGCACACTTGAACTTGTAATAAAAGCCCATGCAGATCACAGAGGGGAGGGGCTTGGTTTATGCATTTCAAGCCTGTAGTGAAGATGCTGTCTGGCTCCCTAAGTCCATTTATGCTTCCAGGATGTGGCCTTTTTTCTACCTTTAGTTGTGCAGTTTTTTCTCTCAGTCTTCAGATCAATTTCCTGGGTGTTCAGAATGATTTGATATTTATCTGTCTGTGTTGGAGGGACAAGACAAAAATAAGGACCCCCTATTATTCTGCCATCTTAACTCCTCTTCTGGAAGTATTTATATGTTAGAATAAAGTCCTCATGTCCAAATACTTGCCTCATTATTTCACTTTGAAATTTTTTTTTTGCAGAGACAGTGATATAAAGATGTAGGACACTCTGTCACTCTAGCTTCACTCTTATTTGTCTGGGTTTTTTTTGTTTGTTTCTTTTTCTGCTTGTTTACCTGCCATGTAAAAAGAAAAAGAAACCAAATTCCTTGGAGCAAGAATAAGGTATCAGATTTATCTTGGCATTTCAATAACCCTTCCACTCAACAGAGATAATTTAGAATTTAATATAATCCCTCCAGTCTTAAAAACATAACTAAGGGCAAAGATTTTATGTGATTTAAATTTTTGAAAAATTTAGAGGCATTTTTTTTGGTAAATATCAATATTTTCTTTCAACTCTCAGTCTATTCTAATAAGTTAGATTCATAATGTTTCTGTTATTTTGCACATCTATGATTTAAATTAGTAATGAGACACTTATTAGGAAAAATAAATTTTATGAAAAGCAGATCATATTGCATAACATTTTTTGTAACTGAGAAGTATGGGCAGATTGAAAAGTGAACCCTAAAAGGAAAGAATAACCTCAATAAATGAAAGATATAATTTTTTATAAGTCTTAGCATATTGAAAGAGTATTTCTACACTAATTACATTAGGTAAGATCACCATTTCATTTTACTAATATAGATGGTTTGTTAGATTATGTACTTAATTCCTAGGGAAAGAAGGATGAATCACATCACAGAATATGAAATAAAACATGGGCTAAAATAGTAATACTTTAGGTGGAGTTTAATAGTATGTGCTATTTTTCAATTATTTTTTAGGTGTTTTTTTCCCTCGAATGGCTCAATTAATATGGGAATAAATCATATGCAGATTGATTTCCTATGCCTTTCAAATGCGCTTTTTTCCAGAATTCTGCCAGTAGGTGTATACACTTAAGACAGTCAATGTTCCATGTCTGGCTTGGTGAACTGATCATCTTGCATCTGAAGCCTCTTTACCATCTCCCATTCAAACTGTGAATGATGGGGGAATATGCTTATGAGTTATTCTTTGCCAATATCTACTTATCTACCCTTTACTTTTTTTCTCTTTCTTTTTTTTTTTAAAGATTTTTTATTTACTTACTTGACAGAGAGAGAGACAGCCAGCGAGAGAGGGAGCACAAGCAGGGAGAGTGGGAGAGGGAGAAGCAGTCTTCCAGCAGAGGAGCCTGATGCGGTGCTCGATCCCAGAATGCAGGGATCACGCCCTGACCCGAAGGCAGACGCTTAATGACTGCGCCACCCAGGCGCCCCTCTCATTCTTTTTTTTTTTTACAAGCTTTTATTTTAATTCCAGTTAGTTAAAATACAATATAATATTAGTTTCATGAGTAGAATTTAGTGATTTATCACTTACATACAACAACCAGTGCTCATCCCAAGTGCCCTCTTTAATACCTATCACACATTTAACCCATCCACCTACCTACGTCCCCTCCAGCAACACTCAGTTTGTTCTCTATTGTTAAGAGTCTGTTTTATGGTTTTCTTCTCTACCCCCCCATGTTCATGTTTCATTTCTTAAATTCCACTTATACATGAAATCACATGATATTTGTCTTTCTCTTACTGAATTATTTCACTTAGCATAGTAAACTCTAGCTCCATTCTCGTCATTGCATTTGACAAGGTTACATTATTTTTTATGGCTGAGTAATATATATCACATACACATATACTATATATATATATAGTATGCATTGCAACTTCCTTATCCATTCACCAATCAATGGATATTTGGGCTCTTTCCATAATTTGACTATTGTCGATAGTGATGCTACAGACATCAGGTCGCATGTATCCCTTTAAATCAGTATTTTTGTATCTTTTATGTAAATACCCAAAAGTGCAATTGCTAGATCATAGGGTAGTTCTATTTTTAACTTTTTGAAGAACATCCATACTGTTTTCCAGAGTGGCTGCACCAGTTTGCATTCCCACCAATAGTGCAAGAGGGCTTCCCTTTCTCTCCATCCTTTCCAGCAATTTTTTTTTCCTCTGTAGTTAATTTTAGCCATGCTGACATGAGCGAGTCAATATTGCCTTGTTCTGGTTTGTATTTCCCTGATGATGAATGATTTTGAGCATCTCTTTATGTGTCTGTTGACCATATGGTTGTCTTCTATGGAAAAATGTCTATTCCTGTCTTCTGCCCATTTCTTTTTTTAAAGATTTATTTATTTATTATTATTCGGAGGTGGGGAGGGACAAAGGGAAAAGGAGAGAGAGAATGCCAAATAGACTTCCCACTGAGCATGGAGCCTGATGTTGGGCTGAGTCCCACAGCCCTGAGATCATGACCTGAGCTGAAATCAAGAGTCAGACACTCAACTGACTGAACCACCCAGGCCCCCTGTCTTCTGCCCACTTTTTAACTGGATTATTTGTTTTTTGGGTGTTAAGTTTTTATATATTATTGATACTAACTCTTTATCAGATATGTAATTTACAAATATCTATTCTTATTCCAAAGGTTGCCTTTTAGTTTTGTTGATTGTTTATTTTGCTGTGCAGAAATCCCAACAGCTAATTTTTGCTTCTGTTTATCTTGCCTCCAGAGATGTATATAGTGAAAAGTTGCTATGGCAGATGTCAAACAGGTTGCTGCCTGTGTTCTCTAGGGTTTTGATGGCTTCCTGCCTCACATTTACTTCTTTCATCCATTTTGAATTTATTTTTCTGTATTGTATAAGAACAGTTTCTTCCTTTTGCATGTTGCAGTCCAGAATTCCCAACAACATTTGTTGAAGAGACGGTCTTTTTCCACTGGATCTTCTTTCCTGCTTTGTCAAATTAGTTGACCATATAGTTGTGGATCTATTTCTGAGTTTTATATTCTGTTCCATGGATTTATGTGTTTGTTTCTCTGTCAATACCATACTGTCTTGATCACAACAGCTTGGTAATATAACTTGAAGTTTAGAATTGTGATGTCTCCAGCTTTGCTTTTCTTTTTCATAATTGTTCTGGCTATTTGGGGTCTTTTTGTGGTTATGTACAAATTTTAGGATTGTTTGTTCTACCTTTGTGAAAAAGTGCTAGTGGTATTTTGATTGGGATTGCATTAAATGTGTAGATTTCTTTGGGTAGTATACAAATTTTAAAAAAAATATTTATTTGTTTGAGAAAGAGAGAGAGAGAGCAAGAGGGAGAATTAGAGAGAATCTGAAGCAGACTCCATGCTAAGCACAGAGCCTTATGTGCAGCTCAATCTCCTGACCTCAAGATCATGACCTGAGGCAAAACTAAGAGTCAGACACTTAACCAACTGAGCCATCCAAGTGCCCCAATATAGTATAGACATTTTAAGAATATTTATTCATCCAATCCATGAGCATGGAATGTTTTTCCACTTCTTTGTGTCATCTTCAATTTCTTTCATCAGCTTTCTATAGTTTTCAGAGTACAAATCTATTGCCTCTTTGGTTAGGTTTATTCCTCGCTATCTTATGGTATTTGGTGCAATTGCAAATGCAATTAATTCTTGATTTCTCTTTCTGCTGCTTCATTATTGCTCATAGAAATGCAATAGATTTCTGTACATTGATTTTTTTCTCCTGTAACATCACTAAATTTGTATTAGTTCTAGAAATTTTTTGGTGGAGTCTTTTGGGTTTCCTACACAGAGTATCATGTCATCTGTGAAAAGTAAAAGGTTGACTTAGCCAATTTGACTGCCTTTTATTTCTTTTTGTTGTCTCATTTCTGAGACTAGGACTTCCCATACTATGTTACATAACAATGGTGAGAATGGCCATCCTTGTCTTGTTCCTGACTCTAGAAGGAAAGCTCTCAGTTTTTCCCCATTGATGATTAAATTAGCTACGGGTCTTTGATATATGGCCTTTATGATGCTGAGGTATTTTCCCTCTATCCCTACTTTGTTGAGTGTCTTTATCAAGAATGGATACTGTAGTTTGTCAAATGCTTTTTGTGCATGTATTGAGAGTATCATATGGTTCTTATCCTTTCTTTTATTAATGTGGTGTATTATGTTGATTCATTTCTGAATATTGAACCACACTTGAAAACCAGGAATAAATCCCACTTGATTGAAAGGAATGATTCTTTTAATGTACTTTTGGATTCAATTTGCTAGCATTTTGTTGAGAATTTTTGCATCCATGTTCATGAGGAATATTGGCCTTTAATTCTCTTTTTTAGTGGTGGTGTTATCTGGTTCTGGCATGAAGGTAATGCTGCTCTCATATAATGAATTTGGAAGTTTTCTTTCCATTTCTATTTTTGGGGGGCAACAGTTTGAAAAGAATTAGTATTAACTCTTCTTTAAATGTCTTCAAATATCTGGTGGAATTCCTCTGGGAAGACATCTGGTCGGGTTTTCTACACAGAGTATCATGTCATCTGCAAATAGTGAAAGGTTGACTTTTGGTCAGATGTCCAAGATATCTGGTCCTGGACTTTTTTGTTGTTGTTGTTGGGAGATTTTTGATTAGTGATTCACTTTCTTGTCTGGTTAAGGTCTGTTCAAATTTTCTATCTCTTCCTATTTTAGTTTTGGTAGTTTGTATGTTTCTAGTAATTTTGCCATTTTTTTCATACTGCCCATTTTTTTGTCATATAATTTTTCATAATTTTCTCTTTTAATTTTCTAATTAATTTAAGTTTTTATTTCTGTGGTGTTGGTTGTGATCTCTCCTCTTTTATTCATGATTTTAATTATTTCTGTCCTTTCACTTTTCTTTTTCATAAGTCTGGCTAGGGATTTATCAATTTTATTAATTCTTTCAATGAACCAGCTCCGGATTTCACTGATCTGTTCTACCGTTGTTGTTTGTTTGTTTCTATATCATTTATTTCTGCTCTTATCTTTATTATTTCCTTTATTCTGCAGGCTTTATGTTTCATTTGTACTTATTTTTCTAGCTGCTTTATTTAAGGTTAGGTCGTGTATTTGAAACCCTTCTTACTTCTCAAGGTAGGCCTGTATTGCTATATACTTCCCTCTTATGATCACTTTTGCTGCAACCCAAATATTTTGAACTTCCTGTTTTCATTTTCATTTGTTTCCCTGTAGTTTTTTTTATAATTTCTTCTTTAATTTCCTTGTTGACCCATCCTTTTTTACTAGGATATTCTTTAACCTGCTTTTTTTTGTGGCCTTTCCAAATTTTCTTCCTCTTGACTTCAAGTTTCACAGTGTGATCTGAATATATGCATGGTATGATCTCAATCTTTTTGATCATGTTGAGGCCTGAGTTGTGACCCACTATGTGATCTGTTTGGAGAATGTCCCATGTGCACTCAAAAAGAATGTGAATTTTGCTGCTTTGGGGTGAAATGTTCTGTATATATGTTAAGTCCATGTTTCAGTGTGTCATTTAAAGCCATTGTTTCTTTGTTGATTTTGTGCTTAGACCATCTATCCATTGTCATAAGTGGGGTTTTAATGTCCCCTAATATTATTATATTATTATCAATGATTTTCTCTATACTTTTTGTGAATTATTTTGTATATTTGTGTGGTCCCAAGTTGGGGGTATAAATATTTAAAATTGTTAGTTCTTCTTGTTGGATATATCCCTTTGTTGTGATATAATGGCCTTCTTCATCTGTTGTTACAGTCTGTGTTTAAACCTACTTTGTCTGATATAAGTATGCTTAGTCTCGGTTTCTTGTGATTTCCATTAGCATAGCAAATGTTTCTCCATATCTCACTTTCAATCTGCTGGGGTCTTTAGGTTTAAAATGAGTCTCTTGTAGGAAGCATATGGATGGGTCTTATTTTTCTTTTTTATTCATTCTAACACCCTATGTCTTTTGATTGGAACATTTAGTCCATAGAGTGATTATTGATAGATATGAATTTAGTGCAATTGCATTACTTGTTAAGTAGTTGTTTCTGGAAATTTTGTCTGCTCCCTTCTCTTCGTTGCCTTTGGTCTTTCTCTTTCTCTCAATGCATCCCCTTTCGTATTTCTAGGAGAGCTGGTTTAGTGATTTGTCTTGTCTTCTATTCTGAATAGCAACCTTGTTAGATAAGTATTCTTGGCTGCATTTTTTCCCATTCAACATTTTGAATATATCATGCCTCTTTCTTTTATTTTTTTTTCATTTTTTATGCCATTTTCTTTTTGTTTATTATGTTCAATTAACCAGCATATAGGGCATCATTAGTTTCTGATGCAGTGTTCAATGATTCATTAGTTGCATATAACACACAGTGCTCATCACCACATGTGCCCTCCTTAATACCCATCACCCGGTTACCCTATCCCCCCACCCCCTCCCTTCTACAACCCTTAATTTGCTTCCTGGAGTTCCAAGTCTCCATGGTTTGTCTCCCTCTCTGATTTCTTCCTATTTAGCTTTCCCTCCCTTCCCTTATGGTCCTCCATGCTATTGTTTATGTTCCACATATGAGTGAAACCATATGATAATTGTCTTTCTCTGTTTGACTTACTTCACTTAGCATAATCCCCTCCAGTTCCATCCATGTCAATGCAAATGGTGGGTATTCATCCTTTCTGATTGCTGAGTAATATTACATCATGTATATGAACCACATTTTTTTTTCTTCTTTTCTTATGTTATGTTAGTCACCATATAGTACTTCATTAGTTTTTGATGTAGTGTTCCATGATTCATTGTTTGCATATAACACCCAGTGCTCCATGCAATATGTGCCCTCCTTAAAACCTATCACTGGACTAACCCATCCCCCCAACCCCCTCCCCTCTGAAACCCTCAGTTTGTTTCCTGTAGTCCAGAGTCTCTCATGTTTCATCTCCCCCTCTGATTTCCCCTCCTTCATTTTTCCCTTCCTTCTCCTAATGTCCTCTATGCTGTTCCTTATGTTCCACATGTAAGTGAAACCATATGATATTTGTATTTCTCTGCTGGACTCATTTGACTTAGCATAATCCCCTCCAGTTCCATCCATGACAATGCAAATGGTGGGTATTCATCCTTTCTGATGGCTGAGTAATATTCCATTGTATGTATGAACCACATCTTTACCCATTCATCTGTTGAAGGGCAGCTGGGCTCCTTCCACAGTTTGGCTATTGTGGACATTGCTGCTGTGAACATTGGAGTGCACGTGCCCCTTCTTTTCACTACATCTTTGGGGTAAATACCCCATAGTGCAATTGCTGGGTCTAGGGTAGCTCTATTTTTAACTTTTTGAGGAGCCTCCATACTGTTTTTCAGAGTTGCTGTACCAACTTGCTTTCCCACCTACAGTGTAAGAGGTGAACCACATCTTCTTTATCCATTCAGACCTATCCACAGAGACATATTTAGGGGACTAAATGAGAAGAACATGTTGCCAAGATACTTTATCCCACAAGACTGTCATTCAGAATGGATGGAGAGACAAAGATCTTCCAGGACTGGCAGAAACTGAAAGAATATGTGATCACCAAACCATTCCTGCAAGAAATATTAAGGGGGATTCCATGAAAGAAGAAAGATCCCAAGAGTAAAACAGACCAGAAATTTACAGAGACCATTGATAGAAACAGGGATTTTACAGGCAGTATTGTGGCATTAAATATGTATCTTTCAGTGTTACTCTCAATGTGAACAGCCTAAATGCTCCCATGAAATGGCACAAGGTTGCAGATTAGATACAAAGACAGGACCCATCCATACGCTGTCTACAAGAGACTCATTTTGAACCTAAAGACACCTCCAGACTGAAAGTGAGGGGTTACCATGAAAGTTATCATGCCAACAAATCTCAAAAGAAAGCTGGGATAGCAATTCTCATATCAGACGAATTAGATTTTAAATCAATGACTGTAGTAAGAGGTGTAGAGGGACACTATATCATGCTTAAAGTGTCTATCCAAGAAGAAAATCTAACAATTATAAATATCTATGCCTCCTAACATGGGACCTGGCAACTCCATTAACTAAGTATTAACCAAAATAAATAATCATACTTATAATAATACATTAATAGTAGGAGACCCAACACTCCACTCTCAGCAATGGACAGGTCGTCTAAGCAGAAGACCAACAAAGAAACAAGAGCTTTGAATGACACATTGGACCAGATGGACTTCATAGATATATACAGAACATTCCACCCTAAAACAACAGAACACTCATTCTTCTTGGGTGCACATGGAACTTTCTCCAAGATAGACCACATACTGGGTCACAAATCAGGTCTCAGCTGATATGAAAAGATTGAGATTATTCCCCACATGTTATCAGACCTCAACACCTTGAAACTGGAGCTCAATCACAAGGAAAAAAAATGAGAAGAAATTTAAAAACTTGGAAGCTAAAGAGCACCCTACTTAAAGAATGATTGGGTCAACCAGGAAATTAAAGAACTTAAGCAATTCATGGAAACTAATAAGAATGAAAACACATTGGTCCAAAACCTATGAGATACTGCAAAGGCAGGCCTAAGGGGGAAAATCATAGTCATCCAAGCCTCTATCAAAAAAATAGAAAAATCCCAAATACACAAGCTAACCTTACACCTAAAGGAGGTGGAGAAAGAACAGCAAATAAAACCTAAACCAAGTAGAAGAGAAATAATAAAAATTAGAACAGAGGTCAATAAAATAGAAACCAGAGAAACAGTAGAACAGATCAATGAAACTAGAAGTTTGTTCTCTGAAATAATTAATAAGATCAATAAACCTCTGGCCAGACTTATCCAAAAGAAAAGGGAAAGGACCCAAATCAATAAAATCATGAATGAAAGGGAAGAGATTATGGTTAATACCAAGGAAATAGAAACAAGTATTAGAGATTATTACCAGCAACTATATGCCAACTAATTAAGCAACCTGGAAGAAATGGATGACTTCCTGAAAAACCTATAAACTTCCAAGATGAAACGGTAAGAAATAGGCAATCTAAATAGACCAATAACCAGTAACAAACTTGAAGCAGGAATCAAAGAACTCCCAGAAAACAAGAGTGCAGGGCCAGATGGCTTCCCAGGGGAATTCTACCAAACATTTAGAGAAGAAGTTATACCTCTTCTACTGAAGCTGTTTCAAGAAATATAAAGAGAAGGAAAACTTCCATGCCACTTTCTTTTGGCCTGCTTTGTTTCTGTGGAGAGATCTGTGGCTAACCTGATTTGTCTTTCTTTGTAAGTAAGGGCTTCTTTTCTTTTGATGTTTTTAGGATTTTTTCCTTATCTCTATATTTTGTAAATTTCACTACAGTGTGTCTTCGCGTTGGCCTGCTTTTGTTGATTTTGATGGGGGTTCTCTCTGCCTCCTGAATTTGGATGTCTATTTCCTTCCCCTTACTGTGAAAGTGAAGTTTTCATCTATAATTACCTCCAATAAACCTCCTGCCTATTTTTCCCTCTCTTCTTCTGGGACCCTATGATACAAATGTTATCACACTTTATGGAATCACTCAGTTCCCTAAGTCTACAGTCGTGATCCAATATTTTTCTTTTTGTCTTTTTAAAGCTTCATTCTTTTCCATAATTTTATCTACTATATCACTTATTAATTCTTCTGCTGCCTCCATTCTTGTAGTCATTATATCCAGTCAGTTTCTCATCTTGGTTAGAGCATTTTTAAATTTTGTTCTTAGTTGTTTTTAGGTCTTTTGTGTCTGAAGTAAGGGAGTTCCTAGTGTCTTCTATGATTTGCTCAAGCCCAGCTAGTATCCTTATGATTGTTGTTTTAAATTCTACATCAGGCTTGTTACTTATATATGTTTTGTTTATATTCCTGGGTATCACCTTTTCTTGTTCTTTCTTCTTGGATGTGTTCCTCGATCTGGGCATTTCTTCCGTGTCTGTTTCCTCTGTGTGTTAGGAAAACCTGTTATGTTTCCTGCTCCTGACTGCATTGGCTTTATGAGGAAAGGTTTGTATATTGTTCAGGGTCTGGTGCTTTAGGAATTGTTACTGACTTATGCTGTGTGCTCTCTCTTGCTATGTTTTGACTGCTCTTTCCCTCAGGTCAGTCCTCTGCAGAGTTTTTCTTGCCTGTAGTGGGGAGTGTTTGGATCTTGGTGAATGTGGCAAGCTTTAACTAGGTGTCCTCTGGTCTGCTTGTTAGAAAAGACCTGATGCTATGGCACCTGGGTGGTTCAGTCAGTTAAGTGGCTGCCCTCCGCTCAGGTCATGATCCCAGGGTCCTGGGCTCAAACCCCACATCGAGCTCCTTGCTCAGTGGGGAGCCTGCTTCTCCCTCTCCCTCTGCCTGCTGCTTTGCCTGCTTGTGCTCTCTCTCTGTGTGTCAAATAAATAAATAAAATATTTATTTAAAAAAAGAAAAAGAAAAGAAAAGACCTGATGCTATTTCCACTAAAGCTGAAGATTTGCAACACACTATGGTCAGTAGACATGATATGTGCAGGTGGTCTGTGTTTGCCTTCTGGGGGAGTGGCCTGATGCTCTGATTCTCATACACATTTGCCCCAGTTAAGTAGCACCTGCAGAGTGCCAGAGGGCGGGTCTTGTTTTAAGTGGTTTAGGATGCTCTTGTTGCTGCTGTGCTGCTAACTAAAGTTAGTTTATGCTAGGGGTAGTGGAAGGAAATGGCACCAGCCTTCTTGCTCATCCCT
The DNA here is from genome assembly GCF_002007445.2 of Ailuropoda melanoleuca. Lineage (NCBI taxonomy): Eukaryota > Metazoa > Chordata > Mammalia > Carnivora > Ursidae > Ailuropoda > Ailuropoda melanoleuca. Next base: position 63,749,108 of record NC_048238.1, read on the forward strand.
GGAGCGGGGAGTTTGCACCTGCCACTGTACAGGAAGCCCTCACAGAATAACCAACAATCTCCCCTCATGTGTCCCAGGTGTCTATCAGATCCCTGCCTTCACCCTATTTGTGTTTGGGCCATCTGTCTGCTCTGCAGTACAGTGCCCCTGTGTTTTATCTCAGGCACACTGGTTGAGTTTCAAAACTCCAAACTTTAGGGACCTGGCACATTGCAGACCCATGCTGGTTTTCTGGGGGATTGTCTTACCCCACTGAGGCTGGTGCCGGTTTCCCAGAGGGCAGTTGCACCAACATGCAGGAGCTTGGAAGTTAGTGAAAAGTGCAGCAAAAAGCCTGAGTCCAGGTTAGTCAACCTCAGCAAGTATCTTTGCCCCTGTGCTTAAGGAGCAGGGAATGCAATGGCTCCTGCCTGCTCTTTTGTCCCCTGAGAGGCAATGCCACCTCTCCCACATGTGCTGTAACTAGGGGGAACTGTCTCTTCCTTTACATCCCAGGGGATCCTCAGATCACACTGTGTGCTTCTGGGCTATCTTCCCTCCTTGTCCACAGGAGCACTGCAGTGCCTGCCAGACTCCACACCAGCCATGCTGGGGACCACTCAAACTTCAATCTTTGAGCCACACTGGTTGCAAAAACTCATCCAAATCAATCCCTGTGTGTTCCTCTCTCTCACCTCTCTCTCTGTGAACAGGGATTCTTCCTCTCTACAACGCCCATGATTGTCTTCTCCTCCAAATCATGTCTCTACACAAGGTGGTCTCTTCCCTCTGTCTAGTTGTGTATTTTTTTCTGCCAGTCCTCAGATCAATTTATTAAATATTCAGAATGATTTGATATTTATCTAGCTGTGTTTGAAGGATGAGACAAGTCTAGAGTCCTCCTTCTAGTCTGCCATTTTACCTCTCTGTCACCTCTATTTATCTACTATGTAGATTATAAACCAGTAGAACTGTGTCCACTTTTACGTTGTGTGAATATTAGCAATGTAGGACTTGATCTTCCTCACCCTTGTCCTTTTTGTGTGAACCTCACTCTTCAATCCACTTTACCTGGACACTGGACCTAGAGAGCTATCTTTTCACTCAAGATAGAAAAATTTAGAGCATGCACCTGTAGATTAGATGCACCTGTTTTTAGTGAAGGAGTGAAAGCAATGTAGATTTCTCCAATACTCCAATCTAGTAGTTTTGTTTGATGCTCATTTGACATTCCAGAGAGAATCTCCAGTATGTCAAAGAAAAATGTCAACTTGTGGAAGCAAATGTATATGCATTCAATGAAATTTTATTTAAGTGCCACTTACTAAGTGCATGGAAATTAAAATAAACTATGGGAGTTTCCTTAAATGATACTTATAATTTTATTGGTCAGTGGGAATGTTTATTATTCATTGGTAATAAACAGAAATACATTTTGCAAAGATCACCATTTATGAGTTAAAGTTTGTATTTACAGGTCATTATTGTTTTATTGTTTCTAAGATCATTTCAATCTTGTGATTTGATGTATTGTCTTACTTTATATTGGAATGGTGCCAGCTTAGTCATCTTTTGGAATAAATGAAACTTAAAGTGCCACAGACACACACACACACACACACACACACACACACACACACACACCATAGCTGGTTAGAGTACAATACATTATTGACATGATTTAATTTTGAATGATATATGGTGCCACAATGTTTTCCTCTGAACATTTTCTGATTTTATTTTTATTTTTTTAAAATATAAATTTAAATCTATTAGTAAAGGAAGCAAAAATACCATTAGCACTGATTGGAATGGGTGGTTACTTGAGGAAGAAAGATAGGTAACTCCTTTTCCCTTTACATATTACATGGAAAGGAAAGCATAATAATGCATTAGGAAGAGTTAATTGCTACTATCATTAATGCTCAATAGTTCTGCACATATATGCAGAAAGCTGTTCTTCTTTTCACTCCCTGCACACTCTCAGTGCTTAGTGGAATGAAATTGACTTGGCCCTAGCAATTGCTGAGCAGGTGACTTGATTACACTGAAATCAGGCAGAAAATGTCCTCCTCTGGCCACTCAAGTATTTTATTCTCTTTCATTTATTATGCTTATTTCAGCTAATACATTTAGTGAATATCAATCAACAAGTGTACTTGGGTGGGTTTAGGTTTGCAACCTCCAGACTAGCTGTTCTGAAGTTCTGAAGTACTTTAAAGTTGCAGTCCACTTAGGAAACCTCCAAAATACATTATGATCCATATATTTAGCAGGTACAAAACAATGATTATGATTTAAAAATGAGACACAAGTGAAGAAAGATTAAATAAGATGAGCTTTAGTGAAATTTTACTCCTCTTATTAAATCTTTCTTAATAGAAGTACAAACACAAAAGCTTTAGAAATGGGATATATCTTTGGTTTAAAGAAGATTCTTAAATGAGAGATAATTCACTTTTGTTTAAACAAATAGTTTCTTCTGTCCATCTCTGAATCAAATCCCCAAGCATTTCCTTACATACTTTTGAATTTCTGAATCAGATTTAACTAATATTAACAGAACCATTGTTATCATTGTGCATATATATGGACAGTGAAGGTGCACAATAGAATCTTTATATGCACATTGACTTCTATTTGTCATTTGAATGGGACAAAGTATTTTACTATCTTAAAATATTTAACAAAGAATTTTTCTATTTGTGCAGCAATCAAAACCTGAAATTAATACTGACATTTAAAAAAAACCTAATATTTGCATATATTACTGTGATTGGGAGCATCTTTTTAGTGACTTGGTAGGCTCTTCAAGAGTTGTTCTATTAAAGAATGTCCCTTAAATTTTGTTAGGAAACGTCAGTTGAATTGTTGAGAATTGTTTACCTACACACATTCATTTAATGAGATTAGATTGTACCTACAGAAATGGATGAGCTATAGTGTAAGATGTTAGATGTCAGATAGTGGGTGTCACGCACTTGCATTTTTTTATGTTGACAGTTGGAAATCAAAATCTCATGTTCTTCGTATTTTGTTCGACATCTCAAGAGACATTTTGTGTACTTTTCTCTTGAAACAGCATATCCAAATTATATGTGATATACTTGTAATAATCACATTAATCTTTTCCCTCAAGATAGCAAAGTTTAAATCCATAATGTATGTAATGTTCCTGGTAGAAATGTTTTTGGTTTCTGAAAGGAAGTTACTAGGAAATAGTCTTAGACATGTTTCATAATGTTTTCCACAATTTTGAAGTATAATTTTATGGAATTTTGATAACATGTAAAAGAAATATTTGAACTCTTACTTAAAATGTATGAATAGAAGAGAGAAAGATGAGAGCAGAGTAGCAGGACCTTAGGCACACCTCATCCCATAAACACAACTAGATAACTATCAAATCATCTTAAATATCCAAGAAATCAAGCTAAAGACTGACAGAACAAACTCCAAAACTAAAGGGAAAAAAGAGTCCACATCAAAGAGGGTAGGAAGTTTGGGGACATGGTTTAGGGGAGAAATGGATTGTGAGTGCTGTTGAGGGGAAGGAGCCATAGTCATAGAGAAGGGCGAGAGAGAGTAGAGCACTCAGGGGAATGCAAAAGGAGAGCATTTCCTCAAAGCCATTGTCTTGGAAAACTAGAAGGGCTAAATTTCATGACTTGTGAAAATAGCAGGGTTTAAAGCCTGGAGTTTTAAAGGTCAGCTGGCTTGACTGTGATAGAGCCTGGAGAGCACTGCACTTCTCTTAGAAAGAAGGCAGGCAAAAAAACCCGGGGGCAGAAAGCATGGAAAGAGCAATCTAAAAAATGGTTGGGGCACACATGGGAGATTATTCACTATTCTAGGAGCACTTTCCTGAGAGGGATTGTTCAGGGATATGCCTCACGGGGAACAAAGGAGCCAGTGCCATTTTCTTCCCCTACCTCTCAGCATAAATATATAGCCACAGGCAGGAAGCAACTCAACACTGACAGTGGCTGCCTAACTTGTTTATACCAAACCGTGTGCCCCTGTGCTCTGGTGGGACTTCCCTTCTCAGTCAAGCTTGCATCACTCCCAGTGTGGTTGGTCCTTCCCCAAGAAGACCAGCACAAGCCACTGTCCACACCATCTATAAAGACTGGAGTTTTAAAGGTCTGCAAGCTTGGGTGGAATAGAGCCCAGAAAGCACTATGCTGCTCCTGGAAAGAAGGCAGAAAAAAACCCAGAGGCAGACAGCATATAAAGAGTAATCTGAAAAATGCCTGGGGCACACAGGAGGGAAGATTATTCACTATTCTAAAAGCACTTCCTTGAGAGGCAGGATTCACAGAGATGCCTTTCCAGGAGCAAAGAATCTGGTGGTCATCATTTTCCTCCCCTGCCTGTCAGCATACACACAGAGCCACATGAGGGAAGGAGCTCAGTGCCTACACTGCCTGCTTAACTTGCTTACAGCAAGTCCCACCAACCCTGTGCCATGGGGGGAAAGTCCTTCTCAGTCAAGGTTGCCTTATTCCCAGAATGACAAGCCATTCCCCCAGAAGACAAGCACAAATCCCTGCCCAATCCATGTCTCTGAACCAGAGTTTTGCAGGGCCTCAGTTTCAGTGGAGGTGGTGTCAGGTCTCATTTCACAAACAGACCAGAGGACACCTAGTTAAAAATTGCCACATTCAGGCTGGAGACTAAACATTGCCCACAGTAGTCAAGGAAAGCCTCTGAAGATGACTGGCATGACGGATAGAACAGCCACAAAACAATAGCAATAACAGAGTGCATGCAGCACACCCTGGAGGCACTCTTTAAAGCACCAGGCCCTGGGCACTACATGACTTCATTTTCATAAAGCTATTACTTTGAAAAGCAGGAGACATAACTGGCTTTTCTAACACAGAGAAGAAGGCAGAGTCTTAGACAAAATGCAAAGACAGAGGAATTTATCCAAAATGAAATGACAAGATAAGGCCACATTCAGAGATCTAATCAAAACAGATATAATTAGCATGCCTGATGGAGAATTGAAAGCAGCAATCATAAGGATACACAATGGGCTTGGGAAAGAATAGAAGACATCAGAGAGACCCGTATAGAGAAATAAAAGTGTTAAAGAAGAATCAATCAGAAATAAAGAATACAATAAATGAGATTGGAAACAGTCTTGATACAATGAAGAGCAGGCTGGAGAAGTAGGTAACTGAATTAGTGACATAACACAAAATAATGGAAAATAATGAAGCTGAACTGAAGACAGAAGAATATGGGAACACTAGAATAGACTTAGGGAACTCAGTGACTCCATCAAATATAAGAACATTTATATTATAGGAGTCCCAAAAGAAGAGAGAGAGAAAGGGGCAGAAATTTTATTTAAAGAAATAATAGCAGAAAACTTCCCTAATACAGAGAATGAAACAGACATCCAGATCCGGGAGGCACAGAAAACTCCCATCAAAATCAACAAAAGCAGACCAACACCAAGGCATATTGTAATTAAATTTTCAAGATATAGTGACAAAGGAAAAATTATAAAAGCAGCAAGAAAAAAGAAGTCCTTAACTTACAAGGGAAAACCCATAAGGTAGCTGGGGATTTTTCAACAGAAACTTGGCAAGCCAGAAGAGAGCAGCATGATATATTCAAACTGCTGAATGGAAAAAAAAATTCTGCAGCAATGATTACTTTATCCAGGAAAACTGTAATTCAGAATAGAAGGAAAGATAAAGAGTTTTGCAGACACGGAAAACGAACGGAGTTCATGACCATTAAACCAGCCCTGCAAGGAATATTAAAGGGGACTCCTTGAGTGCACAGGAGAAATCAAAAGTGACAAAGATAAGAGAGGACCAGAGAAAATCTCCAGAAACAATGAGAACATAAATAATAAAATGAGACTAAATACATATTTATCAAAAGTTACTTTGAATGTAAATATACTAACTGCTCCAATCAAAAGACATAGGGTGTCAAAGTGATGAAAAAGCAAAACCCATTTATATACTTCCCACAAGGGACTCTTTTTAGACCTAAAGACACTTGCGCTTTGAAAGTGAGGGTGTGGAGAAACGTTTACCATGTCAATGGATGTCAAAAGAAAGCCAAGGTAGCAATACTTGCATCTATAAAGCTCATCTTTAAAATGAATCTGTAACAAGAGCTGAAGAAGGGCAGTATATCATATCAAAGGAGACAACCAACAAGAAGATCTAGCAATTATAAATATTTATGCACTTAACATGGGAGCACCCAAATATATAAAACAATTAATAATAAACATAAAGGAACAAATGGATAATAACACAATAATAGTAGGGAACTTCAATAGCCCACTTACATCAATGGACAGATCATCTAAATAGAACATAAACAAGGAAACGATATCTTTGAATGACACACTGAACCAAATGGGCTTAACATATATATTCAGAACATTCCATCCTAAAACAGGAGAATACACATTCTTTTCTAGTATGCATAAAAATTCTCCAGAGTAGATCACAGCAGGTCACAAATCAGGCCTCAACTAATACAAAAAGATTGAAATCATACTATGCAACTTTTCTGATGACAACACTATGAAACTGGAATTCAACCACATGAAAAAGTTTGGAAAGACCACAAATAGATGGAGGCTAAACAGCATGCTATTTAACAATGAATTGTTCAACCAGGAAATCAAAGATGGAATAAAAAATACATGGAAACAATTGAAAATGAAAACACAATGGTTCAAAACCTTTCAGATGCAACAAAATCTGTTCTAAGAGGGAATTACATACAATACAGGCCTATCTCAAGAAGCAAGAGAAATCTCAAATACACAACCTAATCTTACACCTAAAGCAGCTAGGAAAAGAATAGAAAATGAAAGCAAAAGCCAGAAGAAGAAAAGAAATAATATAGATTAAGGGAGAAATAATTGGTATAGAAACTAAAACAAAACAAAACAATAGAGCAAATAAATAAAACCAGGAGGTGGGTTCTTTGAAAAAAATCATAAAAATTTTTTGATAAACCTCTAGCCAGATTTATCAAAAAGAAAAGAGGAAGCATGAATGGGTAAAGAAGATGTGATGCATATATACAATGGAATATTATTCAGCCATCAGAAATTATGAATACCCACCATTTGCATTGACATGGATGGAACTGAAGGGGATTAGGTTAAGTGAAGTAAGTCAAGCAGAGAAAGACAATTATCATATGGTTTCACTCATATGTGGAACATAACTAATAGCATGGAGGACAATAGGGGAAGAGAGGGAAATCTGAAGGGAGAGAAATCAGAGAGGGAGATGAACCATGAGAGACTATGGACCATGGGAAACAAACTGAGGGCTTCAGAGGGGAAGGGGTTGGGCGGAGAGGGTAACAGGGTGATGGGTATTAAGGGTGGCATGTGTTGTGATGAGCACTGGGTGTTATACACAACTAATGAATAATTGAACACTATATCAAAAACTGATGATGTACTACAGAGTGGCTAACTGAACATAATAAAAAATATTTAAAATAAAATAAATCATTCACTATGATCAAATGGGTTTTATTCCTGGGTTGCAAGTGTGGTTCAATATTTGCAAATTAGTCAACATGATACACCACATTAATAAAAGAAAGGATAAAAAACATAAGATCTTTTCAATAGATGCAGAGAAATTATTTGACAAAGTACAACAGCCATTCATGATAAAAACTCTTAACAAAGCAGGTGTCGAGGGAACATACCTCAACAAGGTAAAGGCCATACACACACACACAAAAAAAAAACACAGCTAATATCATTCTCTATGGGGAAACATTAAGAGCTTTTCCTCTACAGTCAGGAATAGGACAAGGATGTCCACTCTCACCATTGTTAGTTAATGTAGTACAAGAAACCTTAGCCATGGCACTCCCACAACAAAAAGAAAAAAAAAATCCAAATCAGCAAGCAAGAAGTCAAACTTTCACTATTAGCAGATGGCATGATTATGTAGAAAACCTGAAAGACTCCACCAAAAACTGCTACAAATGATAAATTCAGAAAACTCACAGGATACAAAATCAACATACAGAAATCTGTTATATTTCTATATGCCAGTAATGAAGCAGCAGAAAGAGAAGTTAAGGAATTAATCCCATTTACAAATTTCATCAAAAACAATAAAATTTCTAGGCATAAGCCTTACCAAAGAAGTGAAAGTCTGTACAAAACACTGACGAAAGAAATGGAAGATGACACAAAAAAATGGAAAGGCATTCCATGCTCATGGATTAGAAGAAAAAATATTGTTAAAATGTCTATACTACCCAAAGTAATCTACAGGATTAATGCAATCTTTTTCAAAATACCAATAGCATATTTCACAGAAGTAGAAAAAAAAACTATCCTAAAGTTTATATGGAATCATAAAAGACTCTGAATAGCCAAAGCATTCCTGAAGAAGTAAAGCAAAGCTGGAGGCATCACAATTCTGGACTTCAAACTATATTACAAAGCTGCAGTAATCAGAACAGTATGACACTGACAGAAAAATAAACACATAGATAAATAGAACAATAAAAAACCCAGAAAGGAACCCACAACTCTGTGGTCAATCAGTCTTCAACAAAGCAAGAAAGATTATCCAATGGGAAAAAGACAGTCTTTTCAACTCTGTTGGGAAAACTGGACAGCAACATGAAAAGGAATGAAATTGGGCCACTTTCTTACATCATAATCAAAGGTAAATTCAGAATGAATTAAAGACCTAAATGTGATACATGAGAGCATAAAAATCCTACATGAGTACATAAGCAGTAAACTCTTTGACATTGGCCATAGCAAATTCTTTCCAATTATGTCTCCTGAGCAAGGGAAACAAAAGCAGAAATTAACTATTAAGACTTCATCAAAATGAAAAGCTTCTGCACAGCAAATGAAACAATCAAGAAAACTAAAAGACAACCTAAGGAATTGGAGAAAATAATTGCAAATGACATATTTGATAAAGGCTTAGTATCCAAAATATATGAAGAACTTATATAACTCAATGCTTCACAATGAATAATCCAATAAAAAAATGGGCAGAAGCCATGAATATACATTTTTCCAAAGAAGACATCCAGATGGCCAACTGACACATGAAATGATGATCAACATCATTCGTCCTCAGTGAAACTCAAGTCAAAACTACAATGAGATATCACCTCACACCTGTTAGAATGGCTAAAAGCAACACAAGAAAAAATGGGTACTGGTGAGGATGTGGAGAAAGGGGAACCCTCTTGTACTGTTGGTGGGAATACAAACTGGTGCAGCCACTCTGGAAAACAGTACTGATGTTCCTCAAAAGCTAAAAATAGAGCTACCCTATGATCTAGAAATTGTACTTTTAGGTATTTACCCAAAGAATTCAAAAATACTAATCCGAAGGGATACATACACCTTTATAACAACCTTACAATAGCCACATTGTGGAAACAGTCCAAGTGTCCATTGACTGATGAGTTGATAAAGAAGTGGTATATATATCTATGCATACTCACACACAACGGAATAGTACTCAGCCATAAAAAAGCACGAAATCTTACCATTCACAATGACATGAATGGTGCTAGAAAGTGTCATACTAAGGAAAATAAGTCAGTCAGAGAAAGACAAAAATCATATGATTTTACTCATATGTGGAATTTAAGAAACATAACAAATGAATAATAGGTGAAAAAAATACAGGGAGCCCAATCAGCATACAGACTCTTAAGTATAGAGAACAAACTGATGGTTACCAGAGGATAGGTGAGTGGAAGATGAGTAAAATAGGTGATGGGGATTAAGAAGTGCACTTGCTAACCTGAGCGTCAGGTGTTGTATGGAAGGGTTGAATCAGTATATTGTGTACCTGAAACTAATATTACACTGTATGTTGACTAACTGGAATTTAAATAAATTTTTAAAAAGATAAATTACAGAGAAATATTTAAGAATATGATAGGAAAGAGTGAAAAATCATAATGTATTATGAGGTCATAGAAATCTAGAAAAATACAAATGTCTAGAATAGGAAAATGAATAAATGACATACACTGGCTAATTACAGAAGAAGTACACCAGTACTCATTACTTCAAAATTGCCAATTCAAACTTCGACATCTTTGAAAAAATAAAATAAAATAAAATGTATGAATACTGCTTAAAATGTGCCTGGATTTAATAATAATAATTTGTTTTCACTTGAGGTATAATTGACATACAGTATTGTATCAGTTTCAGGTGTACAACATTGTGATTAGACCTTTATATACATTATGAAATGATTACCATGATGTCACCATACAAAGTTATTACAGCCTTATTGACTATATCCCCTAAGCTTTAATTTTCATCCCCATGACTTATTTATTTTGTAACTGGAAGTTTGTTCCTCTTAATTCCCTTCACCTCTTTCACCCACTCCCCTTCCTTTTGGCAACCACCAATTTGTTCTCTGTATTTATGAGACTGTTTCTGTTTTATTTCTTTGTTTTGTTTTTTACATGCTGCATATTAAGTGAACTCATGGTATTTGGCCTCTGACTTATTTCACTTAGCATAATACCCTCTAGGTCCATTCATGTTGTCACAAATGGTAAGATTTCATTCTTTTTTATGACCAACTAATATTCCATTATATATAGCTTTGTCTATATCTTATTCTGTTAGATATATTATATGCATAATATTCTGTTATATATATAGATATATAAGATATAGATATATAGGATATATTTTATAACTTATAGGTATATCATATATCTATATATATCTATATTGCATATATAGATATATCTTATATCTACATATATCATATATCTACCTATGTCTATATCTATATCAATATCTATCATCTATCTATCTTTTTATCATCTATCTATCTCTCATCTTTCTTCTTTATCCATTCATCTATCAATGAACACTTAGGTTGCTTCCATATCTTGGTTATTTTAAATAATGAATGCAATGAACCTAATAGTGCATATGTCTTTTTGTATTAGTGTTTTTGTTTTCTTTACAAAAGTACCCATAAGTGGAATTGCTGGATCATATGGTATTTATATTTTTAATTTTTTGAGGAAACTTCATGTTGTTCTGCGCGGTGGCTATGCCAATTTACATTCTTACCAACAACAGTGCACAAGGGTTTTCCTTTCTCCACATTCTTGCCAGCACTTATTTCTTGTCTTCTTGATACTAGCCATTCCAACAGGTATGAGATGGTATTTCATTGTAGTTTTGATTTGCATTTTCCTGATGATTGTGATGTTAAACATCTTTTCGTGTGTCTGTTGTCCATCTCTATGTCTTTGGAAAGAAGTTTATTCAAGTCTGCTGCCCATGTTATAATTGGATTGTTTGGTGTTGAGTTGTATGAATTCTTTATGTATTTTGGATATTAGCCCTTTATTAGAGCTATCATTTGCAAATATCTTCTTATTCAGTAGGCTGTCATTTCATTGTTGATGATTTCCTTCTCTGTGTAAAAGCTTTCTAATTTGTTGTAGTCCCAATTATTTATTTTGTTTTTGTTGCCCTTGCTTGAGGGGACAGATCGCCCCCCCCCAAAAAAATTGCTAAGACCAATGCCCAACAATTTACTTACTATATTTTCTTTTATTAGTTTTATGTTTTTAGGCCTTACATTTAAATCTTTATTCCATTTTGAGTATTTTCTTGTATATGGTATAAGAAAGTTCTCCAGGGGCGCCTGAGTGGCACAGCAGTTAAGCGTCTGCCTTCGGCTCAGGGCGTGATCCCAGAGTTATGGGATCGAGCCCCACATCAGGCTCCTCCGCTATGAGCCTGCTTCTTCCTCTCCCACTCCCCCTGCTTGTGTTCCCTCTCTTGCTGGCTGTCTCTATCTCTGTCGAATAAATAAAATCTTTAAAAAAAAAAAAAAGAAAGTTCTCCAATGTTTTTCTTTCTCATATAGCTGTTCAGTTTTCCCAACATAATTTATTTAAGAGATTACCTTTTTCCTGTCATATATTCTTGCCTCTTTGTTTTGTAGATCAATTGATCGTATAAGTTAGTTTATTTCTGGGCTCTCTAATCTGTTTCACTGATCAATTTGCCAGTACCGTACAGTTTTGATTACTATAGCTTTGTAGTATAGTTTGTAGTGTAGTTTGAAATCTGGGAGTGTGATACCTCCAGATTTATTATTCTTTTTCAAGACTGCTTTGGTTATTTGGGGTCTTTTATGGTTCCTCACAAATTTTAATATTATTTGTTCTAGTTTTATGAACAGTGCAACTGGTATTTTGGTAAGGATTGTACTGAATCTTTAGATTCCTTTGGGTACTATGGACATTTTAATGAGATTAATTCTCCCAGTCCGTGACTAAGGTAAATATTTCCATTTATTTGTGTAGTCTTCAATTTCTTTCATCCATTTTTTATTGTTTCCAGAGTACAGGCCTTTCATCGCCTAAAGTTTAACTTTAGTAATTTTATTGTTTTGATGTAATTTGTAATTTACAAAAATTGTAAATTAGATGTTTAAAAAACATTTATTTTTTGATAGTTTGTTATTAGTTTATAGAACTGCAATAAATTTCTGTATATTAATTTTGTATCATAATTTTACTGAATTCATTTATTAGTTGAAATAATTTTTAAGTGGAGAATTTAGGGATTTCTATATAGAGAGTCATGTCATCTTCAGATTGCTTCTTTACCAATTTGAATGCCTTTTATTTCTTTTTATTGTCTGATTGCTGTGGGTAGGACTTCCAGTACTATGTTGAATAGAAGTGGCAAAAGTGGGCATCCCTACGGCACCTGGGTGACTCCCAACTCATGGTTTTGGCTCAGGTCATGATCTCATGGACATGGGATTGAGCCCTATGTTGGGCTCTGGTCTCAGAGCAGAGTCTGTTTCAGATCCTCTCTCCCTGTTTGTCCCACTCACTCTCTTTCTCTCTCTCACACAAATTAATAAATAAAATCTTTTAAAAAAAGTGAGCTTCCTTGTCTTGTTCCTGATCTTAGAGAAAAAGCTTTCAGCTCTTACTTCTTCAAATAAGTTTTCTGCCCCCTTCTTTCTCTTCTTCTGGGACACCTATAATGCAAATATTAGTACACTTGATGTCTTAGAGTTATTTGAAACTATTCTCATTTTTTAAACTCTTTTTTTTCCCTTTTATCTGACAGCTTGGGTGATTTCCCTTACCCTGTCTTCCAGATTGATGGTCTTTCTGCATCATCTAATCTGCTGCTAATTCTCTCTAGTGTATTTTTCATTTCAGTTATTGTATTCTTCAACTTTGGGTATTTTCTATCTCTTTGTTGAAGTTCCATGTGTTCATCCATTTTCGTCACCAGTTTAATGAGCATTATGACCATTACTTTGAACCCTTTATCAGGGATATTGTTGTCTCCATCTCATTTAGGGTTTTTTTTTTCCCTGATGTGGTATCTTATTTTTTCATTTGGAGCATATTCCTTTCTCTCCTCATTTTGTTTCATTCTCTGTGTTCTGTGTATTATCAGCTACAACTCCTGGTACTGAAGGAGTAGCCTTATGCAGGTGGTGTCCTATGGGGCCCAGAGGTGCACCCCCAGTTAGTTACCAGGACCAGGCATTCCAGGGGTGTCCTCTTTGTGGACTGCTTGCAACCTCCTGTTTTGGCTGGGTTGACTGCTGTGGGTGTGCTGGTAGGCATGGCTAGCCCCCAGTGTGTCTGATTTTGAGACCTAGCTGTGACTATCACAGGCACACTGGTGGGTAGGGCTGTTCTTCCCCACCCCCCAAGGTGGGAGCCACATTTGGGGTGGCATGGGTCCTGGCTGAGGCTGCCTACAGGGTGTGACAGGCTGTGATTTAACAATCTTAAAATTTTTATTGAATTCTGTTAAGTATACAGTGAATGAGTTAAAAAATATGTGTAAAAAAGATGAGTCAGGAGTAAAAGCTTTTTTCTCTTTTATATTCTTTCAGGTGTAAGTTAAAAACACAGTTTTTCTTCATATTTTTTTTGTTATGAAGGCTTTTTTAAATTAAGTGTAGTCAGAACTAACACTTATATTTTATTAAGTCTACATCTGACTTTACTGGTATAGTCTTAAGAACAGTTAATTGAAATAATATGTACTTGCATATTAAGATGTTTAGGGACACCTGGATGGCTCAATTTGTTAAGCATCTGCCTTCAGCACAGGTCCTGATTCCAGGGTCCTGGGATTGAGCCCTGCATTGGGCTCCCTGCTCAACAGAGAGCCTGCTTCTTCCTCTCCCTCTGATGCTCCCCCGTGCTTATGCTGTCTCTATCAGATAAATAAATCAAATCTTAAAAAAAAAGATGTTTAAATTAAATTTTCACTTGGTAACTTAATTTCCAGGTATAATTTTTGGAGTAAAGAAGTACATTAATTAAGAATAGTTATTAATCCATCAGCACTTACCTTTAATAGGTGAATGGATTTATACTGATATTGTAAATAATCTTCAATCATTTGTTTCTTTGAAAACTATTATTTTTCAATAAATGATAAGTTTTATTTTCATGGCTCAAATATATGTGTATCTATGAAAATAACTACCATAATATTTCTAATGAATATTGGAGTCTTTGGAGTCTAATGGAGGTCACCTCTGAATGCAAAATTGTATACCCTGGTGATATTAGAACTTGAATGTTGCACATTTCTTAGGGACACTGAGAAAATCATATTGAAATATCGATTTGGGGGTGCCTGGGTAGCTCAGCCATTAAGTGTCTGCCTTCGGCTCAGGTCATGATCCCAGGGTCCTGGGATCAAGCCCCGCACTGGGCTCCCTGCTCAGTGGGAAGCCTGCTTCTCCCTCTCACACTCCCCTTGCTTGTGTTCTCTCTCTCGCTGTCTCTCTCTGTCAAATAAATAAATAAAATCTTTTTAAAAAAAAGAAATATCGATTTGGATCCTTTTAAATAAAGCATTGGAAGACTACTAAGAAGTATTCAAGGCAATACAGAGAGGATAATTTTGATTGATGTGATTTTAAATTTTTGAAATTTTTCAATATATGATAAAAAATTGATTTTAATCTATGGAAAATGAATCTGTTTGGTTTTTCTCCTTCATGACAGGTGGTAGAAATATGTTTGTGTAACTTAAATGTAGAAGTCAAAGCTTCTAGGAGTAAACTATTAGATAGATGAAATGAAATATTCTGTAGAATAATTGATAATTTTTTCACAGTGTAACTTTTCAGTGGAAACCCTGATTAAGTAAAAATGCAAATGCAAACAAAACAAAAAACAACAAACTGTTCTGTATTTTTCTTCCTCAATGAGGGCCATATTGTTATATCCTTGTGCCATTCTCAGGTATCAACAACCTGATGATGTTTTCCTTCCTGGGGGGAAAACAGATTCCTAAATCCAGAGATTTTTATGGATAAATGTTTGCTATGGGTAATGCTGTCTGTTTTCACTTTATCAGAATTACAAGAGGAAAATGCTTCATGAAGAGGTCAGTGGTGAATTCCCTCATTAAGTGTTTGCTGCTAAAAGACTGGCTAAAACTCAGACCATTGTCATGAAAACTATTGAGTATTATGTGGAGGAAATGATCCACTTATTGTGTATCTGCTAAAATTAATTCTTAGAGGTTTGTTTTACATGAAAAATATGTCTTTTGCAACAAGTTTTTAAAAAGTGAAGGGATGAATTGGGAGGTGGAAGTACGGTTTCAGTATCCTCTGAGGGGTAACAAATGAAAGCTTTGTTTCTCATTAAACATTTCCTGATGTTTCCCAATAGATTTTGAGCTGAACACTTGTTAATCCCAAAGCTCTGACAAGCAAGGCCTACAGAAATAGGCCAACCACTGCTACAAATAGCTAGTGTACATTAAATGGTAATCATTGCTTTCCAGTCTATTATTAGATTAACTTCATAGGGATTGCTTTTTTCTCCTGGGTGTTGATGCATAAATGACATGCTCTACCCTCCAATAAATCTAAGTGACTATAACGTGATGTTCATAGCCCTTGGTCCCATGACAGATTATTTTTGATTGCTACAAGAATTTGGAGCAGCTTGAAACCATTAAAATTTAAAAGCATCATTGAAATGTTATGGCATACCTGACTCATACAGATTATTTCTGATTCTGAGTTATGTTCACAGTTTTTTGCCCAATGATCTCAAGCATAACTCTGTCAGTAGCTTAGGAAACTGATTATAAATCACCAATTGAGTTGATAAACAATTTTACCACAAGGCATAAGAATGATGGCTCTGTGCCTTGAGGATTTCTAGCATTGCTAAATGTCACCAGGGAGAATTTTTGTCAATACTGTCTATCTATGTTAAGACTTCCTTTTTCTCTTATGAGTTACATTAGAAAGGCATGATATTAGATGCCAAGTCTTCTCCACAGGCAATTCTAAATTCATTCTTTCTGTAGCAAAACATTTTTTTTGTTGTTTCAGCAAATCAGTAACTTGTGTTTTGTGTTGGTATTTCCTCCCCACCTGGATATATGAGTTTTGGTTTTTCTTCCTGATGACCTAAATCCAACCTGTACATTATTTTTTTATCTTGTAAACATGGCTTAGATCAGTGTTTAGTAGAAAATGGGATCTCAGCATGCTTTTTCCAGGCTTCAGAACCTTGAAGCTTTTGACTTTTGCAGGCCTGGTTCCAAGTGCTTCCTGATTCTTTTTCAGTTTAACTATGTGTTAAGACCAGCGTAATTCATTTTCCTGGGGTATTCTTGGTTTATGCCTGTTCTGATGCCCTGCCCAGTTTAGTGTTTCATCACTTTCAAAAGTTCTCTTGTTTGAAAGATAAATTATATAGTTATCTCAGTTATTAAACCATCTAATCTTTATGTGAGTAAATTTATCTTAGTGTCTTTTGGAGCTCAACATGTATAGAAATGAATTCTAACATTATTGGTTCTCTCTTCCTTTTATAACCAATAAATCTCAATTAACATTTTTTGACTGTAAGAGAATAAAGAGGCATATTATACATAGCAGGCCACCTCATTTCAGGTACTTTTATACAGAAACAATTGGAATGCTAAATTGGGTCTAAAAAGTTTAAAATTGCTGTACCCACCATTGATCCTCACCCTTTCCAGAGCCAGCCTAGCTATAAACTAGCACTTTAAGTACCTCAATTTTTCTCTGTGTTATCATAATGTGAAACACTAAGACACATTTAACGATATGTTTCTATTCATTGTATTAGGCACTAGCGTTATTGCAAAACACACCAGGCAGCACAACTAATGAGGGAGCTAAAGATGGGTCTTTTCTTAGGAAAGATTAGAATGCAAACTAACTTTGAATTGCTTTAATCAGAAACTTTGAACATTTTAAGAATTTACAAGTAACAATGCAATCCATGCTATGAAAATGCATGGTGCGCTTGACTATGGCTTCATATGATGTAAAATGTGCTATTATTGATTGAGAAATGCTTTCATTAAATTTAAGGCAAGATTTGTTACACACAATCTAAAGCTAGTGTGTAAAGCTAATGTATATCTAATGTAATCCAATGGATTTTTTTTATAATATACTTTTCTGGTTTCTATATTCAATATATAGTAACAGTTTGACAGCATTGAAAGTCCCATAGGAAAACAAAAATGTTCCCAACATAATGATGTTTATTGTAACTTATGTAATACATTTTAATAACTAAATATATGTGAAATCATACACTGTATGGTAAATAATCAGGGAGCAACAGACACATTTAGGGAACAGAATTTATTTCAAAGAGAGAAAAAAATTACATAGCAATGATAGATAAGTAGACATTTAGTAGATAGGTAAGAAGGTAGGTAAGTAAGTTTAGAAGTCAAATGAATATGGCTTGTTTCACACAGTCAACTGTAAAGGCCAAATGTGATGAATGAACAACTGATTCTTATTTTCAGGTTGCTTAGATTTCTCTGGTGACAAAAATATTCTTTCACCATAATTGCCTAGCATAAATTATTCGTGAATAACAATAAAGAAAAGCAACACATGTCTGAGTACTTAAGTCAGAGTACCTCATTCAGTGACTACTCAGGACAATTTTTTTGTTTGACAATGTGATTTGAAATTGAAACAGGTTTTGTGTGGGTGTGTGGGTGTGTGAGTGTGTGTGATATAATATTTGATTTCTGTAATACACCTTATTTAGAAACATTTAATGATTGATATATTTTATATTACATAAAGGCTTTATAGATGAGAAGTTAATATAATTGCTTTGATGATTTTGTCACGTTTGTTATTGTTTTCATAAGTGTAAGTGGAATGGTGTGACAGTATCACCCAGAGGCATTCTGTAAATAATAATAGTAATATATTATACAAAGTGTAGCCACCTTCTTATTAGAAATGTATTTTCTGCTTTACTAAGGATTTTAAATGGTCAATTCATTTTATTATTAAAATTTTTGCCATGTACATACTCAAGGTGAAAACACTGTATCACATGTTCTACTGCTGAACAGATTTTTTAGAAGGGCATTATTAGCATATAGTAATATGTCTTTTATGGCAGAAATGATGGCGTATATTATTTTAATTATGAATTATAGACAGGGGTGCAGCTGGCAAGAGGAAGTGGTTATATTAGCTTCTATATAACTTATATAGTATACTTCTTATAACTTAGAGAATATCATGATATCTCTTCTCTTCTGACACAGTTATGGCAGCATGATGCTATAGAAGGAGACTGGATTGGCTCCTCAATAATGACCAATTATGTGTCATTTCTGGTAAATCATATTTATTTTCTCCAGGGAATGTTTTTCTCATCTGTAAGATGTCTTGCTCGCCCTGTTCATCTGTTAGGTTACTATAAGGTCAAGTGGATACATGAATTGTATATGAAAATGCTTTGAATGATGCAAAATACTGTATGTCATATTATTCTTATTGTACTTTGGTTTTCTTTACATTTTGGTCCATGTTTTAATATTAATATATGCTATATTTTGGAACAAGGGCATAGACTCCTTGTAATGTGAAGGAAAATATTTTGACTTCGTGGATATCATAGACTAACTCATGAGCTGAATGATTTTTTTTATATTTCATTACCACCAAAAATGTCTTGTTCATCCAGTGTTTTTAACCCAGATGGCTAATAATACATGGAATGAATCTTCTACACACCTGCCATGTAACAGGCTCCTCATGCAATAGCATAATATCTTAAGTAATATCAAAATGTTTCTAATAACTTCAAAGCTATCAAAAAATACCATTCTTGCTGAAAACATTTTATTATTTGTAATTTTGGGGTTTGTTCATATTAAGTATAAAATAAATGAGTTTCCTAAAAGGTATGCCTTTCCATATGTGAGAATGTTTTGGAGCTCATATATGCTCTCAGGAGTCAATGTTTTCAATATTTACAAGAGCAAATCATTATGGAAATCAAAAGTGGTATGTATACTATCTGTTGGGCACTCAGCCACTATTTGGAAAAACTCTTCTGATTTCTATCATCCTATAATTTATTCCAGTAAAAATTGAAACATAATTTGTATCTTTTAGAGGAAAAAAATGTTCATGGAAACGATGCAATAAAAGCACAATTTAGCAAAACTATTTGTTTTAGGTTTTTTTTTCATTTTGTTTTGTTTGTTTGTTTGTTTTACTATTTTAAGCCTATTATTTTAAAAATTACTTTAGTATTAAAAAGGCTATAAAATTGTGCTAGGTGTCAGCACACTGTGTCTTCAAACACATTTTAATTCTCCTTTTCCTTTGCTTAAATAGTAAAAAATTATAAATTAGAAATAAAAATTAATTGAATAAACTCCAATTGAATGTTTTTATCTTTCTATATGCATTTTTAAAAGTGTATTGTAAACTCTTCAGAGCTAGTGACAGTGGCTAATGCGTCTACCTCCCTTCCCAAAATTTAATGCAGTGCAAGGGAAAATAATGCTGATGTAGTGTGAAGTACCATTTATTTTCAGTTTTTAAGGCCAACATGATTACTAAATTAATGCAACTTTAATTCCAGCATCTGTGATATCTAAATAAGATCTGACTAGCATGACTTCCCAACCAATACAGAAATTATGATTTTTGCAGTAGTTCTTTCATCCCACAGGCTCCCAAAATGCCTTAAGTGCTAATGGATGAGTGAGGCATTTGCCTATTTAAAGACATCATTTCTATGTGCTTAGAATGCCTTCCTTCATTTTGACAATAGAAATTTTACAGACTCCTAGAAATCAAGAATTTGCAATCACTCATGTGGTACACAATGCCAAACTTCAGTAATGGAATATAGGGTGATGGAAGCCCACATTAGGGGAGACTCTCCTGTTTTTTTACACAAGTAAGCCACTTGACAGGGGCAGGTAATGGTGGGGGAGAGGGCAGTCATTAATAGCCTGAAAGAAAATTGTTGCCTGCTCAGGAGTCAGACATAGGCAGTTCTTTTTAATTTTCAAAAATATATTAATGTAGTCATTCTCTTCATTATTTTAGGCTGCTGTAAAAAATACTATAGACTGGGTGGCTTAAACAACAAACACTTACTTTTTACAATTCTGGATGCTGGGAAGTCCAAGATCACGGTGTCAGCAGATCAAATTACTGGTGGGGGCTCCATTCCTGACTTGTACACAGCTACCTTCTCATTGTATCTTCAAATGAACAAGAGAGATGAGAGAGAGAGAGATCTTCTCCTCTTCTTACAAGGACATCAATCCTTTCATGGGCTCCACCCTCATGACCTAATTACCAAAAGAAAGCCACATCTTCAAATACCATCACTTTAGGGCTTCAGAGAATTTGAGGTGCATACATTCAGTCCATAGCAGTCGTGTAACAATAATAGAAACAGTTTCCCAAGTGCTTACTATGTGCTGGACTGTGCTGGGTGCTTTACAACCATTATCTTATTTAACTTCCACAAGAATTTTATGAGGTAGGCATTGATTGTCTTTGTTTCATAGGTGAGGAAATGAAGATTTAGAGAAGTCACACTTCTGGTGAATCAATGCCAAGTCTATTTTGCATTTCCAAGACCATGCTCTTAACTACTGGACCACATTACCTTTCTCAAGTTCTAAGTCCCAGATGTGGTATCTGCTAGTCACTGTGGAATATTGGAATAGTAGAGAGAGCATGGACTGTTTCTAGTCCCTGATGTGCCTATAGCCAAATTTTGAAACTGGGACAAATTGCTTAACTTCACTGTGTCTCATTTCCTCATCTATCAAATGGAGATGATTGTCTGTTTATAGGTCATTGGGAGAATAAAATTAGGTGAGAGATATTAATGGGCTTTGCAAAAATATTTTGAAGATGCATTATGAATGAATTTATATTCAGAAGGCAAATCTTCCCACTAACACATACTTTTCCATATTTTCTGTTCATAGGGATGGACAGGTAGTAGTAGTAATGATTATATTACTGCCTGACTGGAAGTTTCTTCAAGAAAGAACATTTGTTTGCCTGTAAGATTTGTTTTGGTTATTGTCTTTTTGTTCACTCTCAATTTATCAGTACCAGTGTCTGTTGGATTGTCTGTTTCACTGTGAAGAGATGACACAATCTCACTTTGTTTGAAACAATTTAGGGTGCTTTCCATATGATGTGGTTCTTACGAATAGTGCATGGCCTTAAAAAAAGAGTTAAGAAGGTTACAGCAGTGAAGAGCTCTACCTTCTCTCCTTATATAACCACATGATATGTCTACTTATATTAATATTTTTGAATCTTCTTAACATAAATGGTCTATATTTCATATTTAATCTACCTAATACATTTATGTAAAATTATATACATATATATATATATCACATTTTATTTATCCATTCATCAGTCAATAGACATTTTGGCTTTCTCCATAGTTTGGCTATTATTGATAATGCTGTTATAAACATTGGGGTGCATGTACCCCTTCAAATTTACATTTTTAAATCCTTTGGGTAAATACCTAATACTGCAATTGCTAGGTCATAGGATAGTTCTATTTTTAACTTTCTGAGGAAACTCCACACTGTTTCCAGAGTGGGTGCACCAGGTTCCATTCCCACCAACAATGCAAGAGGGTTCCCCTTTCTCCACACCTTCCCCAACACCTGTTATTTTTGTGTTAATTTTAGCCATTCTGACAGGTGTGAAGTGGTCTCTCATTGTGGTTTTTATTTGTATTTCCCTGATGATGAGTGATGTTGAGCATCATTTCATGTCTGTTAGCCATCTGGATATCTTTGGAAAAGTGTCTATTCATGTCTTCTGCCCATTTCTTAACTAGATTACTTGGGTTTTTTGAGGTGTTTAGTTTGATAAGTTCTTTATAGATTTTGGATAATAGCCCTTTATCAAGTATGTCTTTTTCAAATATCTTCTCCCACGCTGAAGTTTGCCTTTTAATTTTATTGGTTGTTTCCTTCACTGTGCAGGAGGTTTTTATCTTGATGAAGCCCTAATAGCTCATTTTTATTTTTGTTTCCCTTGCCTCCAGAGACATGTCTAGTAAGAAGTTGATGGGGCTGTGGTCAAAGAGGTTTCTCCCTGTGTTCTTTTCCAGGACTTTGGTGGTTTACTGTCTCACATTTAGGTCTTTCATCCATTTTTGAATTTATCTTTGGGTATGGTGTAAGAAAGTGGTCCAGTTTCATTCTTCTGCATGTTGGTGTCCAGGTTTCCCAATACCGTTTGTTGAAGAGACTGTCTTTTTCCCATTGGATGTTCTTTCCTGCTTTGTTGAAGATTAGTTTACCATATAGTTGTGGGTCCATTTGTGGGTATTCTATTCTGTTCCATCCATATATGTGTCTATTTTTGTGCCAGTACCATACTGTCTTGATGACTACAACTTTGTAATAAGAGCTTGAAATCTGGAATCATGATGCCCCCAGTTTTCTTTTTTCTTTTTCAGAATTCCTTTGGCTATTCGGGGCCTTTTGTGGTGATGTACAAATTTTAGGATTGTTTGTTCTAGCTCTGTGAAAGTGCTGGTCGTATTTTGAGAGGGATTGCATTAACTGTGTAGATTGCTTTGGGTAGTATAGACACTTTAACAATATTTTTTCTTCCAGTCCATGAGCATGGAATACTTTTCCTTTTTTTTTCTGTCCTCTTTGATTTCTTTCATAAGTGTTCTATAGTTTTCAGAGTACAGATATTTTACCTCGTTAGTTTGATTTTTCCTAGGTATCTTATTGGTTTTGGTGCAATTGCAAATGGGATTGATTTCTTGATTTCTTTTTCTGCTGCTTCATTATTGTTGTATAGACATGCAACAGATTTCTGCACATTGATTTTATGTCCTGCAACTTTGTTGAATTCATGTATTAGTTCTAGCAATTTTTTCATGGATTCTTTCAGGTTTTCTGCATATAGTATCGTGGCATCTGCAAATAGTGAAATTTGACTTCTTCCTTGACAATTAGGATACCTTTTATTTCTGTTGGTTGCCTGATTGCTGAGGCTAAGACTTCCAGTACTATGTTAAATAGTATTGATAAAAGTGAACATCCTTGTCTTATTTACAATAAGGGAAAGGCTCTCTATTTTTCCCCATTGAGGATATTATTAACTGGCTTTTTCATATATGGCCTATGATGTTGAACTACATTCCATCTATCCCTACTTTGTTGAGGGTTTTCATCAAAAATGGATGCTATATTTTGTCCAATGCTTTTTCTGCATCTACTGAGAGAATCATATGGTTTCTTTTATTAATATGGTATATAATGTTGATTGATTTGTGAACATTGATCCACCCCTGTAGCTCAGGAAAAAATCCCACTTGATTGTGGTAAATAATTCTTTTAATGTACTGTTGAATTTGATTTGCTAGTATTTTATTGAGATTTTTTACATCCATGTTCTTCAAGGATATCGGATGGTAATTCTCCTTTTTAGTGGGGTCTTTGTGTGGTTTTGGAATTAAGGTAATGCTGGCTTCTTAGAATGAGTTTGGAAGTTTTCCTTCCATTTCTTTTTTGAAACAAGTTGAGAAGAATAGGTTTAACCCTTCTTTAAATATCTTGTAGAATTCCCCTTGGAAGCCACCTGGCCCTGAATTTTGTTTGCTGGGAGATTTTTGATTACTGACTCAATTTCTTTGTTTGTTATGGGTGTGTTCATGTGCTTTATTTCTTCCTGTTTCAGTTTTGGTAGTTTGTTAGTTTCTAGAAATTTGTCCATTTCTCCTAGTATATTGGCATATAATTTTTCATAGTGTTCTCTTATGATTATATTTCTGTGGTGTTGGTTTTGGGCTCTTCTCTTTCAATTATGATTTTATCTATTTGAATCCTTTCTCTTTTTTTGATAAGTCTGTCTAGGAGTTTATCAATTTTATTAATTCTTTTGAAGAATCAACTCTTTCGTTAACTCATTCTAATGTTTTCTTCTTTTTATTTCTATATCATTTATTTCTGCTCTAATCTTTATTATTTCCCTTCTTCTGCTGGCTTTTGGCCTTATTTGTTCCTTCTCTATCTCCTTCAGGTGTAAAGTTAGGTTGTGAATTTGAGACTTTTTTGCTTCTTGAGATAGGCCTGTATTACAATACACTTCCCTCTTAGGGCTGCCTTTGCTGCATCCCAAAGGTTTTGGACTGACGTGTTTTCATTTTCATTTGCTTCCATGTATTTTTTTGTTTCTTCCTTAGTTTCCTGATAATCCATTCATTAATAGGATCTTCTTTAACCTCCATGTATTGGTGGTCTTTCTGAAATTTTTCTTGTGATTGACTTCAAGTTTCATAGTGTTGTGGTCTGAAATTATGCATGGTATGATCTCAATTTTTTTTATACTTGTTGAGGGCTGTTTTGTGACCCAGTATGAGATCTACTCTGAAGAATGTTCCATGTAAACTCAAAAAGAATGTGTATTCTGCTGCTTTAGGATGAAGTGTTCTGAATATATCTGTTACATCCTTCTGGTCCAGTATGTTATTCAAAGCCATTGTTTCCTTGTTAATCTTTTACTTAGATGATCTTTTCACTGCTGTAAGTGGAGTGTTAAAGTTCCCTACTATTATTTTATTATTATTAATGAGTTTCTTTATGTTTATTATCAATTGATTGATTTATTTGTGTGCTCCCATGTTGGGGACATAAATATTACAATTGTTGGATATTCTTGATGGATAGTCTCCTTAATTATGATATATTGCCTTTCTTCATTTTTTGTTACAGTCTTTGTTTTAAAATCTATTTTGTCTGATGTAAGTTTGACTACTCTGACTTTCTTTTGATGCCCATTAAAATGATAGATTGTTCTCTCTTCCCTCACTTTCCATCTGCAGGTTTCTTTAGGTCTAAAATGAGTCTCTTGTAGGCAACATGTAGATGGGTTTTGTCATTTTATCCATTCTGATAGCCTATGTCTTTTGATTGGAGCATTTGTTCCATTTACATTCAGAGTGGTTATTGATAGATATGAATTTAGTACCATGATATTGCTTGTTAAGTAGTTGTTTTGGAGATTTTGTTCACTTTGTGAATTTGACTATGATATGCCTTTGGCAATCGTCAACTTTTATTGAATTTAATCAAAGTTTTCTGTGCTTCTTGGATTTTGATGTCTGTGCCCTTTCCCAGATTAGGGAAGTTTCCAGCTATAATTTGTTTGAATTAACCTTTTGCCCCTTTTCCTCTTTCTTCCTTTTTTGGGACTTCTATGATACAAACATTACATTTTAATAAGTCACTGAGTTCCCTAAATATACCTTTGTGGTCCATTACCTTTCTGTCTCTGTTCTTTTCAGCATTATTATTCTCCATAATTTTGTTTTCTATGTCACTAATTCCCTCCTCTGCTTTGTCCATCTTCATTTTTATGGCCTCCATTTCAGTTTGCATCTCTTTCATAACATTTTTAATTTTGATCTGACTAGATTTTAGTTCTTTTATCTCTGAAGTAAGGGATTCTTTAGTATCTTTTATACTTTTTCAAGCCTAGCTAATATCCTTATAATCAGTGTTTTAAATTCTATTTTAGACATCTTATGTATGTCTGTATTGATTAAATCCTTGTCTGTGAGTTCTGCTTCCTCTTCTTTCTTTTAAGGTGAGTTTCTCTGTCTTGTTATTTTGTCCAGAAAATAAAAGAAGAAAGAAAACCCCCCAAAACCCAACAAAACAAAACAAGGTAAAAAACTAAATCCTGGGTGTGCTTTCATCTGTTTGTTAAAAGAATCTAGATCCCAAAAGGAAAACAAAAATAAAATGAAAGTAAACAAAAATTTAAAAAATATATAATATGATTATAAAAATAAAAATTTTAAAAATTAATTTAAAAAAGGCAGCTCCTGGGTGGCTCAGTCAGTTGGTCATCTAACTCTTGATTTCTGCTTAGGTTATGATCTCAGGGTCAGGAGATGGAGCCCCTCATTGGGCTCTACACTCCATGGGGAGTCCCCTGGAGATTCTTTCTCTCTCCCTCCCCCCATGCCCCTAAGCCCCACTCGCACAGTCTCTCTTTCTCTCTCTCAAATAAATACATAAATCTGTAAAAAAATAGAAATAAATAAAAAGGAATTAAAAATAAGAAAATAAAGAAGTAATAAAAATAAAGAATGAAAGTAAAAAGGAAGCTAGATCTTATTTATCTTAGAGCTGAAGGTTTTCAACACTGTGATCAGTATACTTGGTGCAAATCAATTGTTGTGCTAGTTTTCTGGGGGAGAGGCCTTCTGTGTTAATTCTCAGGTGACTTGTTTCTGTGGAAATGCACCTCTAGGGCTCAGGGGGCAGGGGTGTGGTTTATGTGGCTCTGGCCTCCACTTGGTGGTTCTGTTTTGCTCCCTGAAGGCATTCAGCATTGATGGGTGGGATGAATATGGTGGCACCCTGCTCTCTAGCTAGACAGCTGAAAGTTTGTGATCCCCATTCTTTAGCAAGCCCTCATAGAAGAGTAATCAAATCATCCCTTTGTGTCCCCAGTTTCCATCTGAACCCTGCATTCACCCTGCCTGTGTCCAAGCTTTTTTTTTTTTTTAATCTCAGGTACATACCTCAGTTTCAAAACTCCAAATTATAGGGACTTCCACGGCACAAACCTGTGCTCTTCCCTTTCGGGGAGAGTATCACCATGTTTTTGCCTTCTCCAGCCAGCCCCAGGAAAGTGTTACACAACCATGCAGTGGTTCACAGTTTATGGCAAAACAGAGCAGAAAGCCAGCACCAACACCTGCTGTTCTCAGTTGGCTTCCCTGCTCCTATGCCTTGGAACAGAGATGCACTTTGTTACCACCCATTCTTCTTGTGACCCAGGGGATCCTCAGACCACATTGTCACTCCTGGGATTCTGCCCTGCTTTGCCACAGAGCATCTTTAAACCAGGCACACCCCCCAGGGTAGTAGACTTCTCAAAAGTTCAGATTTTGCACTCTGCTGCTTATAATACTTTGCAGTAGCCTCCATAGGCAGGCTCCCTCCCTACCACTGAACCCATAGCTATATCTCCCCCAAGTCAAGTCTCCACACCGCCTATCTTCCAAAAAGTGGTCACTTTTCTACTTGTATACTTGGAGTTTTTGTTCTCTCAGACCTCTGATTTCATGGGTGTTCAGAATGGTTTAACTATGTAGCTGTGTTTGAGGGATGAGACACACTTAGGGTCCCCCTACTCCTACACCACTTCCACCATCTTAACTCCTCCCCCCAGAATATTTCTTTCGAAAGTTATTTTTAATGACGACAGGATTTGTTGATGATATCATAACTGTATTTCAATATTGGTGCATTTTTCTCATTTTACATTTCCTTATTCAAAATTCAACATTTATTGGAAAGTAAGTAGATGAAAAGAATTCAATAACAAAAAATATGATTGCATTCTTATTTCTCTTAATATTCAAAGATAGAAATTATAAATGGCTAAATAATAACTTGAAAGGCATATACAGAGGGTTTGGACATTATGACTATATTTTGTTATAAGGTTTTAGATTGATCTGGGTTTCTGAAAGAAAAGAGTAAGGAAAATCTAGATTTGTTCCATGTTAGTCTTATGTAGGAGAATTATCTTTTTTTCTGAAATAGATAGAATTTTATAATATATTATATGGGTACTCAGGAAAGACTAGTCATTAGATTTCTGCAAAAGAGTAGGTGGCTTTTATGCAGCCAAAGCTGCTGACCTAATTTTAAGTAAATTTTATTGCTTCATGTCTGTTTACTGCACCAATTTAGAAATATCATCAAGATTGTTTTTGGATTAAAAATAAATACCATATGATTTCATACATATGTGGAATCTAAAAACCAAAACAGACAAATAAAAAGCAGAATCAGACCTATAAATACAGAAAACAAACTGATGGTTGCCAGAGGGGAAGGGGAGGGGGGGCAGGCAAAATGGGTGAAGAGGAGAGGGAGATACAATCTTCCAGTTATGGAATGAATGTAGTAGGAATAAAGGTACAACATAGGGAATACAGTCAATGATATTGTAATAGCACTGTATGGTGACAGATGGTAGCTACCTTGTGGAGAGCATAGCATAACTTATAGTGTTGTCAAATCACTATGTTGTACACCTGAAACAAATGTAACACTGTATGTCACCTATACTCACAAAAATTTTAAAAAAATAAATGTTAAGGGAAAAACACTGTATTAATTTTATACTCTTGACCACTTAAGTGTATATATCGCCATCTTGAAAGTTCTGATTATTATAAAGTTTGGCAAAAAAATAACTGTTGTATATAATCAGTCAAGTTTGTCATTGCAAACAAGTGTAATATTAATTTGAAAGTTAATATTAAAAGTATCACAAGAAAAGATTTCAGACTTCCTTGGAATATAAAATTTCACATGCAATAAACTGTTTGTTAATTGCAAAGGGAGTTAACACAAATTTGGGAAAGAAATGGAACATAAATGTTGAACCAAGAGTCCATATGTAGTTGTGTAAACAGCCCTATGTTTTATTTTATTTCAGTCACTAGCTCTATGTTCTTGGGCAAATCTTTTATTCTCTTCAGATCTCAGTTTTCAATATGCACTGTTATGTCCTAAGTCCTTCCCAAGTTCATTATCTATTGGTCCTCTTCTGAAACACACCATACAAATGTAACACATGATTGTTGTTGGTGTTATGAGACAAATATTGCCAGCATCATAATCAATATCAAAAAATACATTGATCAGAGGCTCCTGGGTGGCTCAGTCATTAAGCGCCTGCTTTCAGCACAGGGCATGATCCCAGGGCCCTGGGATCAAGCCCCGCATCAGGCTCCCTGCTCCGCTGGGAACCTGCTCCTTCCTCTCCCACTCCCCCTGCTTGTGTTCCCTTTCTCACTGGCTGTCTCTATCTGTGTCAAATAAATAAATAAAATCTTTAAAAAATATATTGATCATGGGGCGCCTGGGTGGCACAGCAGTTAAGCATCTGCCTTCGGCTCAGGGCGTGATCCTGGCGTTATGGGATTGAGCCCCATATCAGGCTCCTCCGCTATGAGCCTGCTTCTTCCTCTCCCACTCCCTCCTGCTTGTGTTCCCTCTCTCGCTGGCTGTCTCTATCTCTGTTGAATGAATAAATAAAATCTTTAAAAAAAATAAAATAAAATAAAAAATATATTGATCATATAAATACATTTTCTCAGGGTGCCTGGGTGGCTCAGTTGATTGAGCATCTGCCTTCAGCTCAGGTCATGATCCCGGGACCCTGGGATTGAGTCTTGCATTGGACTCCCTGCTCACTGAGGAGTCGTCTTCTCCCTCTACCCTTCCCCTCTGCTCATGATCTCTCCCTCACTGTCTCTCTCTCTAAAAATAAATAAATAAATAAAATCTTAAAAAAATATTTTCTTATTTCCATTCCTTTTACCTTAAAGGAATCTGCATCTCTTAAGTTTTAAATTTTCTCAGTCATTCCTTCACGTGTATTATTACATCATCTATACCTGTCACAGCAGACAGTGATATTCAGGAGCAGCCAACACACCTTAAGATAATTGAAGGAAGAACACTTAGATAATTTCCCATTTTTCCTTCCTGAAATATGGTATAAAATCCAAGTCATTGCCACATTGACATAGCTTTTCTATTTGTTATCAGTTATAAATGCTGGGATTACCTGAGTGATTGTTTTCTCAGAAGCCATAATGTAATCTCAAACCTAATACTTCAACAACTATGTACTAATTAAAACTGCAATTATATTTTTGCTCAAACAAAATGACTTAATAAACATTATCACAAACTGTTTACCCTTCCCAAAAACAATTTATGCTCACTAATACAATTTCCCATTAAAACTGCTGCCAGGTAAATTAAAAACTCTTGAAATAGTAAGTAAGTGGGAAATTAATTCAACAGTTTAATCTAGACCCAATAACAGTTGCAAGCTAAAAAAAAAAAAAAGATTGCTACAGTGGGGAGTTAATTAACAGCTTATTCCCCATTCAATAAAAGTAACCCACTCTAATTCCAGTGTAATTTACCTCAATGTAATATAAAACCACAAGCTGCTTCTGGTGTTGGTAATTATTAGCTTTGTCCTGTGGCCACAATGACAATAAAAGTCAGCAATATCTTAATAATAAGAGGCTATCTGCTAAATGCCCACAATTAAAGATGTAATATGAAATCTTCCAACAGCAGCAACCATGTATATTGCCACATAAGCAGGGGTTGCTGTTTAGATTTCAACTACACTTAATTGCTCCACCTAGTTCTAGGAAACAAGTGTGCCATGTAAAAAATAAGCAGTTTCTTGGCTTCATATATAAGGAGTCCTAGGAAATAGGTGATGAAATAATCTAATTCTTTCCATCCCTTCTACCACTGACTTAACACAGCTATCATCTTTCTATTTGGACTATTGCACAAATCTATATAGCATCTCTGTCCCCATTCTCCACTCCAATCCATCCTCTGTATAGTCACTTGCACAAATCTTGTCTTGTAACTTTCTTGGATATAAACCTTCATTTACTACCTATTATTCAGAGGATAAAGATGAAACTCTCTAGCATGATGTAAAAACCCTTTCATGTTCTGGCCCTAATCTATCATTGAAACCTTGTTTATCAACTTGGAAAAGAAAAGAAGACAAATTCTGCTGCCTGCGGTAACTTTTCCTGGTTTATCCAATTTACCTTGCTTATCTACTACCTCTTCTGTGAAGTTTTCCTTGACACTTCATATGAAAATTTAGTCACTCCTTTTTTTTCTATACTGTTATAACACTTCAGATTCCTCTACCATTCTACTAATTGAATTGCCTTTTATTTCTGTTAATATGCTTGTCTCTATCTATTAGGCTAGAGGTTTTCAAAGTGGGGTCCCTGGACTAGCAGTTTCAGCATCACTTGGGAACTTGTTAAAAATGCAAATTTTCAGAAGGGGGAATGAAGCATGAGAGACTATGGACTATGAGAAACAAACTGAGGGCCTCAGAGGGGAGGGGGTGGGGGAATGGGATAGACTGGTGATGGGTAGTAAGGAGGGCACGTATTGCATGGTGCACTGGGTGTTATACACAACTAATGAATCATCGAACTTTACATTGGAAACCGGGGATGTACTATATGGTGACTAACATAATATAATAAAAAAAAATTAAAAAATAAATAAATAAAAGTTTAACAGACTTTTCAAAATTTTTATTTTAATAAATATTTTATGTAAAAAAATGCAAATTTTCAGGCATCATCCCAGAACTACTGAATCAGAAACTCCATGGGTAGGGCCTGGCATTCTGTTTCAATGAGGCTCTAATGTGATTCTGATGGATGGTAAAGTTAGAATTATTTAGATTATGAACATCTTGGGGACATAGGCAAAAGCTTATTCAATTTTAAATCTTCACATGGTGTATTATAGCACATAGTACTAAAAAATACATTTTGAAAGAATGAGTTACAGGAAGATGAAATAAATGGTATGCAAAAATGGCAAATCTTTGAGAAGCTATGGAAATGCATATAACTTCCCTGTTGCTTCTTTATCTAACTAACGTTCAAAATCCATGTTTCTCTAAGTAGATTCTTTATTTTAAATAATGAAAATTAAATAATGAAATAATGAAAAAGTCAAAGATCATAAATTATCAATATGTTCATTCCTTCTGTGCAACAAAAGATAAATCCCACAGAAGTGTTTTTTGTATGTTATTGATATTCTCAAAAATTCAATATAGTCAAACTTTCAATATAATTAATAGTTAACAGATATTATTCTTATTTTAAAGATGAAGAAAACAAGATCCAGGCAACTGAAATGATTTCAGGATAGAATTAGAACCCAGGTTGCCTGAAAGCCACATTCTCATTCCACTTCATTATCCTTCTCCCACACTTGTACAGATTCAGTGTCGTTTAGTGTGTGTACTGACTTCTGTCCTTGTACAGATTCAATTCCATTTACAGTGTGTACTGACTTCTGTCCTTCAGGCACTATGCTTGGGTATATTTGGAAATAATGCATTCCAGTGTCCTAAACGATTTTTAGCATTTGGAGAGTTGGTAAGTAAAAATCAAACAAATCTAGGTTGGAATGATAACATAATAAAAACAGATGTGTTTTAAGCCAAGACATATTGAAGAATGATCAATTAATGAATAATTCACGTTGGAGAAGAGTGGGAGATGATACTGGAGAGATGGATTGGGATTGGTTATAATGAGCATCCTATTCCAAAGTGGAGTTTGAAATTTACTCTGTAGGAAACCAGTGAATATCTTTTGAACAGAGGATGCTGAAATAAGAAACTTGAACAGATTTATCTGGTAGCTATAGGCAATTATATTGGAGGAGAGACGGAGGTATAGAAAGTGTCTAGAATTTTGGCTCTAGTTAGAGGCTGTAATAATCTCAGTTTGAGGACATAAGGACTAAGCTAGAATATCAGCATTGACAATAGAAAAGAGGGATATGTGAGTTCCTCAACTGTACATTATTAGAATGTGCTGACTCTCTCCCTTGTTTATAAAATCCTTGCTAACCATTTTGTGCAGGGTTTTTTTTAAGTTTCTATTTAAATTCCAGTTGGAATTAACTTAACCAGAGATGTAAAGGATCTATATTCTAGAAACTACAAATCACTCTTGAAAGGCATTGAAGAAGACACAAAAAGATGGAAAAATATTCCATGCTCATGGAAGAATAANATTGGAAGAATTAACATAGTTAAAATGTCCATGCTACCCAGAGCAATCTACACTTTCAATGCTATCCTGATCAAAATACCAATGACATTTTTTAAAGAACTGGAACAAACAGCCCTTAAATTTGTGTGGAACCAGAAAAGGCCCTAAATTGCCAAGGGATTGTTGAAAAGGAAAAACAAAGCTGGGGGCATCACGTTGCTGGATTTCAAGCTATACTACAAAGCTGTGATCACAAAGACAGCATGTACTGACACAAAAACAGACACATAGACCAATGGAACAGAATAGAGAACCCAGAAATGGACCCTCGGCTCTTTGGGCAACTAATGTTTGACAAAGCAGGAAAAAACATCCAGTGGACAAAAGACAGTCTCTTCAATAAGTGGCGCTGGGAAAACTGGTCAGTTACATGCCAAAGAATGAAAATTGACCACTCTCTCACACCATACACAAAGATAAACTCCAAATGGATGAAAGACCTCAATGTGAGACAGGAATCCATCAGAATCCTAGAGGAGAACATAGGCTGCAAGCAACCTCTTTGACATCGGCCATAACAACTTTTTTCATGACACATCTCCAAAGGCAAGAGAAACAAAAGAAAAAATGAACTTGTGGGACTTCATCAAGATAAAAAGCTTCTGCACAGCCAAGGAAACAGTCAAAAGAAACTAAGAGGAAGCCCACAGAATGGGAGAAGATATTTGCAAATGATGCTACAGATAAAGATTGGTATCCAAGATCTACAAAGAACTTCTCAAACTCNACAAAAATAAACTCCAAATGGATGAAAGACCTCAATGTGAGACAGGAATCCATCAGAATCCTAGAGGAGAACATAGGCTGCAAGCAACCTCTTTGACATCGGCCATAACAACTTTTTTCATGACACATCTCCAAAGGCAAGAGAAACAAAAGAAAAAATGAACTTGTGGGACTTCATCAAGATAAAAAGCTTCTGCACAGCCAAGGAAACAGTCAAAAGAAACTAAGAGGAAGCCCACAGAATGGGAGAAGATATTTGCAAATGATGCTACAGATAAAGATTGGTATCCAAGATCTACAAAGAACTTCTCAAACTCAATACACGAGAAACAAATAAACAAATCATAAAATGGGCAGAAGATATGAACAGACACTTTTCCAATGAAGACATACAAATGGCTAACAGACACATGAAAAAATGTTCAAAATCATTAGCCATCAGGGAAATTCAAATCAAAACCACACTGAGATACCACCTTACGCCAGTTAGAATGGCAAAGATAGACAAGGCAGGAAACAACAAATGTTGGAGAGGATGTGGAGAAAGGGGATCCCTCTTACACTCTTGGTGGGAATGCAATTTGGTACAGCCTCTTTGGAAAACAGTGTGGAGGTCCTTAAAAAGTTAAAAATGGAGCTAATGAAACATGAGAGACTATGGACTGTGAGAGGCAAACTGAGGACTTCAGAGGGGAGGGGGTGGGGGAAGGGGATAGCCTGGTGATGGGTAGTAGGGAGGGCACGTATTGCATGGTGCACTGGGTGTTATACGCAACTAATGAAGCATCAAACTTTACATCGGAATCTGGGGATGTACTGTATGGTGATTAACACAATATAATAAAATAAAATTAAAAAAAAAATGGAGCTACCCTGTGACCCAGCAACTGCACTACTGGGTATTTATCCCAAAGATACAGATGTAGTGAAGAGAAGGGCCATATGCACCCCAATGTTCATAGCAGCATTGTCTGCAATAGCTAAATTGTGGAAGAAGCCAAGATGCCCTTCAACAGATGACTGGATTAAGAAGATGTGGTCCATATATACAATGGAATATTACTCAGCCATCCAAAAGAACGACTTCACAGCATTTGCAGGAACATGCATGGGACTGGAGGAGATAATGCTAAGCGAAATAAGTCAAGCAGAGGAAGACAATTATTTTATGCTTTCACTCATTTATGGAAGAAAAAAAGTAGGAAGATCGGTAGGAGAAGAAATTGAAGAAGAAAGGGGGGTAAACAGAAGGGAGAATGAACCATGAGAGACTATGGACTCTGGGGAAACAAACTGAGGGCTTCAGAGGGGAGGGGGTTGGGGGAATGGGATAGGCCGGTGATGGGTATTAAGGAGGGCACATATTGCATGTTGCACTGGGTGTTATACACAACTAATGAATTGTGGAACTTTACATCAAAAACTAGGGATGTACTGTATGGTGACTTACATAATATAATAAAATATATTGTAAAAAATAAAATAAAAATAAATTCCAGTGGTTAAAATGCAGAGTAATATTAGATTCAGGTGTAAAATATACTGATTTAGCACTACCATATAACACCTGGTGCTCATCACAAGTTCCCTCTTTAATCCCCATCACCTATTTAACTCACCCTCCCCACCTCCCCTCTGGTAACCATCAGTTTGTTCTCTTGAGTAAAAGTCTGTTTTTTGATTTGCCTTTCTCTTTCTTCCCCTTTGCTCATTTGTTTTGTTTCTTAAAGTCCACATATGAGTGAAATCATGTGGTATTTGTCTTTCTCTGAATGACTTATTTCACTTTGCTTGATAGTCTCTAGCTTGATCCATGCCATTGCAAATGGCATGACTTCATTCTTTTCTTGGCTAACATTGGTGTGTGTGTGTGTGTGTGTGTGTGTGTGTGTGTGTGATATATATATGACACTGGGCTGTTTCCATAATGTGGTCATTGTAGATAAGGGTGCTATAAACACCAGGGTATATGTATTCCTTCAAATTAGTATTTTTGAAAGCTTTTGGTAAATACCTAGTAGTACAACTGCTGGATCGAAGGGCAGTTCTATTTTTAACTCTTTGAGGAATGCCATATTGCTCTCTAAAGTTCCTGCACTAGTTTGCACCTCCACCAACAGTGTAAGGGGGTTTCCCTTTCTCCACACCCTCGCCAACATCTGTTGTTTCTTGTGTTGTTCATTTTAGCCAATCTGGTAGGTGTGAAGTGATGTCTGAGTAGTTTTGTTTTGTATTTCCCTGACATTGAGTAATGCTGAGTATCTTTTCATGTTTCTGTTGGCCATCTGTATGTTTTCTTTGGAAAAGTGTCAATTCATGTCCTCTGCCTGTTTTTTAAATTGGATTATTCTCTTTTTTTTTTTGGTGTTAACTTTTATAAGTTCTTTATGTATTTTGGATACTAACCCATTATCAAATTTGTCATTTGCAATTATTTTATCCAATTTTGCAGGTTGCCTTTTTAGTATTGTTGATTGTTTTATTTGCTGTTCAGGGGCTTTTTAATTTGTTGAAGTCCTAATATTTTATTTTTGCTTTTGTTTAGAGACATATCTAGGAAGAAGTTTCTATAACCATTGTCAAAGACATTGTGTTCTCTTCCAGGATTTTTATGCTTTCAAGTCCCACATTTGGGTCTTTAATCCATTTTGAATTTATTTTTGGTTATGGTGTAAGAAAGGGGTCCAGTTTAATTCTTTTTCCTGTTGCTGTCCAGTTTTCCCAAACACCATTTGTTGAGGAGACTGTCTTTTTCCCATTGGATGTTCTTTCTTGCTGTGTCAAAGATTAATTGACCATACAGTTGTGAGTTCTTTTCTGGGTTTTCTCTTCTATCCCATTGAACTATGTGTCTATTTTTGCACCAGTAACATACTGTTTTGATCAATAGAGCTTTGTAATGTAACTTGAAGTCTGGAATTGCAATGATTCCAACTTTGCTTTGCTTTTTCAAGGTTGTTTTGGCTATTCAGAGTCTTTGGTGTTTTCATACAAATTTGAGGATTGGTTTGTTCTAGCTCTATGAAAAAATGCTGGTGGTATTTTGATAGGGATTGCAGTCAATGTGTAGATTGCTTTGGGTAGTATAGACATTTTAATAATATTGGTTCTTCTAATACTTGAGCATGGAATGTCTTCCTGTTTGACTGGTCATCTTCAATTTCTTTCATCAGAATTTTGTAGTTTCAGAGCACAGGTCTTTGTCCTCTTTGGTTTGGTTTATTCCTAGGTATCTTATGGTTTTTGGTGCAACTGTAAATGGGATTGCTTCCTTGATTTCTCTTTCTGATGCTTCATTATTGGTGTATAGAAATGCAACAGATTTTATATGTTGATTTTGTATCCTGTGACTTTTCCGAATTCATTTGTCTGTTTTAGCAAATTTTTTTGGTGGAGTCCTTAGGGTTCTCTATAGTATCATGTCATCAGAAAATAGTGAAAGTTTTACTTCTTTCTTGCTGATTTTAATGCCTTTTATTTTCTTTTCTTGTGGGACTGCAGTGGCTAAAATTCTAGTACTATGTTAAATAACAGTGGTGAGAGTGAACATCTTTGTCTTGTTCCTGACCATAGAGGAAAAGCTCTCAGTGTTTCCCCATTGAGGATTATATTAGCTGTGAGTTTTTTATACGTGGCCTTTATGTTGTTGAAGTATGTTCCCTCTAATGCTACTTGTTGAGGGTTTGTATCATAAATGGTTGTTTTACTTTGTCAAATGTTTTTCCTGCATCTATTGAAAGGGGGATGTGGTTTTTATCCTTTCTTTTATTAATGTGGTTTGTCACATTGATTGATTGGTGAATATTGAACCACCCTTGCAGTCCCAGAATAAATCCAACTTGACCATGGTGAATGATTCTTTTAATGTACTGTTTGATTCAGTTTCCTAGTATTTTATTGAGAATTTTCGCATCTATCTTCACCAGGGATTTTGGACTTTAGTTCTCTTCTTTAGTGGAGTCTTTATCTGATTTTGTTATCAGGGTAATGCTGGCCTTATTGAATGAATCTGGAAATTTTCTTTCCCTTTTTATTTTTTGGAACAGGTTTGAGAAGAATAGGCATGAACTCTTCTTTACATCTTCAGTAAAATTCCCCTAGGAAGCCATTCAGCCCTGAATATTTGGTTGTTGGGATGTACTTTAGCGCTAATTCAATTTCCTTACTGGCTATCAGTCTGTTCAAGTTTTCTATTTCTTCTTATTTTAGTTTTGGTAGTTTATAGGTTGCTAGGAATTTATCCATTCCTTCCAGGCTGTGTGATTTGTTGGCATATAGTTTTCCATAATCTCTTATAATTGTATTTCTGTGATTTTGCTTGTTATTTCTCCTCTCTCATTTGTGATTTTATTTACTTGAGTCCTTTCTCTTTTCTTTTTGATGATTCTAGCTAGAGGTTTATCAATTTTATTAATTTTTTCAAAGAAACAGCTCCTGGTTTCATTGATCTTTCTATTTATTTAGTTTCTATATCATTTATTTCTGCTATAACCTTTATTATTTCCTTCTTTCTGCTGGCTTTACACTTCATTTCTTGTTCTTTTTCTAGCTGCTTTAGGTGTAAGGTTAGATTATGTGAGATTTTTCTTGCTTCTTGAAGTAGGCCTGTATTGCAATATAGTCCCCTTTTAGGACTGCTTTTGTTGCATCCCAGAGTTTATAGACCATTGTGTTTACATTTTCATTTGTTTCCATGTACTTTGTTTTAGTTTTTTCTTTGATTTCCTGGTTGACCTACTCATTGTTTAGTAGCATGTTGTTTAATCTCCATGTATTTGAGGTCTTTCCATTTTTTTTCTTGTGACCAATTTCTAGTTTCATAGCATTGTGGTCAGAAAATGTGCATGGTACATTTTCAATCTTTTTGTATTTGTTGAGGGCTGATTTGTGACCAAGTATGTGATCTACTCTGGAGAATGTCCCATGTGTTCTTGATAAAAATGTATGTTCTGCTGTTTTTGGATCGAATTTTCTGAATATATCTGTTAAGTCCATCTGTTCCAGTGTGTCATTTAAAGCCCTTGTTTCCTTGTTGATTTTCTGTTTAGATGGTATGTCCACTGATGCAAGTGGGGTGTTAAATTCTCCCACTATTATTGTATTATTATCAGTGTGTTCCTTTATGTTTGTTTTTAATTGTTTTATATATTTGGGTGCTTCCATTTTGGGTACATAAACATTGATAATTGTTTTTTTTTGTTTATTTTTTAAGATTTTATTTATTTGAGAGAGAGAGAACACGAATGTGGGGGGAAGGGCAGAGGAAGAGGGAGAAGCAGACTTCCTGCTGAGAAGAGAACTCAATGTGGGGCTTGATCCCAGGACCCTGAGATCATGACCTGGGCTGAAGGCAGCTGCTTAACCAACTAAGCCACCCAGGTGCCCCTGTTTTTGTTTTTAGTTGGCTCCACACCCAGCACAGAACCCAGCATGGGGCTTGAACTCACAACCCTGAGATCAAGACCTGAGCTGAGATTTAGTCAGACACTCAACCAACTGAGCCACCCAGGCACCCTGACATTTACAGTTGTTATATCTCCTGGTTGGATTGTTACCTTTATTATGATATAGTGCTTCTTTCTCTCTTGTTCCACAGTCTTTTTAAAAAATCTAGTTTGTCTGATATAAGTATCACTATTCCAGATACCTTTTGGTGTCCATTTTCATGATAAATTTTTCTCCATCCCCTCACTTTCAATGTGCAGATGCCTTTATGTCTGAAATTTGTCTCTCATAGGCAGATAGATGAGTCTCGTTTTTTTTTTTTTTAATCCATTCTGTCACCCTAGGTCTTTTGTTGGGGGTGCTTAGTCCATTTACATCCTAAGTAATTATTGATAGATATGTATTTAGTGCAGTTTTATTACTTGTTTTGTCATTGTTTCTGGGAGATTTTCTCTGATCCTTTCTTGTCTTTGTCACTATTGGTTTCTCCTTTCCACTTGAAGAGTCTCCTTGAATATTTCTACGGGGCTGGTTTAGTGTTCATGAACTCCTTTAGTTTTGTTATTCTGGGAAATTCTTTATCTCTCCTTCTATTCTGAGTCATAGCCTTGTTGAATAGAGTATTCTTGGCTGAAGATTTTCCCATTCAGCACTTTGGATAATATATCATGCCACTCCTTGCTGGTTTGCCATGATTCTGTTGAGAAGTATCTGGCTAGCTTTGTGGGTCTTCCCTTGTATGTTAAAAACTTTTTTTGTCTTGCTGGTTTTAAGATTCTTTGCTTATTACTATATTTTGCAAATTTAATTACAATATGTCCTGGTGTTGGCCTGATTTTGTTGATTTTGATGGGAGTTCTCTGTGCCTCCTGGATCTGGATGTCTGTTTCCTTCCCCACATTATGGAAGTTTTCAGCTATTATTTCTTCAAATAAATTGTCTCTTTCTTCATCTTATGAGACTCCTATAATATGAATTTCAGTACTTTTGATGGAGTCCCTGAGTTCCCTAAGTCTATTCTTATGTTGCATATTTCTTCTTTCTTTTGTTCAGCTTCATTGCTTTCTACTACTTTGTCTTCTAGGACATTAATTCTTTCCTCTGCTTCTTCCTGTTTGCTGTTCCTTCCAACAAACATGTTTTTCATTTTTTTATTGAGCCTTTTAACAATGGTATGTGATTCCTTATCTCTCTGTTAAAAGTCTCACCAATATCTTACCCTCTTCTCAAGTACAATGAGTATACTTATGATTGTTGCTCATGTTACTAATATCTGCTTCATTTATACCTCTGACCATAGACATCTTGTTCTACCTTTTGGGATATATTCATCACATTTTGTCTAAGTCTCTGTCTTCTTCTCTGTGTTAGAAAAGCCAATTATGTCTCTTGTTCCTGAATGTAATGGCTTTATGAAGAAGAGGTCATGTGTTGCCCCAAGCCTGGTGCTTCAGGGAGTGTCTCCATTGTATGCTACATACACATTGCTGTTGAGTTTTGCCTGCTCTATCCTTCATGCTTGTCATCTGTAGAGGTTCTCCTTGCCTTCTCTGGTAGTGCCTAATCTGAATGTGGTAAGTTTTAACTAGGTGTGCTCTGGTTTGCTTGTGAAAGGAGACCTGATACCACTTCCACCAGCACTGACACCCTGCAGAACTCTCTCATTGGGAGATGCACTGTGGGCAAATGTTTGTGCTGATCTTCTGGGGGAGATGCCCACCTCCATGGGACTGAGGCAAGCTTGACTGAGAATATCAGTCCTGCTAGATCTCAAGGAGGTGGGCCTTGGTGTAAGGAAGTTAGGCAACCAGTGTCCACCCTGTGCTACTTCCTGCAGGTAGCTCTGTGTTTATGTTGATGGCTGGGGAGGGAAATGGTGCCAGCCGTTCCTTTGTTCCCAGAGAAGCAGAATGCTGCCCTTCAGGGACAAGTCCAAGAAAAGTGAATAATCTCCCCACTTTGTGCCACAGGCATTCTTCAGAGGGCTGTTTCCATGCTGTCTGCACCTGGATTGTTTGCCTGCCTTCTTTTCAAAAGCAGGGCAGTGCCCTTTAGCTCTATCCCACTCTAACCCACTGACCTTTAGGGCACCTGGGCTTTGGGGCACTTGGGTGCCTTTGGGGTGCCTGGGTAGCTCAGTTGGTTAAGCATCTGCCTTCAGCTCAGGTCATGATCTCAGAGTCCTGGGATAGAGCCTGACATGGGGATTCCTCCTCAGTGGGGAGTCTGCTTCTTCCTCTCCCTCTGCCCCTCCCCTGGCTGCTTCTCTCTCTCTCACTCACTCTCTCTCTCAAATAAGTAAATAAAATCTTAAAAAAAAACACCTCTAAGTTTTAAGCCCCACTGGTTGCTAGAATGCATGGAATTCAGCCACACTCATTTTCCAACCCAATGGCTTTGGGGAAAGTTTCTCCTTGTGTGTTCTCCTGTGTGCTTCTATCTCTCATGCCCTTCTCTGTCTTCTTGGCTCCCACCCCTCTGCAGCACCCGTGATTCATTTCTCTCCAAAACCATATGTCATCACTTCCTACCTTCTATGATTGGGGCCTCTTCTCTTCCCTTAGTTGTGGAGTTTGTTCTGTCAGCTTTCAGGTCTATTTCTGGGGTATCTAAGATGATTTTGCAGCTATCTAGTTGTGTTCATGGGAGGACAGGATCCTAGGGTCCTCCCACTCCACCACCATCTTCCCCCTCCTTATGTGCAATTTAAAAAATTTCTATAGATCTCCTACAGATCTTGGTCAATAAAGTGCTTTGCTTATTGTGGGTGCTGGAAAAATATTAACTCATCAGCCTTATGAAATGTTCATGGTGTTTAAAATAGATGAGGTCCAATGACATTTGTTTGTATAACTTTAGGTTTGAACTTTGTTGTTGAGTGTTTTAAAATTTTGTTTATTATTGAAAGTTTTAGTGGTTAGTTTTAGTTAACATATGAATTAAGGGACAGGAAAGTTTTAACATATGAATCAAGGGACAGGAAAATGAGAGTGGAATGTTACACTGAGTGTGTAATTTGTTTCTAGAAAAGTAATATTCAACCTTTCTAGTTTTTTCATAGTTCACATGGATAAATATGTGATGTATGAAATGTCACATTTTGCATGGGGCTCATGCTTCATACATATTTGATGCCTTTGTGCTAGATTCCCGATGACTGAATGCTACTGTGTATATCTACACTCTAGATACTGTTTGATTACTACTTAACAAATACAATAATTTTGTCTTTAACAAAGGTTGATATGTGGGCAGGAAAACAACTAGATAAAGGAAATATAAAAAATCCAAAAGTATTGGGACATGGATATGGGAAGATTTGATTATGTCAGTCATCACTCCCAATTTCACCTTGTGGATCTTTTCTTCCAATGAGTTACTACGTTTTTTCTATCTTCAGTAAAGAATCTCTCATATACATGAACAGATTTAAAGCTCATAAGGTTTTAAATAAATGCGTATGTTTTTAAGACCAATGTGACAGAGAGGATTTAGCTCAGTCTTTGGGTGCATTACTACCAAATGGTACTATGAGTTGGTCCTTCAGAGCTTTGATGAAGCACACTTTTCTTTTGTTTATATTCATTCCACCAGACACATTTTTTTGACAGTAGATTAGTTTTGTTTTATGATGACGGTTTTACTAAGGCAGGTAGCCCTCATCCTTGATGAGCTCCACAGTTGTTCTAAGGAACTTCTTAGAAGATACTTTTATGTTGTACAGATCTAATAGGCTTTGAAATTAGGGAATCACCCATGGTTCGTGACAAAAGTGTAATTGGAGTACTTTTACCATGCTTACCCTTTAAGTTCTCAATCAATTGTACTACCCAAAACAAACTAATGAAACCAAAATAACTAAAAATTCATCATCCCTAAATAAGTAGGAGGAAGTGACTGAATACCAACCCAAGTCTCTCACCTGAGCTTCAGACTATATGTTCACACCCTTACTGGGTACCTAGATGTCCAAAGAGTAACTTAAACTCAACACATATAAAATCAAGTCCATTGTTTTCATCCTCAATATTTTATCCTCTTCCCTGTGTTCTCTTTCTCAGAGAAAATGGTACAACCCTGACCAAAGTAGAAATCTGGAAGTAATCATTAACGTGTCACTCATGTAAACAATCAACTTATCCTTACACATTTTATCTTCTAACCCTGTCATATCTGTTTCCTCCCCTCTTTTCTCACTGCCAATACCTTAAAAACGCTCTTCGTTATTTTCATAGTCAACAACTGAAGCCTCTTTAGTGCATTTTAATTGCCCTTTGTATAAGATCCATCTATCTCTATTGGGTTATAATTTACAAACAATAAATCTTTTTATGTACCATGTGATGAGTTTTGGCAATTGTATGCAGCACTAAAAACCACAATCAAGATATAGAAGATTTCCTACCCCTTGTACGTAGTCCCTTCCCCAATCTCAGCACTGGTCATCCACTGATTTGCTCTTACTTAAGTTTTATCTTGAAATTGTACATTATGTAGTCTTTTGCTTATG
This sequence comes from Ailuropoda melanoleuca, assembly GCF_002007445.2. Taxonomy (NCBI): domain Eukaryota; kingdom Metazoa; phylum Chordata; class Mammalia; order Carnivora; family Ursidae; genus Ailuropoda; species Ailuropoda melanoleuca. The sequence continues at coordinate 63,792,852 of NC_048238.1, forward strand.
GCTTCTTTCACTCAGCATAGTCTTTTTGAGATTTATCCATGGCATTGCGTGCATCAATAATTCATTAAAGTTTGTTGTATGGGTATGCCAAAATCTGATTATACGTTCACTAGTTGATGATGATCACCTTGTTTGCTAATATGAAGAGTAGTGCTATGAGTTTATGGTGTTATACTTACAAGCCTTTGCACATATATTTTAATTTCTCTCGAGCAAAGCTAAGAATAGGATTGCTGGGTCATATGGTAAGCATATGTAACTTCAGAAGAAAACTGCCAAATTGATTAAGTGGTTCAACTAATTTGCATTTCCACCAACAGCATAGGAGTTCCATTTGCTCTACTGGATTGTTGTTTCTTTTTAAATGTTTAATTAAATTTACCAGTGAAGCTATTTGTGCTTGGCATTATGATGTTGGTAAGGTTTTAAATTAAGATTTAATTTATTTACTATAGAGATATTCATGTTTTCTCCTTCTTCTTAGATTAGTTTTGGTAATTATAAAATGCTTCTTCATCTGACTTCTGTATGACTCTTCATCTCATTCATCACACCATTTCTTCTTCACAGTTCTATGCTTTAGTTGTTATATATATCAGATTGTAGTTCTCCTGAACATGCCATACTGCTTTAAACCACCTTTACACAAATTCATTGATCTGTTTGTTTGGAATATTATGGCCTGAGCTTCACACAAATTTATAAAAAATATATATAATTTTTTTAGTGCTCATCTCAGGAAGCTCCCTTTTCCAGGGAAAGCTTTAGTGATTTCACCTGGTGTTTTCTTTTCCCACATACCTCTTGATTCCCACTGTGAGCTGTCTTAATTATTCTTTCTTTGAACTCCCTGATTACCATGTGTATACCACAAGTGTAGCCTTTCTTATGTATGGTAACTGTCTTTTCTTCTTCTCTTATTATACTTAGGTTACTGAGGTCAGGGACCTTGAGTTTAATCTCTGTATTTTTTGTGTTAAGCACAAAGAAAATGTTCAACAATCATAGAAGGAAAGGAAGACGGAAGGACGGAAGGAAGGAAGGAAGGAAACAAGGGAGGGGGAGAAAAAGAAAAGAAGGGAGGGAGAGAGATAAAGATGTTCTCAGTAGAGATCACCATTGTTAATTTTAACTGGAGACAAGAGAGCAGGAAAGTGTGTGCTCCTAAAAGAGGCCTGGATCTGATTCACTTCCACCACTCATACCGGAAATTGGAAAACTAAGTCTTTGAAAACATCTGCCATCATCATTAATCCTCCAGGGCACTCTTATGCATTATGAATATTTAGAAATAGAACCCGTGTGAAGGAATTCAGGAACACAGCTTGTTGTATAGGAGTGTCACAACCTCTAGAAACTGTAAAGTTAATTGCTTGGCCTAGAACCAGGTTATGACATTCAGTCTAAGTGTGTATTGCCACTCCTATAATGATAGAATCTATAAAGTGACCAGTATCTACCTGTGTGGTTATAGTAAGAGCCCTGAAGGTCTTTCCCTGACATGTTTCATTGTTCTCAAGAATAATGATGCTGTCAGAAGAAAAATATAAACATTATCTGTAGATATACAGGAAATATATGCCTACTATGTGACAAGCGCCATGCCACTATTCAGTGTGCTCCTGTTCAGCTTTATTTTATGCCATCACTCTATTCTTTTTTTTTTTTTTACCGTATTACTACTACTACTCAGATTGCAAACACTTTTATCACCTCTCAGTACACTAATGCAATAGTTACATGCTCTAAACACCAGCTCTCCTTAGAGGATTTTTAGTAATTTCTCTCATTCTACTCTACTTTATACCATATTATCCCTAGTCAGGTTGCAAAATGTTTTATCACTTCTCAGTACAGTTATACAATTGGTACATGCTTTAAACATCATGTTATCCTTAAAGGAGATTTGATTTGATTTGATTTGATTTGATTTAGTTTAGTTTAGTTTTTATTTCAATACCAGTTAGCTAGCATACAGTGTAATACTAGTTTCAGGTGTACAATATAGTAATTCAACACTTCTGTACATCACTCTGTACTCATCATGACAAGTGTACTCCTTAATCCCCATCATCTATTTAAACCATCCTCCCACCCCCTTCCCTCTGGTAACTATCAGTTTATTCTCTAGTTAAGAGTCTGTTTCTTGGTTCACCTCCTTCTCTCTCATTTTTCCCTCTTGGCTTATTTGCTTTATTTCTTAAATTCCACGTATGAGTGAAAACATATGGTATTTGTCCTTCTGTGACTGACTTATTTTGCTCAGCCTTATACTGTCTAGCTCTATCCATGTTGTTGCAAATGGCAAGATATCATGCTTTTTTATGGCTGAATAATATTCCATTGTACATATATACTACATCATCTTTATCCATTCATCAATTGTTGGACACTTGAACTGCTCCCATATCTTGGCTACTGTAACTAATGCTGCTATAAACATTGGGCTGCATGTATCCCTTTGAATTAGTGATTTTGTATTCTTTGGGTAAGCACCCAGTAGTGCAATTGCTGGATCATAGGGTAGTTCTATTTTTCATTTTTTTCTCCCATTAAGGCATTTTATTTGCATGTATATATTACATTGCTAGAAAAAAAATACCAGGATTTTCCCTCCTGTTTGTTTTCATCTTGCTTCTTCATGGTCCATGATGCCAGCTGAGGTTGTCACTACAATGAATCCAAACTAGTGGAACAGGGACAGATCATTCTGCCATCTCTCTATATCTTTGAGTTGTACATCAGATCAGGTGTTGATCATTACACCTTTGTTTAACCAGTCCGTGAGGTTCACAACAATTTTCCCAGCTTAGCGATCATCAATGATTTCAAATTCACCAATGTAATCATGTTTCATCATCACAGTTAGAAACCAGATGATGGGGTGCCTGGGTGGCTCAGTCATTAAGCATCTGCCTTCAGCTCAGGGCGTGATCCTGGAGTCCTGGGATTGAGCCCCACGTCAGGCTTCTCCACTGGAAGCCTGCTTCTTCCTCCCCCCACTCCCCCTGCCTGTGTTCCCTCTCTTGCTACCTGTCTCTCTCTCTGTCAAATGAGTAAATAAAATCTTTAAAAAGGAAAAAAAGAAACCAGATGATGACATTTTAGCATGGCCTAATAAGAACTTTGTATTGTCCTCTTTTCAGTGTTGTTAATGATCTTGAGAACATTTAACAGGACATTCATACACACCATCATGGCAGCATGAAAAAATGGTGGCAAGAGTATTTTTAACATTTTGAGGAACTTCCATACTGTTTTCCAAAGTGGCTATACCTGTTTGCATTCTGATCAATAGTGCACAAGTGTTTCTTTTTTTCCACATCCTTGCCAACACCTGTTGTTTCTTCTGTTGTTGATTTTAGCCATTCTGATAGGTGTGAGGGGATATTTCATTGTAGTTTTGATTTGTATTTTCCTGATAGTAATTGATGATGACCAACTTTTCATTTGTTTCTTGGTCATCTGTATGTCTTCTTTGGAGAAAGGTATGTTCATGTCTTCTGCCCATTTTTTAATTGGATAATTTGTTTTGGGATGTTGAGTTTGAGAATTTCTTCATATATTTTGGATACTAACCTTTTATCAGATATGTCATTTGCAAATATCTTCTCCCATTCCATAGATTACCTTTTAGTTTTGTGTGTGGTATAAAAATGTGGTCCAGTTTCATTCTTATGCATGTAGCTGTCCAGTTTTCCCAACACCATTTGTTGAAGAGACTGTCTTTTCACTTGGATATTATTTTCTGTTTTGTCAAAGATTAATTGTCCATATAATTTATGCTTGTGTTTTCTATTGATTTATGTGTCTGTTTTTGTTCCAGTACCATACCGTTTTTATTGCTACAGTTTGTAATATAACTTAAAGTCTGGAATTGTGATGTCTCTAGCTTTGCTTTTCTTTTTCATGATTGTTTGTCTACTAAGGATCTTTTGTGATTATGTACAAATTTTAGGATTGTTTGTTGTAGTTCTGTGAAAAATGCTGGTGATATTTTGATAGGGATTGAATTAACCGTGTAGATTGCATTGGATAATAGACATTTTAACAATAATTGTTTTTCCCATCCATAAGCATGGGATGTCTTTCCATTTCTTTGTGTCATCTTCAATTTCTTTCATCAGTGTTTTATACTTTTAAGAGTACAGATCTTTTACTTCTTTGGTTAGGCTTATTCCTAGGTATTTTACTGGTTTTGGTGCAATTGTAAATGGGATTGATTCCTTAATTTCTCTTTCTGCTGCTTCATTATTGGTGTAGAGAAATGCAACAGAATTCTGTACATTGATTTTGTATCTTGCAACTTTAGTGGATTTATCAGTTCTAGCTATTTTTTGGTGGTGTTTTTTGGATATTCTATATATAATATGTTGTCTACAAATAGTGAAAGTTTTACTTCTTTCTTCTTGATTTAGATGTTCCTTCTTTCTTTTTTTCTTCTTTCTTTCTTTCTTTCTTTCTTTCTTTCTTTCTTCTTCTTTTCTTTCTTTTTCTTTCTTTCTTTCTTTCTTTCTTTCTTTCTTTCTTTCTTTCTTTCTTTCTTTCTTTCTTTCTTTTTTTGTCTGATTGCTATAGCTAGGACTTCCAGTACTATGTTAAATAGCAATGGTGGGAGTGGATATCCCTGTCTTGTTCCTGATTGTAGAGCAAGTGCTTTCAGTTTTTCTCCATTGAGGATGATATTATCTGTGGGCTTTTCATATATGGCCTTTATTATGCTGAGGTTTGTTCCCTCTAAACCTACTTTGTTAAGGGTTTTTATCATGAATGAATATTGTACATTGTCAAATGCTTTTTCTCTTCCTTTTTAAAATATTTTATTTATTTATTTGAGAGAGAGAGCACGCACATGAAGAGAGGGGTAGAGAGAGAAGGAGAGAAGGGCAAAGAATCCCAAGGCGACTCCATGCTGAGCATGAAGCCCGACCCAGGATTCAATTTGACAACCCTGAGATCATGACCTGAGTCAAAACCAGGAGTCAGACGCTTAACCAACTGAGCCACCCCGGTACCCCATCAAATGCTTTTTTTTTGCATCCATTGAAATGATCATTTGGTTTTTATCCTTTCTCTTATTACTGTCATGTAACATGTTGACTGATTTGCAAATAGTAAACCACTCTTGTAACACAGGAATAAATCTCACTTGATCATGGTCAATAATTTTTGTTCAATGTATTATTGGATTCAGTTGCTAATATTTTTTTTTCGAAATTTTTTTCATATTCATCAGGGATGTTGGCCATCAGGGATTTTTCATAATGTCTTTATCTGGTTTTGGTATCAGGGTAATGCCACCCTCATAGAATGAATTTGAAAATTTACTTTCCTTTTCAATTTTTTTTGGAATAGTTTGAGAATAGATATTGGCTTTTCTTTAAATATTTTATAGAATTTGTCTGTGAAGGCATCTTGTCCTAGACTTTTGATTTTTGGAAGTTTTTAATTACTGATGCAATTTCTTTACTGGTTATCAGTCTGTTGAAGTTCTATTTCTTCCTGTTTCAGTTTGGTAGCTTATGGTTTCCAGGTATTTATTCATTTCTTCCAGGTTGTCCAATTTGTTGGCATATAATTTTTCATAATATTCTCTTACATTTGTACTTCTGTGGTGTTGGTTGTGATTTCTCCTCTCCTATCTGTGATTTTATTTGAGTCCTTTCTCTTTTCTTTTTTATAAGTCTGGCTATGGATTTATCAATTTTATTAATTTTTTTGAAGAACAAGTTCCTCTTTTCATTGATCTGTTCTATTGTTTTTTATTTTTGTATATCATTTATTTCTGCTCTAATCTATTATTTCCTTCCTACTACTGGCTTTAGACTTTCTAGTTCTTTTCCTAGCTCCTTTAGATATATGGTTAGTTTGCTTTGAGATTTTTCTTGTTTGTCTAGGTAGGCCTGTGTTGCTCTATATTTCTTTCTTAGGACCGTTTTTGCTGCATCCCAAAGGTTTTGGACAATTGTGTTTTCATTTTCACTTGTTTCCTTGTATTTTTTAGTTTCTTCTTTGATTTCCTGGTTGATGCATTCATTGTTTAGTAGCATGTTTTTTAACCTCCATATATTTGTGCTCTCTCCAGATTTTTTCTTTGGTTGACTTCTAGTTTCATAGAACTGTGGTCAGAAAATGTGGATGGTGTGACTTTAGTCTTTTTGTATTTGTTGAGGCTTGTTTGTGATCTCATCTGTGATTTATTCTGGAGAATATCCCATGTGTACTTGAAAAGAATGTATTTTGTGCTGTTTTAGGATGGAATGTTTTGACTATATCAGTTAGGTCCATCTGGCCCAGTGTGTAATTCAAGGCCATTGTTTCCTTGTTGATTTTCTCTTTAGATGATCTGTGCATTGGTGTATGTCAGGTGTTAACGTCCCCTGCTATTGTTGTATTATTATCCATGAGTTCTTTTATGTTAGTTTTTGTTTGGGAAGCTCTTGATCTCTCCTTTTACTCTTAATGATAGGTTTGCTGGGTAGAGTATTTTTGCTGAAGATTTTCCCATTCAGCACTTTGAATATATCATGCCATTCCTTTCTGGCTTACCAAGTTTCTGTTGAGAAGTCTCCAGCTAGCCTTACGGGCATTCTCTTGTAATTTAGGGACTTCTTTTGCTGATTTTAAGATTCTTTCTTTATCACTCTATTTGCAATTTTAATTACAATATGCCTTGGTGTGGGTCTGCTTTTGTTGGTTTTGATGGGAGTTCTCTGTGCCTCCTGGATCTAGATGTCTGTTTCCCTCCCCAGATTAAGGACGTTTTCAGCTATTATTTCTTCAAATAAATTGTCTGCCCCATTCTCTCTCTTTTTCTGTGACTCCTATAATATGAGTGTTATTGTGTTTGATGGAGTCACTGAGTTCCCTGAGTCTCTTCTCGTGTTCCATAATTATTATTTCTCTCCTATGTTTGGCTTCATTGCGTTCAATTACTTTGTCTTCTAGATCCTTAAACCATTCCTTTGCTTCTTCTAGCTTCCTGTTCATTCCATCAAGCATGTTTTTCATTTGTTTTTATTGAGTCTTTTAATTCTGGTATGTTATTACTTATCTTTGTGTTAAAGGTCTCATCAATGTCTTACACTATTTTCTCTAGTCCAATGAGTATCTTTATGATCATTACTTTAAATTCTCTATCAGGCATGTTACTTATATCTGCTTCACTTAGATCTGGCTGTGGACTTGTCCTGTTCTTTCCTTTGGGGCTAATTTCTCTGTCTTCTCATTTTGTCAAGTCTCTGTGCCTGCTTTTTTTGGAAAGTCAGCTACTTTCCTGTTCTTGGGCATGATAGCCTTTGAAGAAGTGGTCTTCCGTGCCTGCTTTTTTTGGAAAGTCAGCTACTTTCCTGTTCTTGGGCATGATAGCTTTTGAAGAAGTGGTCTTGTAGTGCCATACAGTGTAGTGTTCTCTGTTCCCAAGGGCCTGGTACTTCAGGGAGCGTCTCCAATGTATCCTGTGTGAGCTCTGATGTGTCCTGGCCACTTTATCATTTGGGCCAGTCATCTTCAGAGTGGTCCAGTGCAAAACACTGCACAGTGTTTTGTCCTGGCCTGAATGTGGCAAATTTTTACTTGCTGCTTTCTGGTCTGTTCATGAAATGGGACCTGTCACCACTGCCCCCAGAACCATGGCCCTGTAGAACTCCTGGTTCAGGAGACACTGTGTGGGCAGGGTTTGGACTGGTTCTATAAGAAAGCACCACTGCACTGGGACTGAAGAAAACATGAGTGGGAAAGGTGGTTCCACCAGAGTACAAGGGTGCAGGACTTGTTGTGAACAAGTTAGGTAGCCAGTGTGGACAGTGTGCTGCTTCATGCAAGTGTCCCTATGCTTAAGTTAAGTGGTGGGGGAGGGAAGTGGTGCTTGCCAATTCCTTTGTTCCTGGAAGGGTCTCTCTGTGAATTCCGCCTCCCTGGGACATCCTCCAAGATGAGTAAATAACATTGCCCAGGTGCGCTTCAAATAGGTGCTTTCATGATGTATGTCTGTGGGCTATTTTCTCCATTTTCTCTCCAAGAGCAGTCACAATGCCTCTGGGCTGTATCTGAGCCAAACCTGCTGACACTTAGAACTCTGGGCTTTAAGCCCCACTGTTTGCAGGAACCCAGAAAATTCAGCCCCCTCTCATTTTCCAAGCAAATCGTTGTGAGGAATCATCTTCCCTATGTGCTTTCCTGTGTGCTAGTCTATCTCTCACCCTTCTCCTTGATCACAGCTCCCTCCCTTCCACAGTGGCCAAGATCTGTTTCTTTCCCAAACCATGTCTCCATACTTCCCTATCTTCTTCAATGTGGTCTCTTCTGTACCTTTAGTTGTGGAGTTTGTTCTGCCAATCTTCAGGTCAATTTCTGGGGCATTTAGGATGATTTGATAGTTATCTAGTTGTGTTCATGGGATGAGGTGAGGCTAGGGGCCTCCTACTCTGCCACCACCTTCCCCCACTCTCCTCCTTAAAACAAATTTTAGTGCTATGTCTTCTTACCCTCCTCATCAAAGAACAAAATTCATTGTATTTTAAGCAAAGCAGAAAGAATATTATTAAAAAATCTTATTTGCTGTCTGCTCTTATGCTGTATATGTTCATATAGCCCACATGTCTAGGAAATGTGACCTGGTGCCTATTGTAATGCTGTGTCTTTAATTAGGACACAATCCTGTATTCTGCCATGATGTGATTGAGTTCATTCCAAAGATTACAGTAGAATGATCCAATAGTGATAAAGATAATGATCAAATTGAGATATACACAAAATTTATATTACCCTTTATAGTCTCTAGTAATCTAAACCTATAAAAGCAGCTTTCAGGCAGCTGTGTCCAAAGAAGATTTTTAGTAGCTACACAAACAAACTCTCCCAGTTACCCCAATTTTTACCAACCAATTTAAGTATATGTGTTGCTATTGCTTAGTGTCATGACATTTAATTGGCGAGTCCTGTCTGTGCCATTACCATTATTACCCTGACCCATTAATCTTTATAGTTTCCAACTGAAGAGATACACCTGAAAATTTCCTTCATATCAGATGAATGGATAAAGAAGATATAGAATATATATACAATGAAATATTACACAGCCATAAAAAGAATGAAATCTTACCATTTGCAACAACATAGGTGGAGCTAAACTGTATAATGCTAAGCAAAAAAAGTCAGTCAGAGAAAGATGATACCATATGATTTCATCCATAAGTCAAATTCAATAAATAAAACAAATAAACAAATGAAAAAAGAGAGAGAGACACATACACACAAACCGTAACAGACTCTTAACTATAGAGAACAAACTGATGGTTACCACCAGAGAGAAGGTGTTTGGATGGGTGAAAAGGTGATGGGTTTTAAAGAATACCCTTATCCTAATGAGCACTGAGCAATGTATAGAATTGTTGAATCACTATTTTGTACACCTGGCACTAATGTAACACTGTATGTTAACTATACTGCAATTAAAATAAACCATAATAAAATAAGAAAAAAAAATATCCCTCATATTAATAATGGCATGTCCCCATGTATCCAGATACACATATTGTTATTTTTGAGATTTTCTGTGTATGCCTTCTTTTTTCATGCCCCTCTATATATGCATGGGCAGGCATTGAGAGCTAAGCTATACACATACATTCTGTACATTTTAAACTTGAAATAGATATTTAAATATTAAAATAAACAGAAGGGGGGATGAACTATGAGAGACTGTGGATGCTGGGAAACAAACTGAGGGCTTCAGAGGGGAGGGGGTGGGGGATTGGGATAGGCCAGTGATGGGTATTAAGGAGGGCACATATTGCATGGTACGCTGGGTGTTATATGCAAGTAATGAATCATGGAACATTGCATCAAGAACTGGGGATGTACTGTATGGTGACTAATATAACAAAATACATATTATTTAAAAAATAAATTTATGATTTCCTAAAAAAAGAAATGTGATATTACATATGGAAGTTACAAAGGCATTATTTATTAAATATGTATATCCAATCATGTTAGGAAATTTATTTTACCATGCTCTTATGCCACAATAATGTTCCAATACAGAATGTCAGAAGATTTTAGGTTTAATCCCTGAAACCTAAACTTTTTCTTATTAGGAATACATCAAATATTGATGAGAAAATGTGCACAATGAAACCTCACAGCACAAAGCACACAGTAAAGATCTATTATACAATGATCTAGTGCAAACTGTTGGTCATCTGCAAAAGTGAATGAAAATCATGACTTAGTTTCCTATGCCACAGCTACCTTATACAAGTAAATGCTTTGTGGGTGATACAGGCAGGGAAAATGTTATGTAATTTAAAAAATTTGCTCACTTAATTGTGGAAGACCCTGAAGGTATAAAAGTTTGAAGGGTAAAATTATGAACAGATATTTGAACATTTTGCTTTTCCTCTGTCATTTTACATACAATTTCTCAGGACCTGATAAATATTTCCTCTTTTCTTAATGAAACTATCAAACAAGGGTTTGCTAACCTAAATTAAATGTCACAATTTCCAAAAAGGTCCTGTACTTCAAAATTTTAAGGAATGGAAGGTGACAAAAGACATAATCAAGGAGGCAGAGGAGGCTGACCAAAAGCCTTCTAATATACTCAGTTAATTATTCTTTCTTTTTAAAAAATATCTTTTTTAGTAGCTGATGGAAGAACAAATCTCAAGTTAAACTCTCATGGTTTTTAACAAAAACAGCATAAATATTTGTTACCTAATAATTACTTTGTGATTGTTTTATAGTTATTCTTGTGTCAACATGAGAAATAGGTGAGAAATATATTTGTTTAATAAGGGAAATAATTGTCTTTATTTGAATATAGATCATTGTGTTTACTGATGTGCCATGTTGGCTACTTGCTAGTAGGGAATGGTGTTTCCATTATAAACATAATTTTAGTGAGTTTAAAAAATACTGTGAAGAGTGATACCAACTTCAAACTCTTTCTATAATAGATTTGGCACTTGAGAATAATTTTTTCTTCACAAATTTTAATGACCAAAAAAATTATCTGGCTTGCTCTTGTGTTACCGTGAATTAGAACAAATTGTGAATTATGTTCAGCTGCAATTTGGAGTGTGTTTAAAAAAAAAGCACAAAGAGTGACTATGATTTCCATAAAAGTTGGAAGTGAATAGTCCAGAGTTTTAGTTGAATTGTATTTGTCATTTAGCAGAAGGGGCCTAAGAAGGAGATCTAACCTTGAAGAATACCTAATTTGCAAGTGAATTTTACGTGGTGCTCTTAAGCTTTTTCTTAAATTCCCTGGAACTCCACTATAACATAATTTTTCATCAGAGCAGAATTCACTAAATTGAGTTTCTCTTATACCTAGAAGGGGGTGGGTAGTTATTGAAATAATAAAAGAAAATACATTAGAACATATTAGAAATACAAGGCTGATCACATAAGCACAATAAATACTTCTTGATTGAACTGAAATATTAAACAGAAGCTCCAGTGTACTTTCAACATTAGGGAATAGACTGTTCAGTTCAGCTAGGTTTTATACATACAAATAAGGCACAGGTTGGACAACTTTTGTGGCAGTTAGTTCCACAGATTGCAGCCCCCCTCAACTAGCTATTATGTGGTTCTGATCACAGAAAATGGGCAATTTAAACTATAGATGAAATAATTAAAAATCTCTCTCCAGTAGTGTTGAAAATGACCTTCTAGTTGCACAGAAGCCCTTATAGACACACAACCCCATGGTGTTATTTTTTGAAGTCTAATGCTCAAAAAAAACATGATAACATTAATGTGTAATTATTCATTTATTCATATATCCTTTTAGTTATTCAACAAATATTTCATTCCTTTTATGGACCAATCAATGTGTTAAACACAGAGCATTAAATGATAAAGAAGAGAGTGTTTGTCCTTAAAGAAGCTAAAATTTTTAGGGATCTAAGATCATTCACAAGTAATCAATATTGAATATTAATAAGAATGAAGCAAAGAAAAGAGTGATATATTTTTGTGAGACCAGGACATGCATTGTAAAGGAGATATGATAGCAGTAAATATAAGAAAATGGTATCTGATTTTGTTTAATATGCATTAAGATTTTACTCTAACTTTACAAAGGCATCTTTTTTTAAACATACATTTTTAATGGCATTTGTTAAAATAAATCATTTTTCCTTAAATTCATGTGTAATATAGAATACAAAGCAAAATATGTAGAATGGTTTGGGTTAGGACATTTTTATAGCAATTGATTATTTCTAATATAGATATTCTTTTCCCTTATCTGCATAATAAAAAGGTCTTGTTATCTCAAAACAACATTTTAAAATTATTTTTTCAAAAGTAAATTTGAAACTTCTGTCAAATGCTAGACATTTACTTTAGTCATTATTAGGATAGTTATATTCAAGAAATACTATATGCCATGTACTATATTGTATGCAACATCAGATTTAGGTGATATAATGTACCAAATGAGTGGCAGTTGTGACTATCTTTATTTTCTAAAGATTTTTGAGGTTTGCATGTGTTTGTTTCTGAGTATTTGTGTATATGATTTAGAGCAGGAAAATGGTTAGTCAAGGTCAAAGGAAGTAGGAATGGAATAGATGTCTGTCAGATTTTTTAGTAGGATACTATTCTTAACAAATTTTTCTAGCCTTTTTATAACAAAATCTCTATTATTTAGAATCTCCATCAGCTGTGTTCCTTAATCATTTTTAATTAAAATCTTATTTATAACAATATGGTAAAATTAACTTCTTTGGTAAGGTTTTTTTTTAGAGATATTTTAAAATATAGGATTTAAAAAATATTTTTAGATTTACAGAAATGCTGCAAAGATGGTGAGTGTTCTTTTATACTCATACCCAGTTTTCCTATTATTAAAATTTTATATCACTATAGTATACTAAACAAAAATTTTTGAAATGATATTGATACATATTATAACAAAAATCCACCCTTTATTCATATTTCCTTAGTTTTTAATTCTGTTTTCAGATTTATTTTGTCTTACCATTTCAAGAATGTCATATAATTAGAATCATAGAGTGTCTAACCTTTTCAAACCAGCTTCTTTTAGTTAACAATATGCATTTAAGGTTTTTCCATATTGTTGTGTGGATTGGCAGCTTATTCCTTTTAATTTCCAAATAATATTCCATTGTATGGATGTACCACAGTTTATATAGTCACCTCCTATTGAAGGACATCTTGGTTGCTTCCAATTTTTGGTAATTATGAATATAGCTTATATAAGCATTGATGTGCAGATTTTTTTTTGGTAAATAAGTTTTCAGTTCACTTGGGTAAATACCAAGGAACATGATTACTAGGTTGTATGGTATGTTTATCCTTATAAGAAATTGCCATACTGTCTTCAAAGTAGATGTAGCATTTTTGCATTTGCACCAACAATGTTAGAGACTTCTAGCTGCTCTTCAGCTTTCCCAGCATTTGATATTGTCAAAAAATATATATTTTTTTTATTTTTTTATTTTCCTTTACAAACTTTCATTTATTTATTTTTTGTTTTTTGTTTTGTTTATTTATTTTTATTATGATAATATTTTTTATTATATTATGTTAGTCACCATACAGTACATCCCTGGTTTTTGATGTAAAGTTCGATGATTCATTAGTTGCGTATAACACCCAGTGCACCATGCAATACGTGCCCTCCTTACTACCCATTACCAGCCTATCCCAATCCCCCACCCCCTCCCCTCTGAAGCCCTCAGTTTGATTTTTAAAAAATTTTAGTGTTTCAATAGGTATACCAGAATCTCATAGATTTATTTTTCTCTAATTGCTAATGATACTGATTATCTTTTCACGTGTTACTTGTTAAGAGTTTTTATCATGAACAGATGCTGAATTTTGTCAAATGCTTTTTCTGTGTCTAATGAGATGACCGTATGCTTTTTTTATTTTATTAATATGATATATCTTATTTATTGAACTATCCTTGCATCCCAGGGATAAATCCCACTTGATCATCATGAATGACCTTTTTAATGTGCTGCTGAATTTGGTTTGCTAGTGTTTTCTTGAGAATTTTTGCATCTACAGTCATTAGTATTATTGGCTTATAGTTTTGTGGGTTTTGTTGTTTGTTTCTTCTTTTTTCTTGTAGCGTCCTTTCCTGGTTTTGGTATCAGGGTATTGATGGTCTTTTTTTAAATCTTTCTTGACTTATTTAACTGGCTAGCATCTCCAATACTCTGTTGAATAGGAGTGCTGAGAGTGGGCCTCTTTACATTGTCCTTGTTAGGAGAAGTAATCATTCTTTTGCTGTCAGGTGTGATGTTAATTGTAAGATTTTTGTAGTACCCCTTCTTAGACAGAAGAAATTACTTTCTATTTCTATTTTGCTGAGTATTTTTACCATGTTTGAATATTGGTTTTGTCAAATTCTTGCAGCCATTAGTAAGATCATGTGGTTTTTCTTCTTTACACTGCTGATATAATGGAGTACATTGATCAATTTTCAAATTTTGGATGAACCTTGTATCCCTGGGTGTATAATTCTTTTATGTAGCTGAATTCTATTTGCCAATTTTTTTTTAATTTTCCAATATTTTATCAAGGATTTATGTGTCTCTATTGATGAGGGATATTCATCAGGGATTTATTTTGTGTGTGTAAAATCTTTGTTTTGGTAGTAGGTTAATGTTTGCCTTTCAGAATGAAACCAGAAATGTTCCCTTCTCTTTTATAATAAATATGTAAAATTACTGCTGTTTCTTCATAAATGTTTGATAAAATTCTCCATTGAAATTATATGGGCCTGAAAATTTCTTTTTGGGAAAATTATCTTCAATGTTTAGAGGAGTATACTATATACAAGCTATCTGTACCAATTTTGGTGAATTTTGGAAGTTTGTGGTTTTCAAAATATTGGTCAATTTAATATGAATTGTTGAATTTATGTGCATAGAGTTATTCATATTATTCCATCATTTTTTTTGAAGTCTTCAGGTGTGTAAGAGATTCTATTTTTATTCCCAATATTTGTGTGTGTCTTCTTTCAGTTCTTTCCACTGTTTGATGTTTTTCCATTTTATTGATCCTTTAAAAAACAGCTTTTTTTCATTGATTTTATTGATTTTTTTTCTAGTTTTCTGTTTCTACTTTTATTTTTATTTGATCCGTCCTTCTGCTTTCTTTTTCTCTTCTTTTCCTAGATTCTTAAGGTGAAAACTTAAATTATTATTTTCAAAACATTTTTTTCTAATATAAGCATTTAATGCAATAATTTCCCTCTCAGCATTGTTTTAACAGAGCCCCATTCATTTTGGTGTGTTGTATTTGCATTTTAGTTCAAAATATTTTAAATTTTTTCTTGCTATTTCATCTTTGATCCATTGATTATTTAAAATGTGCTGTTTAGTTTACAAGTGGTTGGAGATTTTCCTATGAATTTCCTCTTATTTATTCCTAGTTTGATTCCATAATCATGGCCCTTACTTGTATGATTTAATCATTTTAAATTTGTTGTTTGTTTTATGACACAGAATTTGTTCTATAATGGCAAACACTCTTTTGCACCTTAATAGTTTGTATTTTCTGCTGTTGCAGAGTGGGAGTTCTATGAATATCAATCAGATCCAGTAGGTTGATGGCATTGTTTAGTTTTTCTATATCTTTGCCAATTTCTTTCTTCTTGTTCTATTAATTATTGAGAGAGGATTATTGAAGTCTTGAAATGGAGAAACTTTTCCATCATATAGTTTCCTTTATCCTTCTTTACACACACACACACACACACACACACACACACACACACTGCATCTACATACCCAGGAAAGCCCATGAGACAATGCTACAATTTTTACTTTCATTTGTCAAACCTATTTAAAAAGACTGAAGACAGGAAAATTGTCTGTTACATTTACCCAGATATTTAGCATTTGTTATTTTTCCTTCATTCTTGATATTCTAATTTTCTTTTTGTTAAAATTACTCTGAAAAATTCCCTTCAACAATTTTTTGGAGCCTGTCTACCAGCAATGTTTTACTTAATTTTTCTTCATCTGAAAACAGCTTTATTTCATCCTTAGTGAAGGATTTTTTCAGTGGATATATAACTATGGGTTGAGAAGAGTTTTTTTGGTTGTTGTTTTGTTTTGTTTTTTGCTTTTCTTTTAGTGCTTATAAATGCAATGGCATTCTATCTTATAGAATGTCCTCTCATCTATTTTTGGAAAGATTTTGTGTAGAGTTGGTGTTAGTTCATCTTTTAAATCTTGGCTGAATTCCCCAAGGAAGCTATCTTGTTCTGCACTTTTTTTTTTTGTGGAAAGTTTATTCCATGTTATGCTAGCTCACCCACAAGTGTACGTAGCTACTACCTATCACCATGCAACGCTATTACAATACCATTGACAATGTTTTCTCTGCTGTATCTTTTATTCTTGTGATTTATTCATTCCATCGCTGGAAGCCTGTCTCCACTCACCTTCACCCATTTTGCCCATCCCCCCATCCCCTTCTTTCTGGCAACCATCAGTTTGTATTCTGTATTTGTAGGTCTGACTCTGCTTTGTGTTTGTTTATTCATTTGTTCTGTTTTTCAGATTCCACATATAACTGAAATAATATGGTTTTTATATTTCTCTGTCTGACTTATTTCACTTAGCATGATACCCTCTAGGTCTATCCACTTTGTCTCCAGTGGCAAGATCTCATCCTTTTTATGACTGTGTAATATGCCATTCTGTGTGTGTGTGTGTGTGTGTGTGTGTGTGTGTGTACATCTTCTTTATCCATCCATCTATTGATGGGCACTTGGGTTGCTTCCATATCTTAGCTATTGTAAACGATGTTGCAATAAACATGGGGTGCATATGTCTTTTTGAATTAGTGTTTTCACTTGTAGGGGGGGTTAATACTTGGTAGTGGAATTTTGGGATCATATGGTATTTCTATTTTTAACTTTTTGAGGAATCTCCACACTGATTTCCATAGCAGCTGTGCCAATTTACATTTCCACCAACAGTGTGCATGGTTTCCTTTTTTTCCACATCTTCACCAACATTTGTTATTTCTAGTCTTAATACCAGCCATTCTGACAGGTGTAAGGTGATATCTCATTGTGGTTTTGATTTGCATTTCTGTGATGTTTAGTGATATTGAGTATCTTTTCATGTGTTGGTTGGCCATCTGTATGTCTTCCTTGGAAAAATGTCTAGCTAGGCCCTCTGCCTACTTTTTAATTGGATTATTTGGGGTTTTTTTGATGTTGCATTGTGTAAGTTCTTTATATATTTTGAATATTAACCCATTATCAGATATATCACTTACAAGTATCATCTCCCATTCAGTAAGTTGCTTTTTTTGTTTTGTTGGTAGTTCTCTTCTTGTTCAAAAGCTTTTATTTTTTTTTACTTTTTTTATTATGTAATGTTAGTCACCATATAGTACTTCATTAGTTTTTGATGTAGTGTTTCATGCTTCATGTTTGCATTTAACACCCAGTGCTCACAGCAATATGTGCCCTCCTTAATACCTATCACCATGCTAACCCATCCCTCCACCCCTCTCCCCTCTGAAACCCTCAGTTTGTTTCCCAGAGTCCATGGTCTCTCATGGTTCATCTCCCCCTCTAATTCCACCCCCTTCATTTTCCCCTCCTTGTCCTAATGTCCTCCATGCTAGTCCTTATGTTCCACATATAAGTGAAACCATACGATAATTGTCTTTTGTTGCTTATTTCACTTAGCATAATCCCCTCCTGTTCCATCCATTTTGATGCAAATGGTGGGTATTCATCCTTTCTGATGGCTGAGTAATACATTCTCTTACACCATACCAAAGATAAACTCTAAATGGATGAAAGACCTCAATGTGAGACAGGAATCCATCAAAATCCTTGAGGAAAGCATAGGGAGTAACCTCTTCGACATCGGCCACAGCAACGTCTTTCAAGATATGTCTCCAAAGGTAAGGAAAACAGGAGTGAAAATGAACTTTTTGGACTTCATCAAGATAAAAAGCTTCTGCACAGCAAAGGAAACAATCAACAGAACTAAGAGGCAACCGACAGAATGGGAGAAGATATTTTCAAATGATATTGCAGATAAAGGGCTGGTATCCAAGATCTATAAAGAACTTCTCAAACTCAACACCCAAAAAACAAATAAGTCAAAATATGGGCAGAAGGCATGAACAGACACTTCTCCAAAGAAGACATACAAACAGCTAACAGACACATGAAAAAATGCTCAGCATCATTAACCATCAGGGAAAGAGAAATCAAAACCACAATAAGATACCATCTTACATCAGTTAGAATGGCAAAAATTAACAAGGCAAGAAACAACAAATGTTGGAGAGGATGTGGAGAAAGGGAAATCCTCTTACACTCTTGGTGGGAATGCAAGTTGGTACAGCCACTTTGGAAAACAGTGTGGAGGTTCCTCAAGAAGTTAAAAATAGAACTACCCTATGACGCAGCAATTGCACTGCTGGGTATTTACCCCAAAGACACAGATGTAGTGAAAAGAAAGGGCACATGTACCCCAGTGTTCATAGCAGCATTGTCCACAATAGCCAAACTGTGGAAGGAGCCAAGATGCCCTTCAACAGACAAATGGATAAAAAAAGTTTTTATTTTGATGTATTCCCAATTAGTTTATTTTTGCTTTGTTTCTCTTGCCTTAGGAGACAGATCTAGAAAAATGTTGCTAAAGCTGATGTAGAGGAAATTACTGCTTATATGGTCTTCTAAGAATTTTATGGTTTCAGGTCTCACATTTAGGTCTTTAGTTTTGAATTTATTTTTATGTATGGTGTAAGAAAATGGTCCTGTTTCATTCTTTTGCATTTAGCTGTCCAGGTTTCTTAGCAAAATTTATTGAAGTTGTTTTTTCCCCATTGTACATTTTTGTCTCCTTTATCATAGATTAATTGACCATATAAGCATGGGTTTATTTATGGGTTTTCTGTTCTATTCCATTGATCTATGAGTTATTTTTGTGTGTACCATACTATTTTGATTACTACAGCTTTGTAAGACATCTTGAAATCTGAGATTGGTGTATCTTCAATTCTGTTCTTTTTCAAGACTGTTTCAACTACTTGGGGTCTTTTGTGCTTCCATAAATGTTTTATGATTATTTGTTCTACTTCTGTGAAAAATCCTGTTGGTATTTTGACAAAGATTGCATTGAATCTGTGGATTGCTTTGAGTAGTATGTACATTTAAATAATAGTAATTGCAACATTTTACAGTCCTACTAGTAATGTATACATGTTCTAACTTCTTGACATCCTTGCTAAGTCTTATTTTTCCCTTCATGTGGCCATCCTTGTGGGTATGAAGTGGTATATCAATGGGATTTGGTGAAATTTCACTAGTGCCTAATGACATTGAGCATTTTTTATGTGCTTAATAGCTATTTGCATAACTTCTTTTGAGAAATGTCTGTCCAACTCCTTTGTCCATTATTTAATTGTTTGTTTTTCAATTTTAAGAGTACATATTCTGGATACTAGATTCACATCAATTTTGTGATTTGTAAGTATTTTCTCCTGTTTCAGGTAGTCTCTTTTCATTCTCTTGATAGTGTTGTTTGATGCACAAAAATGTTTAACATAATTATTTCAAATTTGTTTTTTTTTCTTTTCATTGCTGTGCTTTCAATGTTATGTCCATGAAACCATTGCCAAATCCAAGATCATCAAGGTTTACCCTTATAATTTCTTCTAAAAGTTTTATAGTTAGCTTCTATTTTCCCAGCCTCATTAATTGGATAAAATCTTGTTTCCCCATTGAATAGTCTTGTCACCCTTATCAAAAACCAATTGACCACAGTTGTATGGATTATTTCTGGATTTCATTTCTATTCCATTGATAGAAATATCCTCATTGAAGTACCAAGATGTTATGATTACTACAGCATTGTAGTAAGGTTTGAAATTGAAAAGTTTGAGATCTCCATCTTTTTTATTCTTTTCCAAGATTGTTTTGGTTATTTGGGGCCCCTTGCAAATCCATATAAATTTTAGAATTGTATTTTTCATTTCTGCAGAAAAGGTTTTGGCATATTGATAAGGTTTTCATTGAATCTCTAGATTGCTTTGGAGGATATTGCCATCTTAACAATATTAAGTTTTGATTCCATGGCAATGGGATGTATTTCCATCTTCATATTTAATATAGTCATTTACAACTCTAAATTTCCATTTAATCACTTCTTTAGTTGTATTCGAAAAGTTTGGTATGTTGTGTCTTCATTTTCACCCATCCCGAACTACTTTCTAATTTTCATTGTGATCTTATTTTCCCCCACTGGTAATTTAGGAGCATTTTTTTAGCTTAATAATATTTATGAATTTCTCATTTTTTTTCCCATTTCATTGATATCTAACTTAACTGTATTGTGGTTATGGGTAGCAAGGAGGGCACGTATTGCATGGTGCACTGGATGTTATACAAAACTAATGAATCATGGAACTTTACATAAAAAAACCAGGGATGTACTGTATGGTGACTAACATAATATAATAAAAATATTATTATAATTTAAAAAATTATATTGTGGTCAGAAAATGCACTTTGCATATTTTCAATTTATAAAAATTTATTGACATTTGTTTTATTGCCAAGCACATGGTTTATTGTAGAGAATGTATAGATTGCTTGGGAAGTATAGACATTTTAACAATATTTGTTCTTCCAGTCCATGAGCATGGGATGCTTTTCCATTTCATTGTGTCATCTTCAATTCTTCAATTTTTTCATCAAGGTTTTATAGTTTCAAGAATATAGGTATTTCACCTCTTTGGTTAGGTTTATTGTTAGATATCTTATCGGTTTTGGTGCAATTGTAAATGTGATTGGTTCCTTGATTTCTCTTTCTGCTGCTTCATTATTGATGTATACAAATGAAACAGATTTATGTACATTGATTTCTTATCCTGTGACTTTACTGAATTTGTGTGTCTGTTCTAGCAGTTTTTTGGTGGTAACTTTTGGGTTTTCTATGTAGAGAATCATGTTATCCGCAAATAGTGCAAGTTTGACTTCTTCCTTGATGAGTTGGATACCTTTTATGTCTTTTTGTTGTCTTATTGCTGTGGCTAGTACTTCCAATACCATGTTAAATAACATTGCTAGGGAGTGGACACCCCTGTCTTGTTCCTGAATGTAGAGGAAAAGCTCTCTTTTTCCCCATTGAGGATGATATTAGCTGTGTTTTTTTTAATATGGCCTTTATTATGATGAGATATTTTCCCTCTAACCTTACTTTGTTGAGGGTTTTATCATGAATGGATGCTGTAGTATGTCAATTGATTTTTCTGCATCTATTGAAATGATCATGTGATCCTTATCCTTTCTTTTATTAATATGATGTATCATGTTGATTTGTGATTAGTAAACCACACTTGCAACCCAGGAATAAATTCCAGTTGATTGTGGTGGATGATTTTTTTAAATGTATGGTTGCATTTGGTTTTCCACTATTTTATTGAGAATTTTTACATCTGTGTTCATCAGGGATATTAGCCTATAGTTTTTTTTTAGTGGTGTCTTTATCTGGTTTTGGTATCAGGTAATGCTGGTTTCATAGAATTAATTTGGAAGTTTTCCTTCTTTTTCTATTTTTTCTTTTTTTCTTTCTCTCTCTCTCTCTCTTTTTTTTTTTTGGCAATTGTTTGAGAAGAACAGGTTTTAACTCTTCTTTAAATATTTTGTAGAATTGACCTGTTAAGCCATCTGGTCCTAGACTTTTGTTTATTGCGAGATTTTTGATTATTGACTCAATTTCTTTGTTGGTGATTTGTTTGAGTTTCTTAGTTCTTCTTGTTTCAGTCTTGGTAATTTATATTTCTAGGAATTTATCATTTTCCTCCAGGATTTGTTGGCATATAGTTTTTCATAATATTCTATCTTTTTTTGTTTTACATTTAACCTAATTTTATTCCTGCTTGTCTTGGGATAGGAAAAGCACAAGCATGGTGAGACCCCCTCCCTCACCCAGGAGAAAGGTTGCAGGTCCACACTTCAGGAGTCTGTAAAGTTTGTAGACTTGAAATGGGGTCACATGCCTTAGATAAAAGTGCTCGGTCACAGGCTGGGTGAACACAAAGTTCAGATGAAAACCGGGGAAACAAGAGTGACAGATTGGTTTTTTGTGAGGGTTCACTGAAGAGTGGGGGGTATGAACTTTCAGCTCTGGCTACAGATTGGGGATTCACCATTTTCATCCTTCCCACTGGTACTGAAAGTCTTCAGGGAATAAAACAGCACCACATATTGCAATCTGGAGCCACTTATACTGAGCCCAGCCCCCTGTCCAAGGGGGTGCAATTCCACCCAGGCAAAGACACCTGAGAATGAGTGCAACAGGCCCCTCCTCTAGAAAACCAGCAGGAACATCCAGGTAATACCAAGTTTACTGATCATAGAGAACTGCAAAATGTCAGCTCCTGGGGAAACATTAAATAGCATTCATGGGTTTTTAAAATTATTATTTATTATTATTATTAGTCAGTCTTTCAGTTTTATTTTTTTTCCTTTTCAGCTATTTTTTTATTTTATCAATTCTTTTTTGAGTCTTTTTAAGTTATTTTTATATTAAATATATATGGTTTCTTTTTATTATATTCAATTATATATAATATATATATATATATATATATAAAGAGATATATAGAAAGAACAGGAGGCAGTAATCACTGCCAGGGATTTAATCAATATGGAAATAAGTAAGATGTCAGAACTAGAATTCAAAACAATCATTATAAAGATACTAGCTGGGCTTGAAGAAAGCATAGAAGACACTAGAGAATCCCTTACTGGACAAATGAAAGAACTAAAATCTAATCAGGTCAAAATAAAAAAGGCTATTACTGAGATGCAGACAAAAATGGAAGCTCTATTTGTTTTTCCTTCCCCTGCCTGGGATTGCTGTCACCATGATCGTGCTGGAGGTGAACAACTGCATCAGCAAGGAGATACTTGCACCCAAGTTCAATAACGTGGCTGCCAATAACAAACCAGAAGCAGTAGAAGTAACATTTGCAGATTTTGATGGAGTCCTCTATCATATTTCAAATCTTAATTGAGACAAAACAAAAATGATGATCTGTATTTCTTTGAAATTCTACAAGGAACTTCAGGCAGATGATTCTGATGAGTTATTAAAAAGAGTGTACAGGAGTTTCTTGGTAAATCCTGAATCAGGATGCAATGTCTCTTTGCTACATGACCTTGAAAATCGGCCAGTATCCACGGATTCCATTGTGCATCAGGCCAGTATGTTGAAATAAAATTATTTTGCCTCTGTCTTTGAAAAATATTCCCAGATCCAAGAAGAGGACGAGGAAGGAGAGAACAGGGCAGTTATCCCACTATAGGGATGGTAAGACCATGTACATTGAATCTGAAAAGGACAGAGTCACAGTAGTCTTCAGCACAGTATTTAAGGATGACAACGATATGGTCATTGGAAAAGTGTTCATGCAGGAGTTCAAAGAAGGCTGCAGAGCCAGCCCCACAGGTCCTCTTTTGCCACAGGGAACCTCCTCTGGAGCTGAAAGACATCAATGCTGCTGTGGGTGACAACATTGTTTACATTACCTTCATGCTGCTCCCTTGCCACACCAATGCCAGCGCTTGAGACAACACCATCAACCTGATCCATGTGTTCTGGGACTCTGCACTACCACACCAAGTGCTCTAAGGCCTATATTCACACACATAGGCAGGCAAAATCATCTGACTTCCTCAAGGTACTGGACTGTGTATGTCCGATGCCAAGAAGAAAAAAAATGAAAACAATCACGGGGAAGATGTTTTCATCCCAGTAATTCTTAGGAACAGGAAGAGGAGGTGGGTGGCAGCTGAAGGCTGGAACAGTTGTTACTGAATAATTATACCTTTTATTGTTGCATCTTTTCAGTTTCTTAAGGGATTCTACATTTTGGTTCCATTTTGTACACGTTTGGAAAATAATCTGCAGAAACAAGCTCTGCTTGCAAGGACTCATAATTCTCAAGAATTAAAAAAAGAAAAAAATTCCACTTGGTCAACTTAATTCCTTTTCTTTACCTTCATTCCCTTACTCCCCTTGCTTTCCTCCCCCTTTTCTAAGCCCTTGCACTTTGCATTATGTTACTGGTCATGACTTGCAGAATAATGCAATCTTAACTTGTTTTCTCCTAAATATTTAAGTTCAAACTCTTGTATCAAAGAAATGTGGTTGGGGTCATTAATAAAAGAAAATATTTCTATCTTTAAAAAATGGAGGCTTTAACTGCTAGGATGAAAGGGGAGGAAGAGAGAGTGAGTGATACAGAAAACAAAATGAAGAATAAGATAGCTGAGAAAAAAGAAAAACAACTACTGGATCACAAACGGAGGATTCAAGAGATCAGCAATAAACTGAAATAATATTAGAATAACAGGGGTCCTAGAGGAAGAGGAGAGACAGACGGGCAGGTTTATTTGAACAAATTATAGCTGAAAGTTTCCTTAATCTGGGGAAAGAAACAGATATTCAAGTCCAGGAAACAGAGAGAACTATGCTCAAAATCAATAAAAATGGGTCAACATCTTGACATATAATAGTGAAGCTTGCAAATTTCAGAGATAGAGAAAATCCTGAAAGCAGCTCAGGACAAGAGGTCCTTAACTGACAAGGGTAGACACAGAGACTGGCAGCAGACCTGTCCACAGAGACCTGGAAGGCAAGAAAGTACTGGCATGATATATTCAAAGTGCTAAATGAGAAAAATATGCAGCTAAGAATACTTTATTCAACAAGGCTATCATTCAGAATAGAAGAGAGAGTTTCCAGGACAAATAGAAACTAAAAGAATTTTGATCACTAAACCAGCCCTGCAAGAAATATTAAAGGGGGTCCTTTGAGCAAAAAATAGAGCATAAAAGTATCAAAGACTAAAAAAGGAACAGAGACAATCTACAGAAACAGCAACTCTACAGGTAATACAATGGCACAAAATTCATATCTTTCAATAATCACTCTGAATGTTAATGAACTAAATGCCCTAATCAAAATGCATAGTGTATCAGATTGGATAGAAAAACAAGACCCATCCATAGGCTGTCTCCAAGAGACTCATTTTAGACCCAAAGACACCTCCAGGTTGAAAGTGAGGGTGTGGAAAACTATTTATCATGCTAATGGACACCAAAAGAAAGATGGAGTAGTCATCCTTATATCAGACAAACTAGGTTTTAAACCAATGACTGCAATAAGAGATGAAGAAGAACAGTGTATCATAATAAAAAGGTCTAGCCAAAAAAAAGATCTAACAATTATAAATATTTATGCCCCTAACTTGAAATCAGCCAATTATATAAACCAATTAATAACCAAATTAAAGAAACACATTGATAATAATACAAAAATAGTAGGGGACTGTAACATCCCACTCACAGCAACAGACAGATCATCTAAGCAGAAGATCAACAAGGAAATAAAGGCTTTGAATAACACACTGGACCAGACGAACTTCACAGATATATTCAGAGCATTTCATCCTAAAGCAAAAGAGTGCACATTCTTTTCGAGTGCCCATGGAACATTCTCCAGAAAAGATCACATACTGGGTCACAAATCAGGTATCAACAGGGAACAAAAGCTTGGGATTATTCCCTGCATATTTTCTGACCACAATGCTTTAAAACATGAACTCAATCACAAGAAAAAAAAAATGGAAGGAACACAAATACATGGTGGTTAAGGGCATCCTACTGAAGAATAAATGGGTCAACCAGGAAATTAAAGAATAATTTCAAGAATTCATTGAAACAAATGAAAATGAAAACACAGCAACTCAGAGCCTTTGAGATGCAGCAAAGGTAGTCCTAAGAGGGAAGTATATAGCAATACAGGCCCTTCTCAAGAAACAAGAAAAGTCTCAAATACACAACCTAAGCTTGCAACTAAAGGAGCTGGAAAAAGAATAGTGAATAAAGCCCAAATCCAGCAGGAGAAGAGAAATAATAAAGATTAGAGCAGAAACCAATGAAATAGAAATCAAAAGAACAGTAGAACAGATCAACAAAACTAAGAGCTTGTTCTTCAAAAGAATTAATAAGATTGATAAACTCCTAGCCAGGCTTATCAAAAAGAAAAGAGAAAGGACCCAAATAAATAAAATCATAAATGAAAGAGAAGAGATCACAACCAACACTGAAGAAATATAAACAATTATAAGAGCATAGTATAAACAACTACATGCCAACAAATTAGGCAATCTGGAGGAAATGGATGCACTCCTAGAAACAAATAAACTACCAAAAACTGAAACAGGAAGAATTAGAAAACATGAGCACGCCCATAACCAGCAAAGAAATTGATTCAGTAATCAAAAATCTCACAACAAACAAGAGTCCAAGATTAGATGGTTTCCCAGCAGAATTCTACCAAACATTTAAAGAAGAATTAATACCTATTCTTCTGAAGCTTTTTTCAAAAAAATGGAAGAAAAACTTCCAAAATCATTCTATGAAGCCAGCATTAACTTGATTCCACCAAAAAAGAGAATTACAGACCAATGGACCTGATGACTATGGATGCAAAAATTCTCACGAAGATACTAGCCAATAGGATTCAACAGTACATTAAAAGGATTATTCACCAGGGCCAAGTGGCATTTATTCCTGGGCTGCAAGGGTAGTTCGACATCTACAAATCAATGTGATGCACCATATTAATAAAAGATAGGACCAGAACTGTATGATTCTCTCAATTGATGCAGAAAAGCAATTGACAAAATACAGGATACCTTCTTGATTAAAACTCTCTGCAGTGTAGGGATAGAGGGATCATACCTCAATATCATAAAAGACATGTATGAAAACCCAAAGCAAATATCATGCTCAACAGGGAAAAACTGAGAGCTTTTTCCCTAAGATCAGGAACATGACAGGGATGTTCACTCTCATGACTGTTGGTCAGCATAGTATTGGAAGTAATAGCCTCAGCAATCCGACAACAAAAGGAAATAAAAGGCATCCAAATCTGTGAAGAATAAGTCAAACTTTCGCTCTGCACAGATGACATAAAACTCTATGTGGAAAACCCAAAGGACTTTACCCAAAAATTGTTAGAACTCATACAGCAATTCAGGAATGTTGCATGATCTAAAACCAATGCACAGAAGTCAGGTGCATTTCTATACACTAACAGTGCAACAGAAGAAAGAGAAATCAAGGAATTGATCCCATTTACAATTGCACCAAATATCATAAAATACCCAGGAATAAACCTAACCAAAGAGGCAAATGATCTGTAGTCTGAAAATTATAGAACATTTATTAAATAAATTAAGGAAGACACAAAGAAATGGAAAAACATTCCATGCTCATGGATTGGAAGAATAAATATTGTTAAAATGTCTATGCTGCCCAAAAGAATCTGCACATTCAATGCAATCCTTATCAAAATACCATCAACATTTTTCACAGTGCTGGAATAAATAATCCTAAAATTTGTATAGAACCAGAAAAAAACTCTGAATAGCCAAAGGAATGTTGAAAAAGAAAACCAAAACTGGTGGAATCATAATTCTGTACTTCAAGCTATATTACAAAGCTGTAATCATCAAGACAGTTTGGTACTGGCACAAAAACAGATACATAGATTATTGGAACAGAATAGAGACCCCAGAAATATACCCTCAGCTCAATGGTCAACTCATCTTCGACAGAGTATGAATGAGTACCCAATGGAAAAAAGACAGTCTCTTCAACAAATGGCGTTGGGAAAATTGGGCAGCCACATGTAAAAGAATGAAACTGGGCCATTTTCTTACACCATACACAAAAATAGACTCAAAATGGATGAAAGACATAAATGTGAGATAGGAATCCTACAAAATCCTAGAGGTGAACACAAGCAGCAACCTCTGTGACCTCAGCCACAGTAACTTCTTGATAGACACACCTTCAAAGGCAAGGAAAACAAAAGCAAAAGTCTTGGGACTTCATCAAGATAAAAGCTTTTGCACAGCAAAGGAAACAGTCAACCAAACCAGAAGACACCCTACAGAATGGGAGAAGATATTTACCAGTGTCGCATCAGATAAAGGGCTAGTATCCAAAATCTATAAAGAACTTATGAAACTCAACACCCAAAAACCAAATAATCCATTCAAAAAAAGGGCAGAAGACATGAACAGACATTTCTCCAAAGAACACATAAAATGGCCAACAGATGTATGAATAAATGCTCAACTCAGAATCAGGGAAATAAAAATAAAAAACCACAATGTGATACCACCTTACACCAGTCAGAATAACTAAAATTAACAAGT
This sequence comes from Ailuropoda melanoleuca, assembly GCF_002007445.2. Taxonomy (NCBI): domain Eukaryota; kingdom Metazoa; phylum Chordata; class Mammalia; order Carnivora; family Ursidae; genus Ailuropoda; species Ailuropoda melanoleuca. The sequence continues at coordinate 63,821,127 of NC_048238.1, forward strand.
CAGGAAATAGCAGATGTTGGTGAGGATGTGGAGAAAAGGGAACACTTTTTCATCATTGGTGAGAATGCAAACTGGTACAGGTGCTCTGGAAAACAGTATGGAAGTTTCTCAAAAAGTTAAAAATAGGAGGGGGAGGGGAAAAGATGGCGGAGGAGTAGAGGACCCTTTTTTCAGCTGGTACCCTGAATGGAGCTGGATATCTACCAGACCATCGAGAACACCCACAAAATCAGCCTGAAATGTAGGAAGATACATCTGGATCTCTACAAACGAACATCTCCAGTGCTGAGTATTGAGGTACAAAGCAGAGAGCCTTGAATCCGTGCACAGTTTTCTGAAGATAAATGGAAGGGGGAGGGAGCCACCACACTGGGACCCCGGGAAGCAGTAGCCTCCTGTACTGGGTAGCAGGCCAGACTCCTGGACTGGCACCCTCTAGAAAGCAGACTGAGACCGTGAGCCTGGGAACATGCACATGAACAGACAGAAAACTGGAGCTCCGGAGTGCACACTAGAACTAGACTGAAAGTGGGAGCTCGGGAGCGCACACCCAACCAGACGGAAAACCGGCGCTCCAGAGCACACACGAACCACACTGAAACAGGGAGGTCGGGAGTGCTTGAGGGAACTGGGGGCGGCTGGCGGTATTAGAAGCACAAAGGACAGAGACATGCCAGCCCTGGAAGCGAGGGCTGGGAGAGTGGCTGTGGGGCACACATCCTGGGACACTGTGGGGTTTTTAGTGGCACCAACAGAACCAGAGTTAAAGTGGCCAGGAGACCTCAGCGGAGAGCAGACTGCGATCTCTCTGTTCTGAAACAGAGGCTAGGATACAACCACTGCGGCTCTGACTCTCAGAAGAGTCACAGAAAACCCCCAGGGAAAGCCGCCAGAGAATGAAAGCCTGGAAATACCAGTTCACATTGTGCCCATTCCCATCCCCCCTTGCAGGGGAAGGGGCAACTCTACCCAAACAGGGTTGCCTATGTATCAATGCGGCAGCCCCCTCCCCCAGAAGGCAGGCTGAAAAATCAAGAAGCCCACATCCCTAAGATCCCTATAAAACAAGTGCACACTGCCTGGGTCCTGGTCAATAATTTGGGCTCTGGGCATCCCTGCAACCTCTCCTCATCAGAATGACAAGGAGGAGGAACCCTCAGCAAAAAAAAAAAAAGGACACAGAGACTATGGCTTCTACCACAGAACTGATGGATATGGATATAACCAAATTGTCAGAAATGGAGTTCAGAGTAAAAATGGTCAAGAAGACGTGTAGGCTTGAAAAAATATTAATGGAAATATTAATGAGAATATAGAATCTCTAGGGGAGAAATGAGAGTGAATCTGGCAGAAATTAAAAATGTTATCAATCAAATGCAGTCTAAACTAGATGCGCTGATGGCCAGGGTAAATGAGGCAGAAGGACAAATTAGTGAATTGGAAGATGGGATGGTAGAAGAGAAAGTAAAAATGGAAACTTGGCTCAAAAAAATCCAATCTCAAGAATGTAGATTATGGGAGACTACTGGCTCAATGAAACTTTCCAATGTCAGAATCATTGGCATCCCCAAGGGGGTGGAGAAAGAGAGGGGTCTAGAGATCTTTGAACAAATCGTAGCTGAGAACTTCCCTAATCTGGCAAGGGAAACAAGCATTCATGCCCAAGAGGCAGAGAGGACCCCTCCCAAGATCAATGAGAACAGACCTACACCACGTCACGTCATAGTGCAATTTTCAAATATTAGATCCAAGGTTACAGTCTTGAAAGCGGCCAGGGGGAAGAAAATACTTACATACAGAAGGAAGAATATTAGAATAACGTCAGACCTGTCTTCAGAGACCTGGAAGGCCAGGAAGGGTTGGCAAGGTATTTTAAAAGCTCTAACTGAGAAGATCATGCAGCCAAGGATCCTTTATCCAGCAAGGTTGTCATTCAGAATTGATGGAGAGATAAGTACCTTCAAAGGTCGGCAGAAACTGAAGGATTTCATAACCACCAAACCAGCCCTACATGAGATATTAAGAGGGGGTTCTATAAAAGTAAAGAGTACCCAAGAGAGATACAGAACAGAAATTTACAATCTATAGAAACAAAGATTTCACAGGAAACATGACATCATTAAAATCATATCTCTCAGTAATCACTCTCAATGTGAATGGCCTAAATGCTCCCATAAAATGCCAGAGGGTTGCAGATTGGATAAAAAGACATGACCCATCCATTTGCTGTCTACCTGAGACTCATCTTGAACCTAAAGATACATGCAGCAGACTGAAAGTGAAGGGATGGAAAACCATTTTTCATGCAAATGGTCCTCAAATGAAAACTGGGGTAGCAATTCTCATATCAGACAGATTAGATTTTCATTTAAAGACTGTAGTTAGAGATACAGAAGGCAAGTATATTATTCTTTAAGGATGTATCCAACAAGTGGATATGACAATTATAAATATCTATGCCCCCAACAGGGCATCAGTTAGATACACAGCCAACTGTTAACCAGAATAAAGAGACAAATAAATAATAATATGTTACTAGTAGGGGACCTCAACACTCCACTCTCAGCAATAGACAGATCAACTAAGCCGAAAATCAACAAAGAAACAAAAGCTTTGAATGACATACTAGACCAGATGGACCTCATAGATATATACAGAACACTACACCCCAGAACAACAGAATACTCATTGTTTTTGAATGCGCATGGAACTTTCTCTAGAATAGACCATTTACTGGGTCACAAAACAGGTCTCCACCGATACCAAAAGACTGAAATTATACCCTGCATATTCTCAGACCACAATGCTTTGAAACTGAAACTCAATCACAAGGAAAAATTTGGAAGAAACTCAAACACTTGGAATCTAAGAACCATCATGCTCAAGAATGATTGGGTAAACCAGGTAATTAAGGAGATTAATTAATTTTTGGAAACCAACAAAAATGAAAACACATTGGTCCAAAATCTATGGGACACTGCAAAGGTCATCCTAAGGTGGAAATACATAGCCATCCAAGCCTGCCTCAAAAGAATAGAAAAATCTAAAATGCAGTTTTTATATTCTCACTTCAAGAAGCTGGAGCTGGAACAGAAGAGGACTATCCCTCACACAAGAAAGCAGTTGATCAAGATTAGAGCAGAGATCAATGAATTAGAAACCAGGAGCATAGTAGAGCAGATCAACAAAACTAGAACCTGGTTTTTTGAAAGACTAAATAAGATCTATAAGCCACTGGCCAGACTTATTCAAAAGAATAGAGAAAGGATCTAAATTAATAAAATTATGAATGAAAGAGGAGAGATTATGACAAACACCAATGAAATAGGAAGGGTCATTAGAAGCTTTTATCAACAGCTTTATGCCAATAAATTAAACAACCTGGAAGAAATGGATGCCTTCCTGGAAACCTATAAACTACCAAGACAGAAACATGAAGAAATTGATTATTTAAACAGACCAATTAATTATGAAGAGATTGAAGCAGTGATTAAAAACCTCTCCAGGGGCGCCTGGGTGGCACAGCAGTTAAGCGACTGCCTTCAGCTCAGGGTGTGATCCCGGCGTTATGGGATCAAGCCCCACGTCGGGCTCCTCTGCTGTGAGCCTGCTTCTTCCTCTCCCACTCCCCCTGCTTGTGTTCCCTCTCTCGGATGCCTTCCTGGAAACCTATAAACTACCAAGACAGAAACATAAAAAACCTCTCCAAAAACAAGAGTTCAGGGCCTGACGGATTCCGTGGGGAATTCTACCAAACATTCAGAGAAGAAATAATACCTATTCTTCTGAAGCTATTTCAAAAAATAGAAACAGAAAGAAAACTACCAAACTCATTCTATGAGGCCAGTATTACCTTGATCCCTAAGGCAGGCAAAGACCCCATCCAAAAGAAGAATTACAGACTGATTTCCCTTTTGAATATGGATGCCAAAATTCTCAACAAGATCCTAGCTAATAGAATCCAACTGTACATTAAAAGAATTATCCATCAAGACCAAGTGGGATTCAAACCTGGGATGCAAGGGTGGTACAACATTCACAAATCAAACAGTGTGAAAGATCATATCAACAAGAAAAGAATCAAGAATCATATGATCCTCTCAATTGATGCAGAAAAACCATTTGACAAAATACTGCATCCTTTCCTGAATAAAAACCCTTCAGAGTGTAGGGATAGAGGGTACATTCCTCAAATTCATAAAAACCACCTATGAAATGCCTACAGCGAATATCATTCTCAGTGGGGAAAAGATGAAAGCCTTTCCCTTAAGACCAGGAACATGACAAGGATGCCCACACTCTCCATTATTATTCAGCGTAGTACTAGAGGACCTTGCAACAGCAATCAGACAACAAAAAGGTATAAAATGCATCCAAATTGTCAAAGAAGTCAAACTGTCTCTCTTCGCAGATGACATGATACTCTATGTGGAAAACCCAAAGACTCCACCCCCAAACTACTAGAACTTGTAGAGCAATTCAGTAATGTGACAGGATACAAAATCAATGCTCAGAAATCAGTTGCATTTCTATACACGAACAATGAGACTGAAGAAAGAAATTAGGGAATCCATTCCAATTACAATAGCACCAAAAATTATGTTATCTCGGAATTAACCAGAGAGGTAAATGATCTATATTCTAGAAACTACAAATCACTCTTGAAAGACATTGAAGAAGACACAAACAATGGAAAAACATTCCATCCTCATGGATTGGAAGAATAAACATAGTTAAAATGTCTATGCTACCCAGAACAATCTACACTTCCAATGCCATCTTGATCAAAATACCAATGACATTTTTCAAAGAACAGGAACAAGCAGCCCTTAAATTTCTGTGGAACAAGAAAAGGCCCCGAATCCCCAAGGAATTGTTGAAAAGGAAAAACAAAGCTAGGGCATCACATTGCCAGATTTCAAGCTATACTACAAAGCTATGATCACAAAGACAGCATGGTACTGGCACAAAAACAGACACACAGACCAATAGAACAGAATAGAGAACCCAGAAATGGACCCTCAGCTCTTTGGGCAACTAATCTTTGATAAAGCATTAAAAAACATCCAGTGGAAAAAAGACAGTCTCTTCAATAAATGGTGCTGGGAAAATTGGACATCTATATGAAAAAGAATGAAACTTGTCCACTCTCTCACACCATACACAAAGATAAACTCCAAATGGATGAAAGACCTCAATGTGAGACAAGAATCCATCAAAATCATAGAGGAGAACATAGGCTGCAACCTCTTTGAGCTTGTGGGACTTCATCAAGATAAAAAGCTTCTGCACAGCCAAAGAAACAGTCAAAAAAACTAAGAGGGAGTCCGCGGAATGGGAGAAGATATTTGCAAATGACACTACAGATAAATTCTGGCATCCAAGATCTACAAAGAAGTTCTCAAACACAATGCACAAGAAACAAATAGTGAAATCAAAAAATGGACAGAAGATATGAACAGACACCTTTCCAATGAATACATACAAATGGCTAACAGACATATGAAAATGTTCAAAATCATTAGCCCTCAGGGAAATTTAAATCAAAACCACATAGAGATGCCACCTTACAGCAGTTAGAATGGCAAAAATGACACGGTAAGAAACAGCAAATGTTGAAGAGGATGTGGAGAAAGGGGATCCCTGTTACGCTCTTGGTGAGAATTCAAATTGGTACAGCCACTTTGGAAAACAGTGTGGAAGTCCCTCAAAAAGTTAAAAATAGAGCTTCTCTATGACTGAGCAATTGCATTACTGGGTATTTAACCCAAAGATACAGACATAGTGAAGAGAAGGGTCATATGCACCCCAATGTTCATCGCAGCATTGTCCACAATAGCTAAATTGTGGAAGGACCTGAGATGCCCTTCAACATATGACTGGATTAAGAAGATATGGTCCGTATATACAATGGAATATTGCTCAACCATCAGAAAGCATGATAACCGAACATTTGCACCAAGATGGACGGGACTGGAGGAGATTGTGCTAAGTGAAATAAGTCAAGCAGAGAAAGACAATTATCTTATGGTTTCACTCATTTATGAAACATAAGAAATAGCAGGAAGATAGGTAGGAGAAGCAATGGAAGAATTAAGGGGGGTAAAGAGAAGAGGGAATGAACCATGAGAGACTATGGACTCTGGGAAACAAACTGAGGGCTTCAGAGGCGAGCGGAGTGGGGGACTAGGATAGGCTGGTGATGTGTATTAAGGAGGGCACATATTGCGTGGTGCACTTGTTGTTATACACAAATAATGAATCATGGAACATTACATCAAAATCGAAGGATATACTGTCTGGTGACTAACATAACATAATAAAAGAATTATTTTAAAAAGTTAAAAATAGAACTACCCTACAATCCAGCAATTTTACTTCTAGGTATTTATCCAAAGGATAACAACACAATGAATCAAAGGGGCACCCACACCCTAATGTTTATAGCAGAAATGTCCACAATAGCAACAATATGGATAGTGCCCCGATGTCCATCAACAGATGAATGGATAATGTAGAATTGGTATATATATATAATGGAATATTACTCACCCATCAGAAAAAGAAATCTTCCCATTCACAACAACATGGATGGAACTGGAAGGTATTATGCTAAGTTAAATAAGTCAGACAGAGAAGTACAATTATCTTATAATTTCGCTCATATGTGGAATTTAAGGAAGAAAACAGATGAACATGGGGGAAGGAAGGGAAATATAAAATAATATGAAATCAAAGAGGGAGACAAACCATAAGAGACTCTTAAGTATAGGAAACAAACTGAAGATTGCTAGAATGGAGGTGGGCTTGGGGATCGGGTAACTGGGTCACAGGTATTAAGGAGGGCACTTGATGAATGAGTCCTGGTTGTTATATGTAACTGACGAATCACTAAACTCTACCTCTGAAACTAATAATATGCTGTATGTTAATTAATTATTTTTAAATAAATTAAAGTTAAAAAATACAGTAAATTAAAAATATATCTTATCATGTACAACTTTAAAACTACAGTAATGTACCCTATTTACTTCCATGCACACAAATCTAGTATTACCATACTTAAAAAATCTAAACACAGGTAAGTCTTCTAGGAACATTATATAATAAAATAATTCATAATGTTTCTTTATAGATTGATCAATCACCTCCAAAATACATATTCCTATAACAGTGATAGTTTTCTTAAAATAAATACTTCAGTAAATTAAGTACATGGACAGCCTTTGGATGAGCTGACATTTATATATTCAGCTAAGTAGGCAACAAGCCATAATGTCAAATGGGAAAAGTGTATTTACAAATAATTCTCAAAAACGAAGCTAACTTTTATAATTAAATACAGGAAATACACTGATTTGCTATGACAAATGAAATGTGATGTAACACTTCACTCTAAAGAATGCATACCAGAATATATATAAATAGTGTGTGAATCTTATTAAGGGTAGCTATCTACAATAACCCTGGCTAAATAGAAGTGTATATGTGAAGCTATATGTGTGGTATATCTTTTGCCACTTTTGTTACCTTGAGGTTCATAACACATGTCTACCAAATTGAGCGTTCATTCTCAGCTGCTGCTGTTATCATGTATTTTGAGAAATGTGTACAGTATTCAAAACTTAAAAATACTCATGAATGAAATATGTGTTAGGAAAAAAATAAATGTTTTCATGCAATTATGTATGGATGATTTCACTATATACATTTGAAGGCAAGATTTTTGTTTCCTGTAAAACAGATCATTATTCTTAGGAGAATGTTTTTCAGTTTTCTTAGGGAATTTGTTTTGTCTCCTCTTGCATTTCATTATTTTGCTCTATTCTTTATTTTTGTTTGTAAATGACATGCCAGTTAAAATGAAAACCATCTCATGTGTAGAAAAGAAGTCAGGATTTTATGTTTTTTATTTTTTAATTTTTTTTAAAGATTTTACTTATGTGACAGAGAGACAGCCAGCGAGAGAGGGAACACAGCAAGGGAGTGGGAGAGGAAGAAGCGGGCTCCCAGCAGAGGAGCCCAATGTGGGACTCGATCCCGGAATGCCGGGATCACGCCCTGAGCTGAAGGCAGACGCTTAACGACTGCACTACCCAGGCGCCCCAAGAAGTCAGGATTTTAAAAACCAACACTAGTAAAATCCATTCTAAATGACACCATCTGATTCAAGTAAAAATTATGACTTAAACAATAGTAATAAAAAAACAAAACACATTTCATGAAGAATACAAAGAGTAATGTCTGCTGAGTGTTTTAGTGAACATGTCTCAGAATGCTGATGTATGTCTTATGAGGAATCTGAGGGGAAGATTTCATAGCAGAAGGTGTTAAAGTGGCTTGTATCGACTTAAGTGGGGGCCCAACTGGGCTGTGAAACTATGGCATGCCTATGGATTCAAGCTTTTTTAAAAAGAGGAATTCCCCACTGTTGTTCAGACATCCTTCCTCATTTCCTCTCCCCCAAAGCTACTCATCCTCTACTGACTTAGTTCCCAGAATTTCAGAATCTTCTTTCCCCCTAAATAACTTGTCCATGTAACTGCTGTAAGTATATTCCTTCTCAACTTGTGCATTCTTCCTTACCTCACAACAAAACTGATTTATGAGAAAACAGTCCTCCCCTCCAACCATAAACTGGCTATCTCAAAAACATTGATACAAGGCTTCTAATTGAGATAAATTTGCCATTCCTCTTTCCTGTTTTTCTCAGCTTACTGACTTTGATATGAAACTTTTCAATTCTAGTTGGGACACTGAGCTATTCAAGTCATTTAATTTATCAACAACATCAATAGGCTCATGTTGTGAATTAAGTTGAATAGTTCCTGCCATAAAAGAATCAAAGTCAAATCGCTATTTTTTTCCCTTTCTTTTCCAGCCAGTTGCTATGATGCATCCTCTACAGCTATCTTGGCTTTAACCAATCCATTCCTTTCACATTTTGACTTGCTTTTTTTATCAGATTTTTCTTTGCTTTGTTATTTCCAATTGGAAATATCTATAGTAAGTTTGGTTTCATGATAATGGTTAATTTCACTCTCTCTGAAAATTATCTAAATATAATAATGACCTTGTTTTGTAGTTACAAGTATGGCTACACTCCAGATCAAAATATTTGTTTTCATGATGATCTGGGTACTGCCAACAAGGCTCAGTAGAGTACTTGGTATAAAAAAACAGGATCCTTTAAATACTTTTCATGATCTCCATCCAAATATTTTTGAGGATCGACTTGTACTTCTTCATCAGGGACATCAGACAGAACTCTTGGGTTAAGCTGAAATTCATCAATATCAAAGTTGTTATGTATAGGCCAATCATGCTCTGAAAATTGACAATCATGTTACCTTTTCCAGTTATAAATATGACCGTGAGTTTCATCCATAAGCAAAATATCATCAACTTCATCTTCAATATGAAAATGATGACTTGAAATTGGCTTATCCATTGGAAATGAATATATGCTCATGTAAGGATGGATGTGAAGGTGCTTCTGCTATCAACCGATCTAGAGGGCTAAATGTCAAAATTTGGTCCAGGAAATCCAGGGCTTCTTGACTAATTCCTGGAAGCAGCTGAGTTAAAGGTTTGTGTGGCTTAGTCACATCATTTCTAACATAAACTGGAATTACACTGAGAAGCTCCTGATGATCTATCTACCTCACGTACAACAGGAATAGATTCTAAAATCAGCTGCATCTGTTCATGTTCACCTGCAAAGGGGGTTTTACCAGTCAGCATTTTGGCAAATATGGAACCTGCAGCCCTATAAGGAGAAAGTAATAGATGTGGAGACCTGTACCTTTTGGTAACCAGTCCTTCAGAAAGATGACCGCTATAGGAATAATGGAGATCCATGGTCCATTCAAGACCAAAATCATCTATCTTCAGTACCAGGTCTTTATTATTAATGATAAGTTTAGCTGGTTTAAGATTTCTGTGCTGTACATTTGCAGAGGGAATATATTTGAACCCACAAAACAGTTGATATATGAAAAGCCTGGCATGCTCTTCCAGTAAAGGGCTTTGCTCCAGCACATTAGCCAAATCTGTCTCAACATATCCCTGAACAATGTAAACACTATTCAGTTCAGTAAGAGAACCTGCGTCATCTGTTAACTGGATTCCACTAGGACCAAGAATTTCAAACACAAAACATTATTATGGTTAAGTCTTCTAATAATTCTGATTTCACATAGAGCATGTTTGGCACTCTGGGGAACAGTAGGACAATTTTCTTGATGGTTACTCCTTTGTCAAAGTAATTGTCAACAGCAGAAAAAAAGCAAGCCATTCCCTCCACAACCCAATGGCTTTAAGTCCATATAACTAAAGTCCAGATCAAAACCATGAATTTTCATGAGACATTCAAATTTATCTGCCATTTTGAAAACTTTACTATTGTCTTTTCCTTTTGAATTGAGTGTGTAAACAAGGAATAAAACTGACATAAAAAGGAAAGATCTTCCAAAAAAGGAAAAAAAATAATTTTGCTTCCACAGCATGATTTCTTGATGTTCATTGCGTATGCCACCAGGTCCATTGAGTTCCCCTTAGATTTAAAGCTCAAAAAGCTCTACTTATATTGAGATTTAAAATATTGTGGTACTCATAGATCAAGAAAGGTGCAGCAACTCTGCAGACATGTAAAGAAAACACTCAAGAAATTCAAACAGAACAAAATGGCATGTTGTGCATTCAGATTTACTGTGCTAAATGATTTAACTTTCAACAAAAATGTGAATAAATATGCACATAACAGTCTTCTATGAACATTCTCCTCACAGTGCAGATACATTTAATGTTGAACTGGTCCTAAGCATCATCATAAGGTTCTGGTAAGCACTATTTCTGTTTTGCATCTTTTCTTCCTTCATTGTTATATATTTCAACAGGAAGCCCTGGTGGTTGTTAGTTAACACAAGATGACTTCTGTTAACGATCAGGTGGCTCCAGCTCAACACAATCACAACAATCACAATCAAAGCTACTGTCCATCTTACTCTGATACAACAAGACTTCTCCAGCTCATTGAGGGAGTGCAGGGCTTGCAGACAGCCCACAGGTCTCTGGCTGTTCTGGCTGCAGCAGCCTTTCTGAGGATCACTTTGCCAATCACCACTATGTAACCCGAACCTAAGAGAGAGAGCCCATAATATTCTCTTAAAATTATTTGTATTTTTTGAGGTTTTGGTCACACTTCTTGCCTTCGTTATATGGCCTCTTCTCTCCCTTTACTTGTGGAGTTTGTTATGTTAGTCTTCAGGTCAATTCCTGGGGTATCTAGGATGATTTGACAGTTATATAGTTGTGTTGGTAGGAAAGGTGAGCCTAGGGTCGTCCTCCTCTACCACCATCTTCTTGCTCTCAGTATTTATGTTTGATCAAGGAATTGGCCTATTTATGTCAGAACAGAATTCATATTGTGCATATGTGCTTTCAATGTAGTTGCAATTCTCAAAGTCTTTGCAGTGATTTTGAGATCTCTACTTGGTATGCATTACCTGGGACATTCTGTTGCTTAGCAGTGGTTTAGTTTAGATCTCAAAGTCTTTGGTGTGCAGATGAAGATCAGATCTCCATGCATGCACACAGTTCAGAATTAATATCAGGGTTTCATAAGCAACTTTATAGGCTCACTGTCTTGATTTCATCTCTCTTCCTAATGTCTCCTGTGATTTCCAGTTTTGGGGCCTCTTCTTTTCGGTCATTTGTACAGATACCTGAAACTTAGTCATTCCACTATATTGGGTATTTCCATTCCCATGCCTGTGTTTAAGTTCAAGAGGTTGGAAGTCTGAAAAGAATATCAGTGGCATTGGCCTTACTTTCTTAAAACTAGGCCTTTTTTGATTAGCAAATTTTTGTGCCTTTGTTTCCATACTACGGATTGTGTGAGAGCTAGGATGTGAGGGATGGAGAAAGGAAAATAAACAAAACACAAAAGTGAAAAATCAAATGTTTCTATAATCTTTGAACAGTACAAGTTCCCTTTCTTGCTCCTTGATCTAGAATTAGAGGGTTTCTCCTATTCTGCTCTCTGATGTACCAATGCCCATTTATATGTTTCAGGTTATGTTGAGTTCTACTGGGGAAATACTGGAGGGAAAAATTATTCAAAATCACTATTGGATCAGTAGTGGTTTGAATTGTGATTTTCTTCCTCTATCTTCCTGCTGACATACTTTTCAAAATTCTCAAATATTTATGTCATGCACTTTGTCCAGGGATCATTGTGCTGTGTGTGAGAGAAAGTATGCACGTATTTACTGTGTTTTACATAGAACCACCATCAGTTTTGTTACAGTAAGTATTTTGGTCTTTCCCTGTATTCTTAGGTACACCATTTCTGTGCCACTAATCACATAGGTAAATCATAATATAAGATTTAAGTAGTTCTTGGTATCCTTGTAACAAAGGCCCTGAATTTTGATGAACTTTGGTTAGGATTACCCATCAATCTACTGATTTCTTGTAGTAGTCCTAAGGGATAAAGGAAAAACATACTACTATTACTATGAAGATATTACTATGAAGCACAAGTAAATTCACAGCCATATGCTTTACAGTTTAAGCTTTTAAAATTTATTTCATTTGCTTCTAATAATGTTTGCAGACTCTTAAAAGTTTATAGTGCAAATGTTTATTTTAATGCATATTTTAATTTAACTACACACCATTATTACTGCATTAAAGTAAAGCACACGATACATTATTACTGCATTACTTCCATTACAGGTCTTTTCTACATTAAAGACCTACGTAATGTGACTTTAATATTGTTATTAGATCTTAATGTCATATAATAATACTCTGAAGATGAAATAGTTCTCATTTACTTTTCAGTGTAATGAATAGTAATGTGTCAAAGGATAGCAGACAATTTTGCCTTCTATTTAGATTGGCAAAATAGAAAATACAGGAATACAGGGCAAAATGTAGTCATCTGTGAATGAATGCCATTGGAAGTTATGATACAGACCTCTCTTCTCAATTAAAAAAAAAATCCTGACCCCCTCCACCCAAAAATAAGAGCAGATACTAATTGTCCAGCTTCCATGGTTTCTGGCCAGAAGTCTTCATAATAGATTAGTTATTTAAAAAAAAAGCCTTATTGATTTATTAGAGAGAGAGAGAAAGAGACAGAGAGAGAGCATGGTTGGGAGGAGCAGAGAGGGAGAGAGAGAGAATCTCAAGCAGACTCCACGCTGAGTGCAGAGACTGACACAGGGCTCAATCTCATGACCCTGAGATCATGTCCTGAACTGAATCGAGAGTCAGACACTTTTTATAAAGATTTTTATTTATTTATTTATTTGACAGAAAGAGAGATAACCAGCGAGAGAAGGAACACAAGTAGAGGGAGTGGGAAAGGAAGAAGCGGCTCCAGAGGAGCAGGGAGCCCAATGCAGGGCTCGATCCCAGGACCCTGGGATCATGCCCTGAGCCAAAGGCAGATGCTTAATGACTGAGCCAGCCAGGCTCCCCAAGAGTCAGACGCTTAATTGTCTGCACCAGCCAGGCACCTCTAGATTTGCTATTTTTGCTGCAATATACAATAGAGTTTCCTTTTATTATTGAAGATTATCATATTATGTTTTTTCAAATGGGAAAGGTAGTTTATTTCCTTGAGACAGTGTGCTGTTGTTACTGACGTTGTTCTTGTTTTTCAAGCTCAAGGACAGAATTTTTTGTCTTTTATTTTAAAGATTTTACTTATTTATTTGAGAGAAAGAGAGAGAGCATGAGTGGGGTGAGGGGCAGAGGGAGAAGCAGACTCCCCACCAAGCAGGGAGCCCAGTGTGGGGCTTGATCTCGAGACTCCAGGATCATGACCTAAGCTGAAGGCAGATGCTTAACCAACTGAGCCACCCAGGTGCCCCTGTTTTTTGTCTTTTGAACAAGTATTCAATATAGAGGACAAATTGGAGCAAGGTAAATGTTAACATCTAGAGACTCAATGCTTATTTCAAAATGAATGGGTGGAGTAAAATGTGCTCTGGTTCTTTTGTATCAATACAATTATAGAACTCTGTCTTAATGTTACAAACATACCTGGTCCTCTTTTGTCTTGCTTTGTTTTTCCATTTTCTTCCTCTTCTTTATTCCATAACCTCTTCTTGCATTAAGTGTTTCTTTTGTTCAGTAACACTTTTAGTAATGACATTAAAGGGAACTTAGTGAGAATGTTTATATATGTATACATATAGTATTATATATACACAGTTAAAATATATACACAGCTAATAAAATTATATATATATGCTATATATATTATATATTGTATTATTATATATAACTATATAATATGTATATATAATTGTGTGTATACATAGAATATATGGGTATGTGTATATGTCCATATATATGTCTATATATAATTGTATATATAGTATATATTTGTGTATTTTAAAAATTTATTTATACTGACTTTATTTTCTTATTTTATTTTTCTTAACTTTTATTTATATATTTTTATTATGTTCAGTTAGCCACTGTATAGTACAACATTAGTTCTTGATGTAGTGTTCAATGATTCATTAGTTATGTATAACACCCAGTTTTCATCACAACACCCCTTAATATCCATCATCCATTTAGCCCATCCCCCCACCCACCTCTCCTCCAGCAACCCTCAGTTTCTTCTCTATAGTTAAGAATCTGTTTTATGGTTTGCCTCTCTCTTTTTTCCCCCCACTATGTTCACCTGCTTCTTTCTTAAATTCCACATATGAGTGAAATCATATGGTATTTTTCTTTCTTTGACTTATTTTGCTTAGCATAGTACTCTCTAGCTTGATCCATGTTGTAGCAAATGGCAAGATTTCACTTTTTATGACTGTAATATTCCATCGGATATATATACCACATCTTCTTTATTCATTCATCAGTTGATGGAAATCTGGGCTCTTTCCATAATTAGGCCATTGTTGATAATACTACAATAAACGTTGTGTTGCATGCATCCCTTTGGATCAGTATTTTTGGATTCTTTGAGTAAATACCTTGTAGCGCAATTGCTGGGTCCAATGGTAGTTCTATTTTTAACCTTTTGAGGAACTTCCATACTGTTTCCCAGAGTGGCTGCATCAGTTTACATTCCCACAAACAGAGTAAGAGAATTACCCTTTCTGAACATCCTTGCCAACATCTGTTGTTCCTGTGTTATTAATTTTAGCCATTCTGACATTTGTGAGGTGATATTTCATTGTAGTTTTGATTTGAAGTTGCCTGATGATGAGTAATGTTTAGCATTTTTTCATATGTCTATTAGCCAACTGTATGTCTTCTTTGAAAAATGCTTTTTCATGTCTTCTACCCATTTTTTAAGTTGATTATTTGTTTTTTGGGTGTTGAGTTTGACAAGTTCTTTATAGATTTTGGATACTAACCCTTCATCAGATTGGTCATTGGCAAATATCTTCTCCTGTTCCATAGGCTACCTTTTTGTTGATTGCTTCCTTTGCTGTGCAGAAGCTTCTTATCTTGATGAAGTCTCAATAGTTCATTTTTGCTTTTGTTTTCCTTGCCTCATGAGACGTACTATTAAGTCACTATGGCCAATGTCAGAGTGTGAAGTGGTATCTCACTGTGGTTTTGATTTGTATTTCCCTGATGCCAAGTGATGTGGAGCATTTTTTTCATGTGTCTGTTGGCCATTCGTATGTCTTCTTTGGAGAAATGTCTGTTCATGTCTTTTGCCCATTTCTTGGCTGTATGTGTGTGTGTGTGTGTGTTGGTCTTGAGTTTGTATAGATTTTGGGTACTAGCCCTTTATCTGATAAGACATTTGCAAATGTCTTCTCACATTCTGTCAGTTGTCTTTTGGTTTTGTTGATTG
Organism: Ailuropoda melanoleuca; assembly: GCF_002007445.2. NCBI lineage: Eukaryota > Metazoa > Chordata > Mammalia > Carnivora > Ursidae > Ailuropoda > Ailuropoda melanoleuca. Next base: position 63,836,971 of record NC_048238.1, read on the forward strand.
TTTCCTTTGCTGTGCAGAAGATTTTTATCTTGATGAAGATCCAATAGTTCATTTTTGCCTTTGTTTCTGTTGCCTTTGCAGAAGTGTCTAGCAAGAAGTTGCTGTGGCTGAGTTCACAGAGGTTGCTGCCTGTGTTCACCTCTAGGATTTTGAAGAATTCCTGTCTCACATTTAGGTCTTTCATCCATCTTGAGTCTATTTTTGTGTATGGTGTAAGAAAATGGTCCAGTTTCATTGTTCTGCATGTGGTTGTCCAATTTCCCAAATGAAATTTGTTGAAGAGACTGTCTTTTTTCCATTGGATATTCTTTCCTGCTTTTTCAAAGCTTAGTTGACCATAGAGTTGAGGGTCCATTTCTGGGTTCTCTATTCTGTTCCATTGATCTATTTGTCTGTTTTTGTGCCAGTACCATACTGTTTCGTTGATTACAGCTTTGTAATATAGCTTGAAGTCCAGCATTGTGATTCCACCAGCTTTGGTTTTCTTTTTCAACATTCCTCTGGCTATTCAGGGTCTTTTCCTGGTTCCGTACAAATTTTAGAATTGTTTGTTGTAGTCTGCAAAAAAATGCTGGTCACATTTTGATAGGGATTGCATTAAATGTGTAAATTGCTTTGGTCAGTAGAGACATTTTAACAAAATTTGTTCTTCCAAACCATGAGCATGGAATGTTTCTCCATTTTGTTGTGTCATCTTCAATTTCTTTCATAAGTGCTCTATAGTTTTCAGAGTACAGATATTTAACAATTTGGTTAGGTTTATTCCTAGGTATCTTACTTTTTTTGGTGCAATTATAAATGGGATCAACTCCTTGATTTCTCTTTCTCCTGCTTCATTATTGCTGTATAGAAATGCAACAGATTTATTTTTGTTGATTTTGTATCCTGAGATTTTACTGAATTTGTGTATCACTTCTAGGACTCTTTTGGTGGTGTCTTTCAGGTTTTCTACATATAGTATCATGTTGTCTGTAAATAGTGAAAGTTTAACTTCTTCTAGCTGCTTTGGCTGCCTTTTATTTCCTTTAGTTGTCTGATTGCTGAAGCTAGGACTTACAGTACCATGTTAAGTAACAGTGGTGAGAGTGGACATCCCTGTATTGTTCCTGACTGTAGAGCAAAAGCTCTAAGTTTTTCCCCATTGAGGATGATATTACCTGTGGGTTTTTCATATATGGCCAGTATGATGTTGAGGTATGTTCCCTCTATCCCATTGTTGAGGGTTTTTATCAAGAATGGATGCTGTATTTTGCCAAATGCTTTTCCTGAACCTACTGAGAGGATCATATGGTTCTTATCCTTTCATTTATTAATGTGGTGTATCACATTGATTGATTTGTGAATATTAAACCACCCTCGCAGCACATGAATAAATCCCACTTGATTGGGGTGAATGATTCTTTTAATGTACTGTGGATTAAATTTGTTAATATTTTGTAGAGAATTTTTTGCATCCATGTTCATGAGGAATATTGGCCTGTAATTCTCTTTTTTAGTGGGGTCTGTCTGGTTTTGACATCAAAGTAATGCTGCCTTGTAGAATGAGTTTGAAAATTTTACTTCCATTTCTATTTTCCAAACAGTTTGAGAAGAGGTATTAACTCTCCTTTAAATGCTTGGTAGAATTTGGACACCTGGATGGCTCAGTCACTTGACCGTCTGACTCTTCCTTTCAGCTCAGGTCAGATCTTGGTGTTGGGGTCTGTGCTCAGTGGGGAGTCAGCTTGGGATTTTCCCTCTCCCTCTTCCTCTGCCCTTCCCCCTAATCTCTCTGTCAAGTAAATAAATGAATGAATAAATAAATAAACAAACACACAAATAAATAAATAAAATCTTTAAATGTTTGGCAGAATTCCCCTGGGAATCCATCTGGCCCTGGACTCTTGTTGGGAGAATTTGATTACTGAATTAATTTCTTTGCTGGTTACCAGTCTATTCAAGTTGTCTACTTCTTCCTGTTCCATTTTTTAAAGATTTCATTTATTTATTTAACAAAGGGAGAGCAAGAAAGGAAGCATAGGCAGGGGGAGCGGCAGAGAGAGCAGGAGAAGCAGGCTCCCCACTGATCAGGGAGCCCCGTGTTTGGCTTGATTCCAAGACCTTGAGATCATGACCTGAGCCAAAGGCAGATGCCTAACCAACTGAGCCACACATGCACTTCATTCTTGTTCCATTTTTGATAGTTTATATGTTTTTTAGCAATTTATCTATTTCTTCCAGATAGCCCAATTTGTTGGCATATAATTTTTCATAATAATCTCTTATAATTGCTTGTACTTCTGTAGTGTTTATTGTGATTTCTCCTCTTTCATTCATTATTTTATTTATTTGGGTCCTATCTCTTTTCTTTTGGAAAATCTGGCTAGGTATTTATCATTTTATTAATTCTTTCAAGGAACCACTGCCTTGGTTTCATTGATACATTCTACTATTTTTTTGTTGTTTCTATATCATTTATTTCTGCTCTAATTGCCATTATTTCTTCCTGCTGGCTTTAGGCTTCATTTGCTGTTCTTTTTCTAGCTCCTTTAGGTGTAAGTTTAGGTTGAAAATTCAAATTTTTCTTGTTTCTTGAGATAGCCCTGTATTGCTATTTATTTCCCTCTTAAGACCACTTGTTGCATCCCAAAGATTTTGGACCATCTTGTTTTCATTTTCATTTGTTTCTATGTATTTTAAAATATTTTCTTTAATTACCTGATTTACCCATTCATTCTTTAGTAGGATGTCCTTTTACCTCCAGGTACTTATGGTCTTTCCAAATTTTCTCTTGTGGTTAACTTCAAGTTTCATAGCGTTGTGGTCAAAATTATGCCTGGTATGATATTAACCTTTTTTGTATTTGTTGAGGCCTGATTTGTGATACAGTATGTAATCTATTTTGGAGAATGTTCCATGTTTACTCAAAAAGAATGTGTATTCTGTTGCTTTAGGATGAAATGTTCTGAACGTATTTGTTAAGTACTCAGTGTGTCATTCAAAGCCATTTTTTCCTCATTGATTTTCTGTTTAGATGATCTGTCTATTGCTGTAAGTTGGGTGTTAGAGTCCCCTAGTATTATTGTATTATTATTAATGAGTTTCTTTACATTTGATATTGTTTTATATATTTGGGTGCTCCTGAGTTGGGTGCATAAATTTTTATATTTGTTAAATCTTCTTGTTGGATAGACCCCATTATTATGATATAGCACACTTTTCATCTCTTACTACAGTTTTTGGTTTAAAATGTAGTTTGTCTGATGTAAGTATTGCTACTGTGGCTCTCATTTGATGTCTATTTGTATGATAAATGGTTCTCTAGCCATTCACTTTCAATCTACAGGTGTCTTTAGGTCCAAATGGAGTCTCTCATAGGCAGCATATAGATGGGTCTTGGTTTTTTGTTCATTCTGTGAGACATCCTGTGTCTTTTAATTTAGTCCATTTATATTCAGAGTAATTATTGATAGATAGGAATTTAATACCATATTATTACTTGTTTTGTCATTGTTTCTGGAGATTTTCTGTTTCTTTCTAGTCTTTTGCTTTTGGTCTTTCTTTCCCACTCAAACAGTCCCCTTTAATATTTCTTGCAGGGCTGGTGTAGTGGTCACAAACTCCTTTAGCTTGAGTTTTTTCTGGGAAGCTCTTTATTTCTCCCTCTATTCTGAATGGCCTCCTTGCTGGGTAAAGGATGCTTGACTGCAAATTTTTCCCATTCAACAGGTTGAAATTATCATGCCACTGTCTTCTGGCCTGCCAAGTTTCTGTAGATAGATCTGTTGCTAACCTTATTTGTCTTTTCTTGTAAGTTAAGGACTTCATCTGTCTTGTCGCTTTTAGGGTTTTTTTAAACCTCTTTATTTTGCAAATTTAAATAAGATGTGTCTTAGTGTTGGCCTGCTTTTGTTGATTTTGATGGGAGTTTTCTGTGTCTCCTGGATTTGGATATCTCTTTCTTTCCCCAGAGTAGGGATGTTTTCAGCTATAATTTCCTCAAATAAACTTTTTGGCCCATTTCCCCTCTCTTCTTTTTGGACTCCTATGATATGAACGTTATTAAGCTTTATGGAGTCACTGAGTTCCCCATGTTTACATTTGTGATCCAATATTTTTCTTTCCCTGTTTGTTTTAGTTTCTTTATTTTCCATAATTTTATCTTCTATATCACTTATTCATTCCTCTGCTTCTTCCATCTTTTTGCATTACATCTAGTTTGTTTTGTGTCTTGGTTATAGCATTTTTTTTTAGACTGACTAGTTTTTAGCTCTCTTATCTCTGTGGTATGTGACTCTCTGGTGCCTTCTATGCTTTTCTCAAGCCCAGCTAGTATCCTTATGATTTTTGCTTTAAATTCTGGATCAGGCATATTAGTTATATCTGTTTTGATTAGATCCTTGGCTGTGACCTTTTCTTCTTCTTTCTTTTAGAATGATTTCCTCTGTCTTGTCATCATTTCTAGGTCTCTGTGTTCTTTTGTGTCTTAGGAAAGCCTGTTATATTTTCTGCTCCTGAGAGTAATGGCTTTATGAAGAGGTCATGTCATATGCTGTCTAGGGCCTGACACTTCATGAAGTGTTTTTGGTGTATGCTGTGTGCACTCTGCTGCTGTGTTCTGGCTTCTCTTTCCCTCAGGTCAGTCCTCTGTAGAATTTATCCTTGCCTACAGTGGGGAGTGTTTGGACCTTGTCCAAAGAGTGGCAAGTTTCAACTAGGTGTGCTCTGGTCTGCTTGTAAAAAGAGATCTGATGCTATTTGCACTCAAGCGGAAGCTTTGCAGAATATTATGGTCAGTAGATTTGATGCATGCAGGGATTTGTGCTGGTCTTCTGGGGTAGGGGTCTGCTACTGTGGCTGTCAGGCACCATTGCCTGACAAAAGTAACAACTGCAGAGTGTACAGCTACAGGGCTTGGTTTAAGAGGTTTAGGTCACCACTGATAGCACTGTGCTTCTAATTGAAGTTAGTTTTTTTCTAAGCGGTAGCAGAGGAAAATGGCACCAGCCAGTTCCCTAGTCACTGGAGAGGAGAGTTCACAAACACTGCTGTCTGGGAAGCCCTCCCAGAAGAGCAAACAATCTCCCCTCATGTGTTCCAGGCATCCCTCAGATGCTGTCTTCACCCTGTCTGTGTTCAGGCCATCTGCCCACCTAGCAACATAATACACCTTGGGGTGTATCTTAGACAGCCAGGCAGGCTGAGCTTTAAAACTCTAAACTTTAGGGACCAGGCATTTTAGGGAGTAATGCTGGTCCTCTGGATGAAAGTCTCATCATGCTGGGAATGATGCAGATTTCTCCCAGAAGGGCAGTTACACCAAAGTGCAGAGGCATAGGGTTTGGAGTAGAGCACAGGAAAGAGCCAGTGTCCAGGTGAGCCACCCTTGTCAGGTGTCTCTGAGCCTATGCTGAGGGGCAAGGAGAGAAATGGCACCCACCAGCTCTTTTGTTCCCTGAGAGGCAATGTCAGGTCTTCCAGATGTGCACCAAGAAGGGGGAACTGTCTATCTCAGTGTGTCCTGGGGATCCTCAGATTGCAACATTTGCCCCTGGACTATCTGCCCTTCATTTCCATAGGAGTACTACACCACCCTCAGTCCTCCACTCCAGCCATGCTGTGGATCTCTAAAACTCTAGTCTTTGATCCCTGATGGTTATAAAAAAATCGTGAAAATCAGCCCCTCTCATTTTCCCAGTCAGTGGCTTTGAGGAAGTGTTTTCCTTGTGCAGTCCCCTGTGTACTCTCCTCCTCATCTTTCTCTCTTGCCGCTCTCTGTGAACAAGGCTCCTTTCCCTCTGCTGCACCCATGATCTGTTGCTCCCTCAAACCATGTCTCTGCACCCCCTACCTTCCACAATGTGACCTCTTCTTTCTCTCTAGTTGTACAGTTTGTTTTGTCAGTCCTCAGATTTATTTCTTGGGTATTCAGAATGGTTTGATATTTATCTAGCTATGTTCAAGGGATGAGGCAAGCCTAGGGTCTTCCTACTACTCTACCATCTTAGCTCCCTTCCAAAAAACTTCATCCTTATGCAATATTCCTCTAAACCACTATCCTGTTACTATTCACTATAAATCCATTATCATTTTTTTCACTTAAGAATAAAATGTTGTCTTGATTGGTATAATCCATGGGTAGTGACTTCCCAGGGGAGTATGCTATAAATTGCTCAGTGGGTAACATCTTTGGGAAGATGATACAAATTATCTCCTTTTTAGTTTTAGTTTCTACCTTGGCAGAATCTCATATCAAAAAAATTGTTTAATTATTGAGTAATCTGGATTCTAGTGTTTACCAAGAATAAGATACTGTCACTGATGCCTTCTTACCAGATGGTGTGATCTCCTGATAACTCTTATAAAATATAATATATAAACATATTCATCAATAATTAAGGACTCATGGCATAAATTAGTCACATGATCTGTTCCAGCAGATGGGGCAGGTCCTTCTAATTTTCATACTTATGACTTATTTCATAAAACATTATTCAGCCTATTTCTACATAATTCTCATATACTTCATAAATGAAAAGTGCAGAACATATTTTCGGTATAAATTAATGTTGAATGTCCTGATAAACTTATTATCATGTACATACACAAATACTAAAAATGAGCTAACTGTATTAACAATTCAACATCTTACTCAAAGACAACCTATAGTATAGTAATATTCTTTAAAAAATCTCTTTATTTTTTCATATGAGAAACTTGATCTGTTGAAGAAAAAAATGGGTAATTGCTTTTTCTAAGCTCCTTGACCAAATAACTATATGACTTAGATGAATAGAAGAAGATTCATCACTACTGAAGGGCAATTATATGTTTTTCTTTTTTCAAGTTTTTATTTAAATTCTAGTTAGTTAGCATACACTGTCAATTTCAGATGAAGAATTTACTGATTCATCACTTACATACAACAACCAGTTCTCACTTTTTGAAGAACCTCCATACCTTTTTCCATAGTGGCTACACAGTTTTAGCTTTTTAAATCTCACAATTTCTATCATGTACTTTCTCCCACATAGTTCAACTCTTCATATTGATTTGTAATTATCTATGAAAATATATGTGGTATTCTAAAGCAAAATTCTTTCAACTGGAATTTTTTTTGTCAATGCTAAGAAAGAAACTTGGTCATCAAATATAACCAGGATCTTAAAAATAGTTTTGTAAAATAAGGAAGAGAAGATGAAATATTTGCCTGTTGAATAGGTCTTTTAGGAACCCTATCACATGAAGGCATAAAATAATTTGATGTAGAAGTTCTTTTGAAAAAGCCACATCCATTGTATTTGAATATATATTGTTTAGACTTGGGTAACTGACCTATATAATATTCTGTCTTCCACACATTTAACCAAATATTCCTGAAAACCAGAACAACATTCTCAGGTAAATATTCTGTGTGAATTTATTTTTACTGGAGTCAGCAAGGAGAAGGGAGGATACGAAAGAAATGTTTGTTTGTTTTTTAATTGATGTATAGTTGGCACACAATGTTAGTTTCAGGTGTACAACCCAGTAACTCAACAACTCTATACATTTTGCTATACTCACCACAAGTGTAGCTACCATCTTTCACCATACAATGCTATTACAATATCATTGACTATATTTCTTATGCTGTACTTTCCATACCTGTGACTTGTTCATTCCATAACTGGAAGACGTCTCCCATTCCCCTTCACCCATTTTGCCCATCTCCCTCCCTTTTGACAACCATCAATTTGTTCTCTGTATTTATTGGCCCATTTCTGTTGTGTTTGTTTTGCTTTTTACATACCACATATGTGAGAAATAATATGGTATTTTTTTCTCTGTTTGACTTATTTCACTTAGCATAATAATACCCTCTAGGTCCATTCATGTCATAAGTGGCAAGGTCAGGGAAAAATAGTTTTAGCATGGTGTACTTAAAACCTGTAAAATACATCATCTTATTTACTGCAAGATTATTTACCTGTAAGGAATAAACTATTTTGAAAATACTATGTTCTCTGTGATATTAACAACAAACTTTTGAGTCTTCTTTAAGCCACAGATCCTGACTCATATTGCTATTAAATAAACCATAGTCCAAATAAACTATAGTCCTTAGGATTTGAGATGCTATATAACACCAAGTTATCTTTTCCCTGCATAAGCTGTGCAAGTGAATTGCTGCATAAGCAGGAAGATACAGTATCAGTTGTGGTTGGGCTGGTAATACAATACTTTGCCTTAGTCATCATACTATGAAAAGTTGCATTACAATTACTCTAGAAGTTTAATCACATTAAAAATGAAAATGATTAGAGTTCTCCTAATGTAGGCATGTATTAAATACTTATAATACCAACTCATTATAAACAAAGAAGTTACAATGCAGTGGAAAGGTAGATATGAAGAGAAATAGTGTACTATTTATTAAAACTCTAACAGCTGAAATATAAAATATCCCAAGTGTCAGTCAAAAAGATTAAAAAATGCTTTATTACAATTTTAATATTAGGAAATATTTTAAACATTCATTTAGGTTTATTAAGTAAATTTATTAAACATCATTGTAATATTTTAAATATGTAATACATATTTTAATAGGTATTAATGTATTTAATATTCCAATTGTCAGGCAAAGATTTAAAATGCAAAATTTTTACTTTTTATTTAAAAAATTAAATGCAAAAATTTTAATCACAATTTTAATATTAAGAAAGGTTTTAAACTAAAATGAACTTATTTCAGTCTTTGATATATGTAGCTAATAAGTTTTCTAAAGACTAGTTTTTATTAGAAAAAATTCTGACAAATTCAAATGTTTCTTTTTGTTCACTGACTGCTTTACCTAGTGTGTGAACTTTAACTCTGATTGATAGGTGAAACAACCCTGACTGTTTGAAGGATGATTTTTCAAATTTATTCCATTGCAAATATCCATAGAATTAATTAAATGGGTTGAATTTTACTTTATTTAGGCCTTCAGTGATTGAAATGTACTTTTGCCCCTTCCCCCACTTTCACTCTTTGGTAATAAAAGTAAAATGATTTCTGTCAAATGTTAAGTAATCCTTTATGTTCATAACTTCTAAAAAGGAAAATCTAATTACCTTTTAAATTGTACATGGATAAAGGACATGAAATAAGATGGCATCTTTAATCAGATAACTGCTGAGACTGTCAGTTGTGCTTGGTTCTTGCCATTTTTAGGATTGCAGTTGGCTGATTGTTTTGTAATTTGAAGAATTCTTACTTCTCCATGGGCATCATGGGCAACAGTCTTGCCTAGCTTTCTCACTCTCATTCTTATGGAAAAAAAAAAGCATCAAAGAACATAACCACTACATATTAAAGGTATGCTTTCTGTATTTTACATGGTTGCCTTACTAGAGCTTTTTTACTTTAAGGGATAGAAAAAAAAATCCTCAATGTTCCCCTGACATATTGGTCTGTTTTCCCTTTGAAACTGGACTGCCAAACATATTGTAAATTCTCTGAGTCTCAAAAGTGTTTTAATCTGAACCTTCCATCCTCAGGATGTTTAAATTTTGATTTGTTCCAGAGAATGGTTACAAAGTTCTTTTACTATTTTCTCTACTGTGCCTTCTGTTTGTGATTGAGACAGGCTGTGAAAGGTCTTGGTTGGAGGACTGAAGAGTGTGAGCAGTGAAAGAGGAGAAAATGATCCTGAATAATCTTTTGACAAGCAAAGAAAATAAAAGAAAGGAGAGAAAGAGGATATCCTAATCTACTCCATGTTTTTCAAAGACAAGTGGATTTGAGGGGATCTCCAATTCTGGGCAGCTGTCAGTTCTTAGTACAGAGAGTCCTTAATCTTTTTGATTGATATCATGCTTTTTAGAAGCTAGTGTGGCATAAGAACTATGGGTCTGTCTTTTAATAAAGTTGAAATGTTTAAGGTCTGTTAAGAAGAGGCTGTTATATATTATTTTTCCTTTGACCTTTTTCTTCTCTTCTAAAATCATCTGCTAATCTACGAATTTGGAAACTCAACCTTCTCATTAGAATCACTAATCTTTGTGGTGATCATTTTCTTAAAAATTCCACTGGGTAAAGTCTCTTGATAGATGATGGGAAACTGTCACCTAGAAAGCTCTTTTTTAAAAAAATAAACTAGGGAGCTGTTTTTCTATTTTTTTAAAGCATTACAAGATGTAGATACTTATAGACAGCCTGTATCTGCTAAAAGAAGTGGCCATTGAGATAATTTTTAGGATAATTCAAGAAATAAAACACAATACCCTAAACTTTCACAGTGATAATCTGTAAGCATTTGACAAAAGTTAATTTGGAGAGACGTGAATGATCAAGGCAAGTGCTTAATTAATTAAATAGTATAACTTCTCCCCCAGATCTCATATAATGGGCCATATTGTGTGATATATAGATATATTTATATATATATATATATATATATATATATATATATATATATATATATATATCATACAATTGCTAAAGTTTTAAGAATCACTTAATTCATGAAACTAAAAAAAGGAACTTTTTTGTACTGTTATTTTAATAATCAAAAAGCAGCATGAAAAGAATAAAACTTCGGAGTTAGATGAAGCTTTGTTCAAAGCTCTGCCTTATTACTTATTCACTGTGTGACCTTGCCTCAGCTAATCAGTCTCTTCCACTCTCTCTTTCCTCATCTGTTTAACTGGCATAATAGTCCTTGCATTTTTGTAGAGTTGTTTTGAAGATTAAATGATATAATGTATATAACAGTTCTAAATGGTGTTGACCTATAGTTATGGGTATTCAATAATAGTTGGGTTGTTTTTTTTTTTCAATCTTATATTGGGTCTGTCCAATGCTGAACTATAAGAAAGCAAACTGTTCTAGTACATGGAAAATGTAAATTCAAAATAATGTAACTTAAAATTAAGATGGTCCTTTGTTACCTATAAAATTGTAGTCACTTCAATGATGATTTTCTTTGAAGAGTATTTCATAGGAAAACTTTATTTTTGAACTCCTTTTTGCATTACTTGAAAATATATCATGGATATAATATGATAGTGGTATTTATAAATGAAGAAAACCTGTTTATATCTACTATTGCAATATTAGCTAACAAAGAAGGAATCTGTTTTACTAAACTTTGCTAAATGTCAAAGTAATAAAGAGCTATTAAAGCCTCAAGAAGAAAGCCAATTCATTTTAGTTATGATATCCCCTAAAACCGAAGCATTATATAAAAGCTAAACAACACCAAATGGATTTGACTGAGATCAAAAGCCAAAACTATTTCTTTTCTTTTATCTTTAGTGTTACATTTCCTAGGAGTATGACCTTAGTCAAACATCTATTAAAGTTAGCTTTTGATCTCAATGCCCTTTTGGGGTAAAAAAAATAATCTTTAAATTATTCTTCAAAAGACAATCATTCTATTGTGTGTTAATGTTCCAATAGTGTGTGAGTAAATAGGATTCTCTCATATGTATGATAGAAGACCGGTTAAATGGGACAATTGTTTTTGTGTCAGAGACAAGAATCAAAAGAAAACATTTTTCTGAAGCTATTAATTGGGAAAAAAATCCCTCCAGGTCAGTGGAAACACGTTAACTGGTAAGTCTGCTGCTTTTTTGGGCACTTCGATGAAAATGCCTTGCAATTTGATAACAGGTAGCTGCTCATTTGTGATGTAATTTTCTTCTCACCAGTCATAGCTACTCCATGATTAATTAGGGAAAACACTTTTTCCTCCAGAGATACCTAAAAAATAAAAACTTTGTTTAAAAATGTCTTAAAACCACTAGGAAGGATTATACATTTTTCATTCTGCCTTTCATCTATTAAGTAAACTATGGAGAAATTTTCATGATATATTGAAGACCCAAGAGAAATAACAAACATAGTGTGTTTGATGTCAGTGTACGTATGTGCATGTGACTACTGTTTACCCATATGTATGATTGTATTTTAAGTATTCAAGATCTTAAATAACCTTTTCTAAACCTTTATTCTCTAGAATGGTAAGTTCATTAGACACACATTTATCAAGTATTTCCTTCTTGCAAGACATATTCTAGATACTGCTATGAGTACAAAACCTACAGCAGCCTTCACAGCTTTCATTTTAGTTGGGGAAGTGAGGCCTACTTGTAGGCATAATCATAATAAAAGGCAGAAAGTGATAAATATGTTCACATAAATATGTGTATGTAAAGTAATATAGGAAAATTCCAAGAAGAGAATTATGTCCAGTTGTGAGAATTAAAGAAGGCTTTTTGGATTAATGGTATTTAAATTTGTTTTAAAGGTTGGTTAGGCTGCAGTTAGCAAGACAGGGATAAAAAAAACATTCCAGGCAAAAGAGACAACCTGCAAAGGTGTGAAGATGAGGTAGTAGTGAGTTTGTCTGGGTGACAGAGTGTTTAGTCTGGTTAGAATAGTAGTTATATGATAAAAAAGAGTGGAAGCTCTGTCTATAAAGATGGGTGGGGCCAAAAGTGGGAGGTTATAAATATCAAAATAAGAATTCTGGACTCGATTCTATAGGCAATGGTGAACAACTAAATATTTTTGTGAGGATGAGGAATGTGAAAGTACTGCTGCTTATGAAAATATCACTAACACAGTATGGGATAGACTTGAAAGGAAAAGAAAGAGAGGCAGAAAGATCACTTAAGAAGTTCTGCAATTAGTCTAGCTGAGAAGGAATGTATACCTGTTAAAAATGGATTGTGGAATTTTTAGTTCATTTTAGAGTCAAGATTTCAATTTTAGATTCATAGTGTATGAATTTGAAGTAATACTATTTAAAATTTGCTTTAGAAAAATTAATGTTCTGTTTGAAGTTATTGGCAATGGAATTCAAACTAAAAAAATAAGATATACTTTATCTATATAATCTGATTATTTCATGTGAAACTTTCTGAATTTCCTATGTGCCCAAATCAATTGCAATGAGCCAGAGCAAATATCTTTTATTAAACTGTGTCAATCACACCTGACATACATGGCAATTATTTTAAAAAATAGCATATATAACTAAACTAAAATCCTGTGTTCCTTTAAAAAAGTAGAGAGTAATAACTGGCTAAGACAGAGTTTCATTTGACAGAGTTTAAGTGCTTCATTACTAAGATCATCAACAGGAGGAATGGTGATATAGACCACCTTGAAATTACACCTTTTGACTTAGGAAAGCCCATGATTTATGCCAATATATTTGTACAAATTACTACAGTTTTTACAGAAACACAGCCTTCCAAAAATATCAGAGACCTAGGATAATAAGGGAAAAATAACAAATCAATTGAAGTGTAAACAGAACATAGTTTAGTGAACTGGAAACTGGGGTGATATTTGTTCTCATTTTATTGTTTCTGGACATACTATCTTATTCCCAGGAACAATAGCCATGGAAATTGACAAAGCTACAAAAGGTGAAGTTCCTTGTCTCATCATCAAGATGGTGTAGCATTCCTAACATTGTGCATCCTCATCGACCTCCCAGCTGTGTACGTTTGTTTATCTCTAGCTATAAGCAATTTTGAAGTTATACATATTATTACTAAGATGTTTGGCATTCTGACTGAAATAAAAGGTTAGAAGAGAGATATATTTCTTTATGGCTTCTGTTTCATTTGATCCATTTGAGTTCGTATGCCCCTTTAGCAAGCTGAAGCTATTGGTTTCAAGTAGAAAAAATGGTTTTTATCTCTTTCTGAATTTATTGTTAATAGGACTGACACAATAGAGGAAACCAGAAAGAATGTTCCACCTTATAAATCATTCATTAGTCCTCAGCTCCATGCAGAATCCTTTTTTTTTTTAGATTATTTATTTATTTATTCAACAGAGATAGAGACAGCCAGCGAGAGAGGGAACACAAGCAGGGGGAGTGGGAGAGGAAGAAGCAGGCTCACAGCGGAGGAGCCTGATGTGGGGCTCGATCCCACAACGCCGGGATCATGCCCTGAGCCGAAGGCAGACGCCCAACCGCTGTGCCACCCAGGCGCCCCGTTGCAGAATCCTTTTTATTGTGTATGCATGTTGGCATGTGTCTATGTATCTCTCCTCTATTAATGATGTGGCCTAATTATTTAACTTAGAATTATTTTTCTATTACCCAAGCACTAACTCATATATAAGAGATAGCATTCTTTTAAAGCTTTTATTTATTTTTTCATTTATTTGAGAGAGAGAGAGAGGAAGCACAAGCAGGGGAGAGGGAGAAGTAGGCTCCCCACTGAGCAGGGAGACTGATGTGGGACTCGATCCCAGGACCCTGGGATCATGACCTGAGATGAAGGCAGCTGCTTACCCAGGCCCCCTTGAGATAATAGCATTTTTCAGCAGGGATAAACAAGAGTTGTAACTTCTTTGCACCCATCTATTCTACTGGGCAATAATGAAATACTGGATGCTTGTAGTTCAAACATCTTAGTGTCTTAACTGTGGATAAAACTCTCTACAGCAATTTTAGGAGAAAATAATGTTCATTAGATACTTTTTAGTGTTGGATGGCAATAGTACATAATTTTCTAAACCCTGCTCATCCTGGGAATGATATCACTGTAAGAGGAATGGCGGCTCTATTTAAAGTAAAACTGCTATGAAAAGATGCTCAACATCACTCATCATCAGGGAAATACAAATCAAAACTACAATAAGATATCACCTCACACTTGTCAAAATGGCTAAAATTAATGACACAGGAAACAACAGATGTTGGCAAGGATGCAGAAAAAGGGGAACCCTCTTGCACTGTTGGTGGGAGTGCAAACTGGTGTAGTCACTGTGAAAAAAATATATAGGTTTCTCAAAAAGTTAAAAATAGAACTACCCTACTATCCAGCAATTGCACTACTAGGTATCTACCCAAAGGATATAAAAATACTGATTTGAAGGGACATGTGCACCCTTGTGTTTATACTAGGATTGTCAACAATAACATAATTATGGAAAAAGCCCAAATGTCCATCAACCAATAATGGTATATAAATACATATAACATATAAATACTAATATATTACATATATAAATTTATATATGATATATTTATATAGATATATAATAGAATATTAGTCATAAAAAAGAATGAAATCCTGTCATTTGCATCCATGTGGGTGGGGTTAGAGTATATTATGATAAGCCAAATAAGTCAGTCAGAGAAAGACAAATACTACATGATTTCATTCATATGTGGAATTAAGAAAGAAGCAGATTTAGGGGCGCCTGGGTGGCACAGCGGTTAAGCGTCTGCCTTCAGCTCAGGGCGTGATCCCGGCGTTATGGGATCGAGCCCCACATCGGGCTCCTCCACTATGAGCCTGCTTCTTCCTCTCCCACTCCCTCTGCTTGTGTTCCCTCTCGCTCGCTATCTATCTCTGTCAAAAAAAAAAAAAAAATCTTTAAAAAAAAAAAAAAAAAGAAAGAAGCAGATTTAAAAAAAAGAAAAAAGAGAAAGAAACAGATGAACATGGGGGGAAAAAGAGAAGCAAACCATAAAATAGACTCTTAACTTAGAGAACAAACTGAGGGTTGCTGGAAGGGAAGTGGGTGGGGGGTTGGGTTAAGTCGGTGGTGGGTATTAAGGAGGGCACTTTATGTGATGAGCGTTGGGTTTATGTAATTGGTGAATTACTTAATTCTATTCCTGAAACTAATATTACACTATATGTTAACTAACTGGAATTTAAATAAAAACTTGAAACAAAAAAATAAAATAAAATATAAAATAACCTTGTGAAAATTGTACCCTCCATTAAGGTTCTTTAAGAGGATTATTTCAATTGCTACACAATATTTCATCATATGAATGTATTGTAATTTTGTATTATTTGATTTATTTCCCATTTTTTATTGTATATGACAGTAATAAAAATTTTTCTACATAAATAAATAATAAATAAATAAAGTAAAACTGTATATGATGTAAAAGAATTCTTACCCATGCCACTCTGACAGCCAGGTTTTTCTGGTCCTAGAAATTTAGGTAGTATAGTTTTGTTTTTTTTTTGTTGTTGTTGTTGTTGTTGTTGTTTTTTAAATTTTATTTTATTATATTGTGTTAATCACCATACAGTACATCCCCAGATTCCGATGTAAAGTTTGATGCTTCATTAGTTGCGTATAACACCCAGTGCACCATGCAATACGTGCCCTCCTTACTACCCATCACCAGTCTATCCCATTCCCCCACCCCCTCCCCTCTGAAGTCTTCAGTTTGTCTCTCACAGTCCATAGTCTCTCATGTTTCATTCCCCCTTCTGATTACCCCCCTTTTCTTTATCCCTTTCTTCCCCTACCGATCATCCTAGTTCTTATGTTCCATAGATGAGAGAAATCATATGATAATTGTCTTTCTCTGCTTGACTTATTTCACTTAGCATTATCTCCTCCAGTGCCGTCCATGTTGCAGCAAATGTTGAGAATTCGTTCTTTCTGATAGCTGAGTAATATTCCATTGTATATATGGACCACAGCTTCTTAATCCAGTCATCTGTTGAAGGGCATCTCGGCTCCTTCCATGATTTGGCTATTGTGGACAATGCAGCTATGAACATTGGGGTGCATATGGCCCTTCTCTTTACTACGTCTGTATCTTTGGGGTAAACACCCAGTAGTGCAATGGCTGGGTCATAGGGTAGTTCAATTTTTAACTTTTTAAGGGACCTCCACACTGTTTTCCAGAGTGGCTGTACCAACTTGCATTCCCACCAACAATGTAGGAGGGATCCCCTTTCTCCACATCCTCTCCAACAATTGTTGTTTCTTGCCTTGTCTATCTTTGCCATTCTAACTGGCGTAAGGTGGTATCTCAGTGTGGTTTTGATTTGAATTTCCCTGATGGCTAATGATTTTGAACATTTTTTCATGTGTCTGTTAGCCATTTGTATGTCTTCATTGGAAAAGTGTCTGTTCATATCTTCTGCCCATTTTATGATTTGTTTATTTGTTTCTCGTGTATTGAGTTTGAGAAGTTCTTTGTAGATCTTGGATACCAGTCCTTTATCTGTGGTGTCCTTTGCAAATATATTCTCCCATTCCGTGGGCTGTCTCTTAGTTTTTTTGACTGTTTCCTTGGCTGTGCAGAAGCTCTTTATCCTGATAAAGTCCCATAAGTTCATTTTATCTTTTATTTCTCTTGCCTTTGGAGATGTGTCGTGAAAAAGGTTGCTCTGGCCGATGTCATAGAAGTTGTTGCCTATGTTCTCCTCTAGAATTTTGATGGATTCCTGTCTCACATTGAGGTCTTTCATCCATTTGGAGTTTATTTTTGTGTATGGTGTGAGAGAGTGGTCAAGTTTCATTCTTTTGCATGTAGCTGTCCAATTTTCCCAGCACCATTTATTGAAGAGACTGTCTTTTTTCCACCGGATGTTTTTTCCTGCTTTATCAAAGATTAGTTGCCCAAAGAGCCGAGGGTCCATTTCTGGGTTCTCTATTCTGTTCCATTGGTCGATGTGTCTGTTTTTGTGCCAGTACCATGCTGTCTTTGTGATCACAGCTTTGTAGTACAGCTCGAAATCCGGCATTGTGATGCCCCCAGCTTTGTTTTTCCTTTTCAACAGTTCCTTGGAGATTCGGGGCCTTTTCTGGTTCCATACAAATTTAAGGACTATTTGTTCCAGTTCTTTGAAAAATGTCCTCGGTATTTTGATCGGGATAGCATTGAAAGTGTAGATTGCTCTGGGTAGTATGGACATTTTAACTATGTTAATTCTTCCAATCCATGAGCATGGAATATTTTTCCATCTTTTTATGTCTTCCTCAATATCTTTCAAAAGTGATCTATAGTTTCTAGCATATAGGTCCTTTACGTCTCTGGTTAAGTTAATTCCAAGGTAACGTATGGTTTTTGGTGTTATTGTAAATGGGATGGATTCCCTAATTTCTCTTTCTTCAGTCTCGTTATTCGTGTATAGAAATGCAACTGATTTCTGGGCATTGATTTTGTATCCTGCCACCTTACTGAATTGTTCTATAACTTCTAATAGTTTGGGAGTGGATTCCTTTGGGTTTTCCATATAGAGTATCATGTCATCTGCAAAGAGAGACAGTTTGACTTCTTCTTTGCCGATTTGGATACCTTTGATCCCTTTTTGTCTTCTGATTGCTGTTGCAAGGACTTCTAGTACTATGTTGAATAATAGTGGCGAGAGTGGGCATCCTTGTCGTGTTCCTGATCTTAAGGGAAAGGCTTCCAGCTTTTCCCCATTGAGAATAATGCTTGCAGTAGGCTTTTCATAGATGGCTTTTATGAGATTGAGAAATGTACCCTCTATTCCTACACTCTGAAGGGTTTTAATCAGGAAAGGATGCTGTATTTTGTCAAATGCTTTTTCTGCATCAATTGAGAGGATCATATGGTTCTTGAGTCTTTTCTTGTTGATATGATGTATCACATTGATTGATTTGCGAGTGTTGAACCATGCTTGCATCCCAGGTATGAATCCCACTTGGTCATGATGGATAATCCTTTTAATGTACTGTTGGATTCTATTAGCAAGGATCTTGTTGAGGATTTTGGCATCCATATTCATTAGAGAAATCGGTCTGTAATTCTCCTTTTTGAGGGGGTCTTTGCCTGGTTTGGGGATCAAGGTAATATTAGCCTCATAGAATGAGTTTGGTAGCTTTCCTTCTGTTTCTATTTTTTGAAATAGCTTTAGGAGAATAGGTATTATTTCTTCTTTGAATGTTTGGTAGAATTCCCCAGGAAAACCGTCTGGGCCTGGAGTTTTATTATTTGGAAGGTTGTTTATCACTGACTCAATTTCTTCATAGTTAATTGGCCTATTTAAGAAATCTATTTCTTCCTGTTTCAGTCTTGGTAGTTTATAGGTTTCCAGGAAGGCCTCCATCTCTTCCAGATTGTTTAGTTTTTTGGCATATAGCTGTTGATAAAAGTTTCTAATAATCCTTGCAATTTCAATGGTGCTGGTCGTGACCTCTCCCTTTTCAGTCATAATTTTAATAATCTCAGTCCTTTCTCTTTGTTTTTGGACAAGTTTTGCCAGTGGTCTATCAATTTTATGGATTCTCTCAAAGAACCAGCTTCTAGTCCTGTTGATCTGCTCTACTGTGGTTCTGGTCTCTAATTCATTGATTTCTGCTCTAATCTTGGTCAACTCCTTCCTTGTCAGTGGGTTAGGCCTGTCCCTCTGTTGCTGTTCCAGTTTCTTGAGGTGAGAATATAGAAACTGCATTTTAGATTTTTCTATTCTTTTGAGTGAGGCTTGGATGGCTATGTATTTCCCCCTTAGGACTGCCTTTGCAGTATCCCATAGGTTTTGGACCGTTGTGTATTCATTCTCGTTGGTCTCCATAAATTGTTTAATTTGTTTTTTGATTTCCTGGTTTATCGAGTCATTCTTGAGCAGGATGGTTCTTAGCCTCCAAGTGTTTGAGTTTCTTCCAGGTTTTTCCTTGTGGTTGAGTTCCAATTTCAGAGCGTTGTGGTCTGAGAATATGCAGGGGATAATTTCAATCTTTTGGTATTGGCTGAGACCTGTTTTGTGTCCCAGAGCATGATCTATTCTTGAGAATGTTCCATGGGCATTTGAATAGAATGAGTATTCTTTGGTTCTGGGGTGTAGTGTTCTATATATATCTATGAGGTCCAACTCGTCGAGTATGGCATTCAAAGCCTTTGATTCTTTGCTTAGTTTTTGCCAGGGTGTTCTGTCTATTTCTGATAGTGGGGTGTTGAGGTCCCCTACTATTACTGTGTTCTTATCTATATGTCTCTTTATTTTGGTTAAGAGTTGGCTTGTGTATCTTGCTGCTCCCCTGTTGGGGGCATATATATTAATAATTGTCATATCCACTTGTTGAATACTTCCTTTAAGAATAATATAGTGCCCTTCTGTATCTCTCTCTATGGCCTCTAGTTTAAAATCCAGTCTATCTGATATGAGAATTGCTACTCCAGCTTTCTTTTGAGGTCCATTTGCGTGGAAGATGGTACTCCATCCCCTTACTCTAAGTCTGAATGCATCTTTGGGTTCAAAATGAGTCTCTTGTAGACAGCAAATGGATGGGTCATGTCTTTTTATCCAATCTGCAACCCTGTGGCGTTTTATGGGAGAGTTTAAGCCATTTAGATTGATAGAGATTATTGACAGATATGATTTTAATGATGCCATTTCTCTTTAAAGTCTTTGTATCGGTTGTGACTTGCTGCTCTGTATCACTCTTGGGGCCTTTTTACCTTTATAGAGCCCCCCTTAATATCTCCTGTAGGGCTGGTTTCGTGGTTACGAAATTGGTTAATGATTGGCGATTTTGGAACGTCTTTATTTCTCCATCAATTCTGAATGACAGCTTTGCTGGATAAAGGATCCTTGGCTGCATGTTTTTCTCTGAAAGAGCTTTAAAAATGCCCCCCCAAGCCTTTCTCTCATTCCAGGTCTCTGTAGACAGGTCTGACGTAATCCTGATACCTTTGCCTTGGTACGTGAGAAATTTCTTTGCCCTGGCCGCTTTCAATACTGTATCCTTGGATCTAATATTTGCGAATTGCACTATGACATGCCGTGGCGTAGGTTTGTCCTGGTTGAGCTTGGATGGGGTCCTCTCTGCCTCTTGGACACGAATGCTTGTTTCCCTTGCTAGATTAGGGAAGTTTTCAGCTACAATTTGTTCAAATATCTCTTCTAGACCTCTGTTTTTCTCCACCCCTTCAGGGATGCCGATGATTCTGACATTGGATCGTTTCATAGAGTCAGTAATCTCCCGTAATCTACATTCGTGGGCGTGGATTTTTTTAAGACCAGCTTCTATTTTCGTTTTTTCTTCTACTAACCCATCCTCCAATTCGCTAACGCGTTCCTCTGCCTCGGTGACCCTGGCCGTCAGAGCCTCTAGTTTTGACTGTATTTGGCCCACTGAGTTTTTAATTTCTGTCAGATTCGCTCTCATTTCTGCCCTTAGGGATTCTATATTCTCAGCAACGCTTTCTCTGATGCTTTTTTCAAGTTTACTCATCATCTTGACCATTGTTGCTCTGAATTCCATTTCTGATAATTGGGATACATCCATATGTATTAATTCTGTGGCCGAGGCCAATTCTGTGGCAGAGGCCACAGACTCATTATCTTTTCTTTGCTGGGGGGGACTTCTCCTTCTCGTCATTCTGATGAAGAGAGATTGCAGGGTTGTCCAGAGCCCAAGTGTTGACTGGGACCCAGGCCGTGCGCCCTTGTTTTATAGAGATCTTAGGGATGTGGGCTTCTTCCTTAAAGAGTTTATTTATTTATTTGAGAGAGAGAGAGACAGTCAGCAAGAAAGGGAACCCAAGCAGAGGAGTGGGAGAGGAAGAAGCAGGTTCCCGGTGGAGAAGCCCGATGAAGGACTCCTTACGGAGCGTTGTGATCACACCCTAATCCGAAGACAGGTGCTTGGTGACTGCGCCACTCAGGCGCTCCGGGTTGTGGGCTTCTTGATTTTTCAGCCTGCCTTCTGGGGGAGGGGCCTGCCTGCCGGTACTCAGAAAACCCTGTTTGGGTAGAGTCTCTGTGTCCCTTGCGAGGGGGGATGGGGATGGGCACCCTGTGAGCCGGTATTTCCGGGCTTTTGTTCTCTGGCGGCTTTCCCTGGCGGTTTGCTATGCCTCTTCTGAGAGAGCAGCAGCGGCTGAAATTCAGCCTCTGTCTCAGAACAGAGGGATCGCGGATCGTTCTCCACTGATGTTCTGGCCACTTTAACTCTGTTTCTGTTGGTGCTGCTCAACCCTGCAGCATCCCGGGCTGTGCGCCCCACACCCGGCGTCCCAGCCCTCACTTCCAGGGCCGGCACGTCTCTGTCCTTTGTGTTTCCAACCCCGCCAGCCGCCAGCCGCCCCGCGCGGGCTCCCGGAGCTCCCCGTCTCAGTCTGGTGTCTCACGGGTGCTGACCGCGAGTCCGCCTGCTCCCCCGTGCAGGTGGCCCTCCAGCCGCCAGCCGCCCCGCGGACGCTCCCGGAGCTCCCGGTCTCAGCCTCGATCCAGTGAGCACACCGGAGCTCCGGAGCTCCGTGAGATGCTTGGTGGTGCACGCTCCCGGCTCACGGACTCAGTCTGCCGTTTCCAGAGTGCGGGTCCGCGGTCCGCCCGCTCCCCGGTGCAGGTGGCCCGCCAGCCGCCCTGCGCGCGCGCTCCTGGAGCTCGCGTTCTAAGTCTGTTGTCTCGCGGGTGCCGTCCGCGAGTCCGCCTGCTCCCCCGTGCAGGTGGCCCGCCAACCGCCAGCCGTCCCGCGTGCGCTCCCGGAGCTCCCTTCTCAGCCTGCTGTCTCAAGCGTGCGGGTCCGCGGTCTGTCCGCTCCCCCTTGCAGGTGGCTACCGCTTCCCGGCGCCCTGACACGGCGGCTCCCTCCCCCTTCTGTTTAGCTTCCGATATCTGTGCGCGGTTTCACGGCTCCCCACTTCGTACCTCGATACTCAGCGCTGGAGATGTTCATTTGTAGAGATCCAGATGTATCTTCCTGCGTCTCAGGCCTGATTCCGTGGATATTCCTGCTGTTCTGGTACCTATCCAGCTCAACTCAGGGGACCGGCTGAAAAAGGTGTCCCCTACTCCTCCGCCATCTTAACCAAGATAGTATAGTTTTAATATGGAAATAACAATACCCGAAAACTTTTATTATATTCAGTTATTAGAAATGCAATAGACTGGTGAGTTTCATAAGTGACAGAAGTCTTGAGTTATTACACTGCATTTTATGAGGCAAAGTAATATAAGCTTTAAAGAATAATCTTGCCAGATACTGTGTGTCCATTGAAGATCCAAGAATAAAAGCCAGTTTCTCATCATATCACTTTATTCTCCCTTGTAACTCATATAACAAATGTTCATGTTTTGGGTTTTGTCAGTTAACTTCAAGTAATTGTGGATTCAGATAGCTAATAGATATATAGCTATCAATATTTATGTCTCAAAGTATGCAGCAACACACACATATAATTACATATGATTATCATTATAGTGGGAATGATTTAGACTTTCTCTTTTATCTCTTTTTCTTTGGAGGGTTAGAATTAATCTGTTATATTTAAAAGAATTAGCTTCACATTTCCTTAAATATTATACAAAGGAAAGCCCCTGAGACATGACCATAAATTTATTCATGCATTTATATCAACACACATATGGTTAGTTTCATGTGTTCTTTAAATTGAGAATAAGATAAGTTCAGTCACAAAATTGTTCTATAATTACATTCAATATAACATATTGCTTTGCTTTCTAGAACAGATACTTAACATATAGTGCTTCAGTAGGCATAAGCATAAGCTGATCATAAAGAATGGCACCAACAGACAGTGAATGAGTAAAATAAAGGCAGAGCTATTGCCACTTTCAGTGTTTGTCAACCATCTCTGTCTTTGCCAACTACTTACATTTGTTATTACATCTTGGCAGGAAGGTCAGGCAGAACGTGCTTTTGGAGAGATTGCAAAATATACCTATTACTAGAGAATTGCACAATTGCTAGTGTTGGGCAAGTAGCCCTTTTTCTTCCTCCTGTTGGTGTCCCTTCACAACTTCAGTTGATTATTCTTCAGTCATTCACTGGACACCACCATGAACCCGATAGAGTGTCAGGCACCAAGAAATGCAAAGGGTAAGAATAATAGTTTCTTCCAGTAAGGAACTTGCAGCCTAGGTAAGGGAGACAGGATTTACATGTAAAATTAATAAATGACAAGTCATAAACTATCTTGGAAGTAAAGTATTCCATGTAGACTCATTGAAAGTTAACATTGGTTTGAACCTCATTTTTAAAAATTTTATTTTATTTAAATTCTATTAATTAACATATGGTGTATCATTAGTTTCAGTAGTAGAGTTCAGTTTTGTCAGTTGCATATAACACCCAGTGCCCATTACATCATGTGCCCTCCTTAATGCCCATCGGGCAGTTACACCATCACCCCACCCACTTCCCCTCCAGCAACCCTCAGTTTGTTTCCTATGGTTAAGAGTCTCTTATGATTTGTCTCCCTCTGTGATTTCATCTTATTTTATTTTTCCCTCCCTTCCCCTATGATCCTCTGCACTGTTTCTTATATTCCACATATGAGTGAAATCATATGGTAATTCTCTTTCTCTGACTGACTTATTTCACTTAGCCTGATACCCTCTATTTCCATCCATGTCATTGCAAATGGTAAGATTTATTTTTGATGGCTGAGTAATATTCCATTGTGTGTGTATATGTGTATATATATATATATATATATATATATATATATGATATCTCACATCTTCTTTATCCATTCATCTGTCCATGGATATCTGGGCTCTTTCCAGTTTAGCTAATGTGGACATTGCTGCTACAAATGTTGGGGTGCAGGTATCACTCGGGATCATTACATTTGTATTCTGGAGTGTTCAGTAGAGCAATTGCTGTGTTGTAGGGTAGCTCTATTTTTAACTTCTTGAGAAACCTCTATACTGTTTTCCAGAGTGGCTGTACCAGCTTGCAGTCCCACCAACAGTGTAAGAGGGTTCCCCTTTCTCCACATCCTCTCCAATATTTGTTGTTTTCTGCCTTGTTAATTTTGCCATTCTAACATGTAAGGTGGTATCTCAATGTAGTTTTGATTTGTATTTCCCTGATGCCAAGTGACGTGGAGTATTTTTTCATGTGTCTGTTGGCCATTTGTATGTCTTCTTAGGAGAAATGTCTGTTCATGTCTTTTACCCATTTCTTGAATGGATTTTTTGTTTGTTTTTTTGGGTGTTGAGTCTGAGAACTTCTTTATAGATTTTGGATACTAGCCCTTTATCTGATAAGACACTTCTCCCATTCGTTTGGTTTGGTTGACTGTTTGCTGTGCAAAAGCTTTTTATTTTGCCTTTGTTTCTGTTGCCTTTGGAGAAGTGTCAAGCAAGAAGTTGCTGTGGTCAAGGTTAAATAGGTTGCTGCCTGCATTCTCCTCTAGGATTTTGATGGAGTCCTGCCTCACATTTAGGTGTTTCATCCATTTTGAGTTTATCATTGTGTATGGTGTAAAAGAATGGTCCAGTTTCATTCTTCTACATGTGGCGGTCCAATTTTCCCACCACCATTTGTTGAAGAGACTGTCTTTTTTCCATTGGATATTCTTCCCCGCTTTGTTGAAGATTAGTTGACCATAGAGTTGAGGATCCATTTCTGGGTTTTCTATTCTGTTCCATTTTTCTATGTGTCTGTTTCTGTGCCAGTACTATACTGTCTTGATGATTACAGCATTGTAATCTAGCTTGAAGTACAAAATTGTGATGTCACCAGCTTTGGTTTTCTTTTTCAACATTCCTTTGTGGCTATTTGGGTTCTTTTCTGGTTCCATATAAATTTTAGGATTATTTATACCAGCTCTGTAAAAAACATCAATGGTATTTTGTTAGGGATTATATTGAATGTGTAGATTGTTCTGGGTAATATAGACATTTTAACAATATTTGTTCTTCAAATCCATGAGCATGGAATGTGTTTTCATTTATGTCTTCCTCAATTTCTTTCATAAGTGTTCTATAGTTTCCAGAGTACAGATCCTTTACCTGCTTGGTTAGGTTTATTCCTAGGTATTTTATGGTTTTGGGTGCAATTGTAAAGGGATCAATTCCTTAATTTCTCTTTCTTCCTTCTCATTGTTAGTGTATAGAAATGTAACTGATTTATATGCATTGATTTTATATCCTGAAACTTTGCTAAATTCCTGTATGAGATCTAGCAATTTCGGGGTGGAGTCTTTTAGTTTTCCACATAGAGTATCATGACATCTGCAAAGAATAAGAGTTTGACTTCTTCTTTGCCAACTTGGATGCCTTTTATTTCTTTTTGTTGTCCGATTGATGAGGCTAGGACTTCCAATACTAGCTGACCAACAGTGGTGAGAGTAGATATCCCTGTCATGTTCCTGACCTTAAGGGAAAAGTTCTGTTTTTCCCTATTGAGAATGACATTCACTGTGGGCTCTTCTTTGGTGGTTTTTATGGTATTCAGGTATCTTCTTTCTATCCCTACACTGCTGAGAACTATAATCAAGAAAGGATGCTGTATTTTGTCAAATGCTTTTTCTGCATCTATTAAGAAGATCTTATGGTTTTTGCCCTTTCTTTTATTAATGTGATGTATCACATTGATTGATTTGTGGATGTTGAACCACCATTACAGCCCAAGAATAAATCCCACTTGGTCATGGTGAATAATCCTTTTAATGCACAGTTGGAGCCTATTGGCTAGTGTCTTGGTGAGAATTTTGATATCCATGTTCATCAGTCATATTGGTCTGTAATTCTCATTTTTGATGGGGTCTTTGTCTGGCTTTGGTATCAAGGTAGTGTTAGCTTCATAGAATGAGTCTGGAAATTTTCCTTCCATTAGTAATTTTTGAAACACCTTCAGAAGAATAGGTATTTATTCTTTAAATGTTTGATAGAATTCCTTGAATGCCATTTTTTAAAGACAATATTTTTAGAGCAGATTTAGCTTTACAATAAAATTGAGATAAAAGGGCATAGATTTCCTTTATATCTCATACTTAGACATATGCAGAGCCTCTTCTATTATCAATATCACTTAACAGAATGGTACATTTATTACCAAGGATGAACTTACATTGACACATCTTTATCATCCAAAGTCCATAGTTTACCTTTGGGTTCATTATTGGTTTTGTACATTTTATGAGTTTGGCAAATACATAATGATATATATTCATCATTATAATATATACAGAGTGTTTTTTCACTGCCTCCAAAATGCTGTGCTCTGCCTGTTTATCTCCCGCCACACACTCATCCCTGGCAACCATTGATCACTTTATTTTTTCCATTGCTTTATCATTTCCAAAATGTCATTTAGTTGGAATCATACTATATGTAGCCTTCTCATATTGGCTTCTTTCACTTTGTAATATGCATTTAAGATTTCTTCATGTCTTTTCATCGCATGCTGGCTCATTTCTTTTTAATGCTTAATAATATTCTATTGTTTACATGTACCATATTTTATTTATCCATTCACCTACCAAAGGACATCTTGGTTGCTTCCTTAAAACTCATTTTAAAGACAAGAAAATTGATTCTGAAGGTAAAGTGACTCAGATAAGTTTATAACTAGCTACAGATAAACCCAGTTTTAATAGCTAGCTTTTCTGATCTCATACAGTATTCTTTACATCATTATTTGGGATAGACAAACACTATCCTTGCAATTACCTCAGGTCCTTCTTGGTGTTATAATTTACACTTTTGATTATAATAAATATGCTAATCATCTTAAAAATGCAGATTTTTTAACAGCCAACATTTCTAGATGTTTTGCTGGATTTTTCAGTCTTGATTTAAGTCATATATATTTGTTTAGAATGCAAAATTTCATAATGTTAAAACATCACAGGATCATTGTAGTAGCTTTCTGTGGCAACATAGCATAGCAGTATTTGATAACTACTATCCAGAAGAGTGGAGAATTGATTGCACAGGTCATTCTCTGGCATTTATATGGCATATCCAAGGGAAGACCAGCTACTTAAAAGTCACAAATGGCAGTGAACTTCAGGAAGTCAATTACCTTTTAGAAAGGTGATTCGTTATTGAAGTTTAATATTCTTCTTTTTTTTTTTTAAGGAAGCCATTAAAGCAAGACCTCTTTTTTTTAAAAGATTTTATTTATTTATTTATTTGACAGAGAAAGAGACAGCCAGCGAGAGAGGGAACACAAGCAGGGGGAGTCGGAGAGGAAGAAGCAGGCTCTCAGCGTATCATGGAGCCTGAAGTGGGGCTCGATCCCAGGACCCTGGGATCACGCCCTGAGCCGAAGGCAGATGCTTAATGACTGAGCCACCCAGGCACCCCCTGAAGTTTAATATTCTTCTAATGGCAGTTTGATACCTTTGAACAAACACAAAATTCATTTGAATTTTCATTAGCTGCTACACAGAAGTTAACACTAAAGATTAAATTTTGGCCAAAATAGATGTTTAATTTGAGGCTAATTTCCAATTTATTCTATTTCTAAAGAAAAATGAATTCTTAAGATGTTTTCCTCCTGAATTTTTCTTCTAAAGAAAAATGTATTCATTTGCTCTAATTTTGAAGTGTGTTACTGGTTTTCCACACAGGCAGAAACAGCTTTCCAAAAAGCAACAAGGATACGAGTCTTACAGTTGCACCGAGCCAAACAAACTATGTAGAGAGAGTGAAATTCCATAAAAATAACCACTTTTAAAAATTAATATCCTGAGTTAAAATGCTTAAAGTATATCTTCCTACACATCTTCTGATTTCCTCAAATACATATTTCAAAATAAATTTTGTGAATTGAATTTCCTTACCAATCTGGAAATTATCTTAAGGTAAACTTGATTTTTGTTATATATTTGAACTTGGCCAGGTTTTTCTATCAATGCTGTTAATGTTAGTTTACTCTATTTCTCTCATTTCTATTTTTTGTTATTAACTGCTGCAGAGCCAAACCAAATCATCCAAACTTACGCTGCACTTCTATCAATTACTGTTATTGTTGATTTACAAATCAAAAGTGAATTGATCTAATGTACAAGAATTCTTTCCAACTTTCTTCTGTGAATGTGACTCTTTTCTGTGACTTTCTATAAATTAAACTTACAGTGCGGATGTTGTGTATCTTATTGCATATACTCTTGTTGACTACATTGTTATAGTCAAATGCATTTCAAAATGTAAGGGGCCGAGTCAGAGAGATGAACTGCAGGGGAATTCAAGAGAGGAGGCATCACCACACTGAAAAATTGCACAACCCGGAATGCTGGGCCTCCACTGGCCTCCACTCCGTTCTCCCCACCAGCATACATCTGATCCCACCCCTCCCCTTCTGGAAGCCCATCCATGCTTTCCCTCTGAGCTCAGGGCCATGCTGTCCCAGTCCACAGCCTGGCCCACAGGCCATGCTGCCCCTCCAGTGAGCTCTTCCTGCCTGGGGGCCTTCACAGGTCAGGCCCCCTGGGTCACTCCTCTTTCCTCTCCCTCCCTCTGTCTCAGAGGCCCTCCTAAATCAATGTGTGTTTTCCATCATGTTCTCAGGCAGCATCCCCTTTCTTCCCTTTCATCACTGTGGTGACAATTTAAATTATATACTTCATTCGTGTGGTTAAAACAACAACAACAACACAGAAAAACACCCCAAAATGTAAATTACCTTTGCTTAACATGTTTCAACTGAAACTTAAATACTTTCTTTAAGCAACTGTGGAAGGAAAATAGTCACAAATTTGGCAGTATACTAGAAACTAACAATCTGTTCTTTTTTATAAGTTTGGTATCAGTTTTTGAATGTAGGAGATCACTGACTTGAACAAATATGTTCTCTTTTGTGGTAACAAAATGTACACAGCATAAAATTTACCATTTTAAGTAGTATATAGTTAATTAGTATTAAGTAAATTCACATCATTGTGCAATCACCAAAAATATGGAATGCTTCACAAATTTGCATTTTTATCCTTATTCAGGGGCCATGGTAATTTTCTCTATATTGTTCTAATTTTAGCATATGTGCTAATGAAGCAAAAAACATATATGTATACACACACACACACATATATATATATATATATATATATATATATATATATATATATATTTGGTATTTTTTCAAAATTTCTAATTCCAGTATAACTAACATACACTGTTACATTAATTTCAGGTGTACAATATAATGACTCAACCATTCTATGCATTACTCAGTCCTCATCATAAGAGTACTCTTAATCACTTCACCTATTTCACTCATCCCCCCACCTCCCCCTGACAACTACCAGTTTGTTCTCTATATTTAACAGTCTGAAGTTTTTGTTTCTTTCTTCATTCATTTATTTTGTTTCTTAAATTACACATATGAATTAAATCATATGATATTTTTCTTTCTCTGACTTACTTCACTTAGCGTTGTGCCCTCTAGATCCATCCATGTTGTTGCAAATGGCAATATTTCATTTTTTATGACTTATTAGTATTTCATTATATAAATATACACCATTTTTTGATTCATTCATATATGGATGGACACTTGGGTTGCTTCCATATCTTGGCTATTGTAAATAATGCTACAATAAACATAGGGCTGCAGATATCTTTTCAAGTTATTGTTTACATATTCTTTGGGTAAATACCCAGTAGTGGAATCACTGGCTCACATGTTAATTCTATTTTTAGTGTTTTGAGGAATGTCTATACTGTTTTCCACTATGGCTGCATTATCTTGCATTCTTACCAACAGTGCATGAGTGTTCCTTTTTCTCTGCATGCTTGAAAACACTTGTTATTTCTATTAATTAATTAATTAATTAATTTAAGTTTTTGTTTAAATTCCATTTAGTTAGCATACAGTATAATATTAGTTTCAGGTGTACAATATAGTGATTCAACACTTCCATACAACACCTGCTGTTATTTCTTCTCTTTTTGATTTTAGCCATTCTGACAAGTATGATGTAATATTGTGGTTTCGATCTGTGTTTCCCTGATGATGAGTAATGTCAAACATCTTTTCATGTGTCTGCTGGCCATCTATATGTCTTCATGAAAACTGTCTACTCATGTATAATTTCCAATTTTTAATTGGGTTGTTTGGGGTTTTTTGGTGTTCAGTGTTATAAGTTCATTATATAGTTTGGATCTTAACCTCTTATTGGATATGTCATTTGCAAATATCTTCTCCCAATTGGTGGGTTGTCTTATTGTTTATTGATTGTTTCCTTTGCTGTGCAAAACTTTTTTGTTTTTAGTATATCCCAATAGCTTATTTTTTTCTTTCATTGGCCAAAGGAGACATAGGTAGGGAAAATGTGTCTATGACTGATATCAAAGAGATTACGGCTGAAGTTTTCTACTAAAAATTTCATGGTTGTAAATTGTAGTGCTGCTATACATCCATTGTAAACGTCCCAAGAATTAGAAATAAAATAACAAGGAACTCTATACTAAACATAAAAAAAAGAATTTCATGGTTTTGGATCTCACATTTATATATTTAATCAATTTTTAATTGATTTTTGTATATGATATAAGAAAGTGGTCCAGTTTCATTCTTTTGCATGTAGCTGTCCAGTTTTCCCAACACAATTTATAGAAGAGACTTTTTTCATTGCATTTTCTTATTTCTTTTTTCATAGATTAATTGACAGTATAAGCATGAGTGTATTTCTTGGGTCTCTATTCTGTTCCAATGATCTATGTGTATATTTTTGTGCCAGGACCATACTATTTGATGACAACAGCTTTGTAGCATATCTTAAAATCTAGAATTGTGATACTTCCAGTTTCTGTTTTCTTTTTCAAGATTGCTCTGG
Source organism: Ailuropoda melanoleuca (assembly GCF_002007445.2). Taxonomy (NCBI): domain Eukaryota; kingdom Metazoa; phylum Chordata; class Mammalia; order Carnivora; family Ursidae; genus Ailuropoda; species Ailuropoda melanoleuca. The sequence continues at coordinate 63,868,214 of NC_048238.1, forward strand.
CTATTTGGGGACTTTTGTGGTTTCATATAAATTTTAGGATTGTTTGTTCTTGTTCTGTCAAAAATGTTGGATTTTGATAAAGAATGCATTAAATCTTGGATTGCTTTAGATAGTAGGGATATTTTAATAGTCTTGGTTTTCCCAATCCATGAACCTGGAATTTCTTTCATTTCTTTGTGTCATTTTCAATTTCTTTCAACAAATTTTTGTATTTTTCAGGTTACAGGTCTTTCACTGCCTTGGGTAAGTTAATTCCTAGGTATTATATTCTTTTTGGTGCAATTGTAAATATAATTGTTTTCTTACTTTCTCTTTCTGCTGCTTCATTATTATTGTAAGAAATGAAACAGATTTCTGTACATTGATTTTATATCTGGTGACTTAACTGAATTCATTTATCACTTCTAGTGGTATTTTGGTGGAGGCTTTTGGGTTTACAACATACAGTAAGTATCATGTTATCTACAGATAGTGACAGTACAGTTTTTCCTTACTAAGTTGAATGCTTTTTATTTCTTTTTCTTGTCTAATTGTCGTGGCTAAGAATTCCAGTAAATGTTGAACAATAGTGGTGAGAGTGGACATTTTTGTCTTTTTCTTTATCTTAAGGGAAAAGCTCTTAGTTTTTCGCAATTGAGTATGATGTTAGCTATGTGTTTTTTATATATGACCTTTATTATATTGAAGTATGTTCCCTCTAAGCCTACTTTGGTGAGGGATTTTATCATGAATGGATATTGTACTTCATCAAATTCTTTTTCTGCATCAATTAAAAATGATCATTGGTGAGCTAAGATGAAGACAGAGTAGGAGGACCCTAGGTTCATTTCATCCTTGGAACACAACTAGATAACTATCAATTCATTCTAAATATCTCTGAAATCAACCTGAAGACTGACGGAACAAACTCCACAGCAAAAGGGAGTGAAGAAGCCACATCAAAGAAGTTAGGAAGTGTGGTAATGTGGTTTAGGGGAGAAACAGGTCACAGGTGCTGCAGTGTGGCAGAGGCCATGGATGCAGAGAAGGGTGAGAAACAGAGGAGCACATAGGGAAACACAAAAGGAGAATATTTCCTCAAAGCCATTGGCTGGAGAAATGAGAAGGACTGATTTTTGTGAGTTCTTGCAACCACAACAGAACAGCTGGCTTGGCTGGGATAGAGCCCTAAGGGCACTGCCTTACTCCTGGAAACAAGGCAGACAAACAACCGAGGGGCAGACAGCATAGAAACAGAGATCTGAAGAATGACTGGGGCACACAGATTATTTGTTCTTCTTTAAGTCCTCTGGGTGCTTCCCCAAAAAGCAACAACGCAGGAGAATCCTCTCTGGAGACAAAGGAGATGACTCATGCCATTTTACTCCCGCATCTTCAGCATAAACAAGAACCACCTGTTGGAAGCAGCTCAGCACTGACACTGACTGCCTAACCTGCTTACACCAAGTCCCACCCCCCTATGCTCTGGTGTAACTACCCTTCTTGGTCAAGCTTACATCAATCTCAATATGGTGGTCCCTCCCTGAGAAAACCAGAACAACCCCCCCCACTATGTCTGTAAAACTTGGAGTTTTACAAGTCAGCAGGCTTTTATGTAATAGAGGCCAGAGGGCACTGCACTACTCCTGGCAAGAAGGCAGTCAAACAATACAAAGACAGATACTGTGGAAACAGGGATCTGAAAAATGCCTGGGACACACAGAGAGGAGATTATTCACTCTTCTCAGAATGCAACCTTGTGAGGCAGCATGGAGGGAGATGCTCCTCTGGGGGAGCTGACTGGTGCCACGTCCCTTCCCCATCCATCAGCATAAACATAGAACCATCTTCCAGAACCAACACAGCACCCATATTGTCTGCCTTACTTGCTTACACCAAGTCCTACACTACTGTGTTTTGGTGGGACTGCCTTTCTAAGTCAAGCTTGCATCAGTACCAGAACAGTGGGCCCCTACCCAGAAACTGCTGTCCACACCACATCTCCTGACCAGATATTTATGCAGGGACTCAATTCTGGTGAAAGTAGTTTTAGTTCTCATTTCACAACCTGATCAAAGTACACCTAGTTAAAACTAGCCACATTCTGGCCAAGGACACTGAAGGCAAGGAGAGCCTCTGCAGATGACTGGCCTGAAGAATAAAGAAGCCAAAACACAACAGCACAGCACACACAGCACACACCAGAGACACACTGAAGTGGAAGGCCCTAGACACTATGTGATCTCTTCTTCATAAAGCCATTACTCTCAGAAATGGGAAACATAATGGGCTTTTCTAACATAAAGAAGAAGGTAGACACTTAGACAAAATGCCAATAATTCATTGCAAATGAAAGAACAAGAAAAGATTTCACAGCCCAAGATCTAAGTTAAACAGATATAAGTGACATGCCTGATGGTAATTAAAGCAACAATCATAAGGATACTCACTGAGATTGAGAAAAGAATGGAAGACTTCAGAGAGGCCCTTATCACAGGGATAAAAGAGTTAAAAAAGAATCAGTCAATAATGAACAATGCAATAACAGATAAGAAACAGGCTCAATGCAACGAAAACAGAGTTGGAAGAAGCAGAGGAATGAATAAGTGATGTAGAAGATAAGATAATGGAAAATAATGAAGCTGAACAAAGGAGAGAAAGAATTATGGAAGGTGAAAATAGGTTTAGGGAAATCAGTTACTCCATCAAATGTAATAACATTTGTATTATAGAGTACCAGAGGAGGAAGTGAGAGGAAAGGGGGCAGTAAACTTATTTGAGGAATAATACCTGAACACTTCCGTGATATTGGAAAGGAAACAAATATGCAATCCAGGAGGCACAAAAATAATAATAATAAAAAAAAACCCTAAAAGCTGGCCAACACCGAGGCATATTGTAATTAAATTTGCAAAATATAGTGATAAAGAAAAAAATCTTACAAATAACAAGACAAAATAAGTCCTTAACTTACAAGGGAAGACCCATAAGGCTAACTGCAGATTTCTCAACAGAAACTTGGCAAGCCAGAAGAGAGTGGCATGATATATTCAACGTGCTGAATGGAAAAAACATCTACAGCCAAGAATACTTTATCCAGGAAGGTAGTAATTCAGAAGAGAAGGAGAGACAAAGAGTGTTCCAGACATATAAAAACTAGAGGAGTTCATGACCACTAAAACAGCCCTGCAGTAAATATTAAAGGGGACTGAGTGGAAAGGAGAGAACAAAAGTGAGAAAAAACAAGAAAGGAACAAAGAAAATCTCCAGAAACAATGACAAAACAAGTAATAACATGGCAATAAATACATATCTATCAATAATTACTCTGAATGCAAAAGAAATAAATGCTCCAAACCAAAGACATAGTGTGTCAGAAAGGATAAAACAACAAAAACAAAAACAACAAGATACATCTATATGCTGCCTACAAGAGACTTATTTTACAATTTTTATTTTTATTTTTTTACTTTTTTGATAAGAAAACATTTATTGAAAATCTATCACAGCTTTTTTATTTTTAAATTTATTTAAATTCAATTAATTAACATACAGTGTATTATTAGTTTCAGAGGTAGGGTTCAGTGATTCATCAGTTTTATGTAACACCCAGTGCTTATTACATCATGTGTCCTCCTTAATGTCCATCACCCAGTTACCCCATCCCCTCACCCACCTCCCCTCCAGGAACCCTCAGTTTGTTTCCTATGATTAAGAAAGAGTAAGAGATTCATTTTATACTTAAAAATTTAAAGTGAGATGACGGAGATTTAAAGTGAGAGGATGGAGAAACATTTATTATGCAAATGACATCAAAAGAAAGCCAGAGTAGCAATACTTATGTCAGACAAGCTATACTTTAAATGAAAGCCTACAACGAGAATTGAAGAAGGGCACTATATCATAATAAAGGGTAGTATCCAAAAAGAAGATCTAAGAATTGTAAATATTTATGCACCCAACATGGAACACCAAATACATAAAACAATCATTATCAAACGTAAAGGAACTCATTGACAATAATATAATAATAAGGGACTTTAAAACCCCACTTTAATCAATGGACACATCATCTAAAGAGAAAATCAACAAGGAAACAAGGGCTTGGGATGACCCAATAGACCATATGGACTTAACAGATATATTCAGAACATTCCATCCTAAAACAGGAGAATACACATTCTCTTTGAGTGCAAATGGGACATTTTCCAGAATACATTGCATAATGGATCACAAATCAGGCCTCAACAAATACAGAAAGATTGAGATCATACCATGCATATTTTCTGACACCATGAAACTTGAATTCTACCAAACATTTAAAAAAAGAGTTAACACTTATTCTTCTCAAACTGTTCCAAAAAATAGAAAAGGAAGGAAATTTCCAAATTTATTCTTTGAGGCCAAAATTACCCTGATACCAAAACCGAATAAAGATTGTACTGAAAAAGAGAATGAGAGGTCAATATCCCTGATGTACGTGGATGCAAAAATTCTCAATAAAATACTAGCAAAGTGAATCCTATAGTGATTAAAGAATCATTAATCATGATCAAGGGTGGTTTAATATTCATAAATCAATCAACTTGATACACTACATTAATAAAAGAAAGGGTAAGAACCATACAATTCTTTCATTAAATGCAGAGAAAGCATTTGGCGAAGTACAACATCCATTCATGATAAAAAACCTCAACAAACTAGGATTAGAAGGAACATATCTCAACACCTTAAATGCCATATTTTTAAAAACCCACAGCTAATATCTTCCTCAATGGGGAAAAACTGAGTTTTTCCTCTATGGCCTGGAGCAAGACAGGGCTGTCCACTCTCACCATTGCTATTTAAAATAGTCTTGGAAGTCCTAGCCACAGCAATCAGACAACAAAAAGAAATAAACAGCATCCCAAACAGCAAGAAGTAAAATGTTCACTATTTGTTGATGACAAGATAATCTATATAGAAATGCCAAAATAGTCCAACAAGAAATTGCTAGGACTGATTCACTAATTCAGTAATGTCACAGGATACAAAATCAACATACAGAAATCTGTTGCATTTCTGTACACCTGTAATGAAGTGGCAGAAAGAGAAATCAAGTTATCTATCCCACTTAAAATTGTACCCAAAACCATAAGATACCAAAGAATAAAACTAACCAAAGAGGTGAAAGACTTATGCCCTGAAAAGTAGAAAACACTGATGAAAGATTGTAGATGGCACAAAGAAATGGAAAAACTTTCCATTCTCATGTTTTAGAAGAACAAATATTGTTAAAACATCTCTACTGGGGCGCCTGGGTGGCACAGTGGTTAAGCGTCTGCCTTCGGCTCAGGGCGTGATCCCGGTGTTATGGGAAAAAGCCCCACATCAGGCTCCTCTGCTGTGAGCCTGCTTCTTCCTCTCTCCCTCCCTCTGCTTGTGTTCCCTCTCTCGCTGGCTGTCTCTCAGTCAAATAAATAAATAAAATCTTTAAAAAAAAGAAAGATCATATTTGTCTCTTTTAAAAAATAAAGAAAGAAATAAATAAAACATCTCTACTGCCCAAAGCAATCTACACATTTAATGCAATCACTTTCAAAATCTGACCAGCATTTTTCAGAGACATACAACAAACAATCCCAAAATATCTATGGAACCATAAAAGAACCTGAATAGCCAAAGCAGCCTTGAAAAAGGAAAGCAAATGTGGAGGCATCACAATTCCTGACTTCAAGTTATATTACGAAGCTGTAGTGGTCAAGACAGTATGGTACTGGCCCAAAAATAGACACATAGATCAATGTAACAGAATAGGAAACCCAGAAATGAACCCACAACTATATAGTCAATTAATCATTGACAAAGCAGGAAAGAATAGCCAAAGGGAAAATGACAATCTTTCCAGCAAATGGCATTGGGAGAATTGGACAGCAACATGAAAAGGAATGAAAGTGGACAACTTTCTTTCACCATACACAAATAAAAATTCAAAATGGATTAAGGACTAAATATGAGAGAAGAAGCCATTAAAATCCTAGAGAATACAGGCAGTCACCCATTTGCATTGGCCAAAGCAATTTCTTACTACATATGTCCCCTGAGGCCAGGAAACAAAGAGAAAAATAAATTATTGGGACTTTATCAAAATAAAACCCTCTGTATAGCAAAGGTAATAGTCAACCAAACTAAAAAGTAACCTATGGAATGGATGAAAATATTTGCAAATAAAATATCTGTTTAACTATTCACATGCAAAATTTATAAAGAATTTAAAAAACCAACAATCCAATTAAAATTGGGCAGACGACATGAATAGACATTTTTCCAATAAGACATACACATGGCCAACAGAGACATGAAAAGATGTTAAACATCACTTAACATCAAGGAAATATAAATAAAAACAATGATGTATCACCTCACTCCTATCAGAATGCTAAACTCAACAACACCAGAAACAGCAGGTGTTGACGAGGATGCAGAGAAGGGGAACCCTTTTACACCGTTCGTGGGGATGCAAACTGGTGCAGCCACTATGGAGAGCTGTATGGAGGTTTTTCAAAAAGTTAAAAAATACAACTACCTTATTATCTGGCAACTGCACTAAGTATTTACTGAAAGAACACAAAAATACTAATTCAAAGGGTGCATGCACCCTAGTGTTTATAGCAGCATTATCAACCATAGTCAAATTATGAAAAAAAAAACAAGTGTTCATTGACAGATGAAGGGATAAAGAAGATTTTGTGTGTGTGTGTGTGTGTTTGTATATATATATCTATCTATATATATAGGATATATATATAGATAGATATAGATATATATAGATATAGATGTATATATAGATATATGATAGAATAGTACTCAGCCATAAAAAAGATTATATCTTGTCATTTGCAATGACATTGGTGGAGCTTGAGAGCATTATGCTAAGGGAAATCATTTGGAGAAAGACAAATATCATGTTTTCACTCGTATGTGGAATTTAAGAAACAAAACAAATGATCACAGGGAGAAAAGAAGAGAGGCAAACCAAGAAACAGATCATTAACTATAGAGAACAAACTGATGGTTACTATAGGGGAGATGGGTGGGGGATGGGTAAATAGGTGATGGGGATTAAGGAGTGCACTCTTTGTGATGAGCACCATGTGTTATAAGTAAGTGTTGAATCACTAAATTATACACCTAAAACTAATATTACACTATAGGATAACTTCCTGGAATAAAAATTTAAAGGAAAATTAAAAAAAAATTAAAAACATAAAAAATAAAAAGATAAGATAAAATGACCATATTTTTTTTATCTGTTCTCTTGTTGATATGTTGTATCACTTGTTTTATTTGTGACTATTGAACTGCCATTGCATCCCAGGAATAAATCCCACTTGATTGTGGTGAATGATTTTGTAATGTATTCTTGATTCAGTTTGTTGATAGTTTCTTGATAACTTTCCCATCTATGTTCATCAGATATATTGGCCTGCAGTTTTCTTTTCTTTTCTTTTTTCTTTTCTTTTCTTTTCTTTTCTTTTCTTTTCTTTTCTTTTCTTTTCTTTTTTCTTTTCTTTTCTTTTCTTTCTTTTTTTCTTTTTCTTTTTCTTTTTTTTAGTGTCTTTAACTGTCTTTTTTTTTTATCGATGTAATACTGGACTCTGAGAATGAATTTGAAAGCTTTCCTTCCTCTTCTGTTTCTTAGAATACCTTGGTTGGGAAGAATAGCTATTACCTCTTCTTTAAATGCTGGTAGAATATACCGCTGATATATTCTGATCTTGGAATTTTGTTTCTTGTGAGTTTTTTGATTACTAATTCATTTTCATTGCTGGTAATTGGTCTGTTCAAATTTTCCATTTCTTTTTGATTCAGTTTTTTTGAAGGTTATATATTTCTAAGACATCATTTTTCACAATATTCTCTCACACTCCTTTGTTTTTCTGTGTTGTTAGTTGTTATTTGTCATCTTTCATTTTTATTTTATTTATTTGAGTCCACTCTCCTTTTTTTTCCTTTACGATGAGTCTGGCTAAAGGCTTATAAATTTTCTTCATATTTTCAAAAAACATCTCCTAGTTTTATTGATGCATTTTTCTTTAGTTTCTCTTTCATTTATTTTTGCTCTGATATTTATTATTTCCTTCCTTCTACTGGCTTTGGGCTTTCTTCGTTCTATTTTTTTTAGCTACTTTAGGTGCAAAATTAGGTTGTTTGAGATTTTTCTTACTTCTTGAGATAGACTTCTATTGCTATAATCTTCCTTTTTAGAACAGTTTTTGTTGCACCCCAAAGATTCTGAGTACTGTGTTTTAACTTTTGTCTCCATGTAATTTTTTAATTTCTTCTTTGATTTTTTGGGCTGACCCCCTCATTGCACAGTAGCATCTTATTCAACGTACATTCATTTTTGTTCTTTCCAGATTTATTCTTGTGATTGATTTCTAGTTTCATACCTTTGTATGAAGAGAAGACACATGATATGATTTTAGTTTTTTTGAATTTGTTGAGCCTTTTTTTGTAGCCAAATATGTGCTCTCCTAATAAGAATGTTCCATGTGAAATTGAAGAGAATGTGTATTCTGCTATTTCTGGGTGGAATGTTCTAAATATAATCTCTTAGATCCATCTGGTCTAGTGTGTCATACAAGCCACTCTTTCCTTGTTGATTTTCTGTCTGGATCATCTATCCATTAATGTAAATTCAAGTACTCTACTATTATTGTATGACTATTGTTTTCCTCTTTCATTTCTGCTAATATTTGTATTATGAATTTGGGTGCTCCCATATTGGGTCCATAAATATTTAGAGCCATTATTTCTTCTTATCAGATTGTTCCCTCTGTCATTATTTAGTGTCCTTTGTATCTTGCTACAGTCTTTGTTTTAAATTCTGTTTTCTCCAATATAAGTATTGCCACTTCAGTTTTCTTTTTGCTTCCAATTTTAATAAATATTTTTCTGTGTTTTTGCTTTTAATCTGTATGTGACTTTAGGTCTGAAATGAGTCTTTTGTATGCAGCATAGAGGTGGGTCTTGTTTTTTCATCCATTCAGTGCCCTTTAATTTTTATTGCAGTATTTTGTCCATTTACATTTAAAGTTTTGTTTTATTATGTTAAGTTAGCCACCATAGAGTACATCATTACTTTTCAATGTAGTGTTCCATGATTCACTAGTTGTGTATAACGCCCGGTGCTCATCACAGCACATACCCTCCTTAATACCCATCACCGGGCTTCTCCATACCCCCATCACCCTCCTCTTCTGCAACCCTCAGTTTGTTTCCTGGAGTCTGTAGTCTCTCATGGTTTGTCTCCCTCTCTGATTCCCCCCACCTCAGTTTTCCTTTCCTTCCCCTATTGTGTTCCATGCTATTCCTTGTGTTCCACATATGAGTGAAATCATATGATAATTTTCTTTCTCTTCTTGACTTTTTTGACTTAGCATAATCCCCTCCAGTTCCATCCACATCCATGCAAATTGTGGGTATTCATCCTTTCTGATGGCTGAGTAATATTCCATTGTATATATGTACCACATCTTCTTTATCCATTCATCTGTTGAAGGGCATCTCGACTCTTTCCACAGTTTGGCTATTTTGGACATTGCTACTATGAACATTGGGGTGCATGTGCCCCTTCTTTTCACAATATCTGTATCTTTGGGGTAAATACCCAGCAGTGCAATTGCTGTGTCATAGGGTAGCTCTATTTTTAACTTCTTGAGGAACCTCCATACTGTTTTCCAAAGTGGCTATACCAACTTGCATTCCCACCAGCAATGTGAGAGGGTTCCCCTTTCTCCACAGCCTCTCCAACATTTGTTGTTTCTTGCCTTGTCATTTTTGCTATTCTAACTAGTGTAAGGTGGTATCTTAATGTGGTTTTGATTTGAATTTCCCTAATGGATAATGATTTTGAACACTTTTTCATGTGTCTGTTAGCCATTTGTAAGTTTTCTTTGGAGATGTGTCTGTTCATGTCTTCTACCCATTTTTTGACTGGATTACATGTTTTTTGAGTGTTGAGTTTGAGAAGTTCTTTATAGAGCTTGGATACCAGCCCTTTATCTGTAATATCATTTGCAAATATCTTCTCCCATTCCGTGGGTTGCCTCTTAGTTCTGTTGACTGTTTCCTTTGCTGTGCAGAAGCTTTTTATCTTGATGAAGTCCCAAAAGTTCATTTTTGCTTTTGTTTCCCTTGCTTTGCCTTGAAAGAAGTTGCTGTGGCCAATGGTAAAGTGGTTACTGCCTATGTTTTTCTTTAGGATTTTGATGGATTCCTGTCTCACATTGAGGTTTTTCATCCATTTTGAGTTTATCTTTGTGTATGGTGTAAGAGAATGCTCCAGTTTCATTCTTCTGTATGTAGCTGTCCAATTTTCCCAGCACCATTTATTGAAGAGACCATCTTTGGTCCATTGGATATTTTTTCCTGATTTGTTTTGATGGTTATTTCCTTATTCGATTTTGTTATTTGTTTTACTGTACTTTTGTTATTCTTCTCTGTTCCCTTTTTCTTTTTCTTTCTTCCCTGTGGATTGATGGCTTTCTTTAGTGATATACTTGGCTTCCTTTCTCTTTATTTTTGCATATCTATTAAAAGCTTTTGATTTGTTGTTACCATTTAGTATATATTTTTTTAAGTTTTAAAATTTTTTAAAGAAGGGCACTTGTGATGTACACCAGGTGTTATATGGAAGTGTTGATTCACTAAATTCTACACCTGAAACCAATATTACAGTGTATGTTAACTAACAGTAATTTAAATAAAAACTTGGGGAAAAATTTATATATAAGATTCTGTGCACATAGCAGTCTATATCAGGTTGATGGGGACAAAAATTTGAACCCATTCTAAAAGCACTAAGTTTTTTTTTACTTCCCCTCCATGTTTTATGTATATATCTTTTTTATGTTCTTTTATTTTATGAATCACTTAAATGATTTTTTATTTTAAAACCAATATAGCTGACATACAGTGTTATATTAGCTTCAAGTATATGATATTATGATTCAACAATTCTATACATTGTTCAGTACTCTTCATGATAATTGTACTCTTCAATACCTATCCCTTATTTAACCCATTTCAACACCTGCCTCCTCTCTGGTAACCATCAGTTTGTTCTCTATATTTAAGTGTCTGTTTCTTGGTTTTCATCTCTCTTTTGCTTTTCTTTGTTCATTTGTTTTGTTTCTTAAATTCCATGTATGAGTGAAATCATATGGTATTTGTCTTTCTCTGACTTACTGATATTGCTTAACATCATATTCTCTAACTTTATCCATGTTATTGTAAATGGCAAGGTATCATTCTTGTTCATGGCTGAATAATATTCCATTGTGTATATATACTTCTTTATCCGTTCATCTGTTCATGGACACTTAGGTTACTTCCATGACTTGGCTATAGGAATAATGCTGCTATAAACATAACGGTGAATATATCCTTTTGAATTAGTGTTTTTATACTCTTTTGGTAAATACAGTAGTGCAATTATCAAATTCCAGGTTAGTGTGATTTTTTAAAACTAGAGGGTATAATTTAGTTTTTAAAATTTTTGTTAAAATTCAGTTAGTTAACATACAGTCTAATAGTTTCAGGTGTACAGTATGGTGATTAATAATTTCACAGAACACCTGGTGCTCATCACAGCAAGTGCACTCCTTAATCCCCATCACCTATTTAACCCATTTCCCCACTCAACTGCCCTCTGGTAACCATCAGTTTGTTCTCTATAATTAAGAGTCTGTTTCTTGGTTTGCCTCTCTCTTTTTCCCCTTGTTCATTTGTTTTGTTTCTTAAATTCCACATATGAGTGAAATCATATGCTATTTATCTTTGTCTGACTGATCTATTTTGCTTATTATTACTCTCTAGTTCCATCCATGTTATTGCAAATGGCAAGATTTCATTCTTTTTCATGGCTGAGTACTATTCCATAGAGTGTGTGTGTGTGTGTGTGTGTGTGTGTGTGTGTACACACACATACAAAATCTTCTTTATCCATTTATCAGTTAATGCACACATGGTTCTTTTTCCATAGTTGGGCTATGGTTAATAATGCTGCTATAAACATCAGGGTGCATGTATCCCTTTGAATTTTTGTATTCCTTGTGTAAAAACCTAGTAGTGCAATTGCTGGATCATGGGTAGTTATATTTTTAACTTTTTGAGGAACTTCCATACTGTTTTTTCCAGAGTGGCTGCACCAGTTTGCACTGCCATCAACAGTGAAAGAGGACTTCCCTTCCTCAACATCCTTGCCAACACCTGCTATTTCTTCTGTTGCTTATTTTAGCTATTCTGACAAGAAACTGCTAGAACTGATAAATGAATTCAGTAATTTGAAGAATACAAAATCAATGTAGAGATATATGTTGCATTTCTATACACCAATAATGAAATAGCAGAAAGAGAAAAGAAGAAATCAATCTCATTTATAATCAAACCAAAAACAATAAGATATCTAGGAATAAACCTAACAAAAGAGGTGAAAGATCTGTATTCTGAAAAGTATAAAACACCAATGAAAGAAATTGAAGCTGACACAAAGAAATGGAAAGACACTCCATGTTCATGGATTGAAAGAACAAATATTGTTAGATTGTCTATACCACCCAAAGCAGTCAACACATTTAATGCAAACCCTATCAAACCACCACCAGTATTTTTCATAGTGCTAGAGAAAACAATACTAAAATTTGTATGGAATCACAAAAGACCCCAAATAGCCGAAGCAACCCTGAAAGGAAGAGCAAAGGTGGAGGCATCATGATTCCAGACTTCAAGTTACATTACAAAGCTGTATTGATCAACATAGTATGTTACTGGTACAAAAATAGACACATAGATCAATGGTACAGATTAAAAAACCCGGTGATGCACCCACAGATATATGGTCAATTAATCTTTGACAAAGCAGGAGAGAATATCCAAGGCAAAAAAGATAGTCTTTTCAACAAACGGTATAGGGAAAACTGGACAGTGACATGCAAAAGAATGAAACTGGACCACTTCCTTACACCATACACAAAAATAAATTCGAAATGAATTAAAGACCTAAATGTGTAAAAGGAAACCATAAAAATCCTAGAGGAGAACACAGGCAGTAATCTCTTTGAGATCAGCTGTAGTGACTTCTTTCTCAGTATGTCTCCTGAGGCAAGTGATAGAAAAGGAAAAATAAAGTATTTGGACTACATCAAAATAAAAACTTCTGCACTGTAAAAGAAACAATCACCAAACTAAAAGGTGAACTATGGGATGAGAGAGTATATTTGCAAATGACATATCTGATAAAATGTTTGTATCCAAACTATATTAAGAACTTATAAAACTCAACACTGAAAAAATGAATAATACAGTTAAAAAATGGGCAGAAGACCTGAATGGACATTTTCCCAAAGAAGACACACAGATGGCAACAGGCCCATGAAAAGATGTTCAACATCACTGATCATCAGGGAAATATGAATCAAAGCTACAGAGCCATCACCAAACACCCATGAGGTTAGCTAAAATCAACAACACACTGTTAGTTCTATTTTTATCTTCTTGAGGATCCTCCATAGTGTTTTCCAGAGTGACTGCACCAGTTTGCATTTCCAACAACAGTGCTTGAGGATTCCTTTTTCTCCACATCCTCACCAGCAGTTGTTGTTTCTTGTGTTTTTGATTTTAGCCATTTTGATATGTGTGAGGTGATATCTCATTGTATTTCCTTGACAATGAGTGATGTTGGTCAATTTTGCTTGTGTCTTTTGGCCGTCTGGCTGTCTTCTTTGGAAAAATATCTGTGCATGTCTTCTTCCCAGTTTTTAACTGGATTATATTTTGATGTTGAATTCTATAAGTTTTTTTATATATTTCAGTTAGTAGCCTTTTATCAAATATGTCATTTGCAACTATCTTCTCCAATTCTGCAGTTTGTTTTTTAGTTATGTTGATTGTTTCTTTGCTGTGCAGAAGCTTTTTATTTTGGTATATTCCCAATATTTTATTTTTGCTTTTCTTTCATTTACCAGAAAAGACATATCAACAAATGTCACTATGACCAATGTCAGAAATTATTGCTAGTGTTCTCCTCTGGGATATTTATCATTTCAGGTCTAACATTAGGTCTTTAATCAGTTATGAATTTATTTTTGTGTATGGTATAAGAAAGTGGTCCAGTTTCATTCTTTTGCATGGAGCTCTCCAGTTTTCCCAGTATCATTTGTAGAAGGGGCTGTCTTTTTCCCATTGAATATTATTGCCTCCTTTGTTGAAGATTAATTGACCATAGAAACATGGGCTTCTTTCTGGGCTTTCCATTCTTTTTTATTGATCTATGTGTTTGTATTTGTGCTGGTACAATACTGTTTTGATTATCAAAGCTTTGTAATATAATTTGAAGTCTGGAATTGTGGTATCAACAGCTTTGTTTTTCTTTGTTTGTTTGTTTGTTTAAGCTTACTTTGGCTATTCATGGTCTTTTGTGGTTTCATACAAATTTTAGTATTGTTTGGTTTTGTTGGGTCAGAAATGCTATTGGTATTTTTAAAAGGATTGTATTAACTCTTTGGATCATTTTGGGTCATATGGATATTTTAACAGTCTTGGTTCTCCCAGTCCATGAACATGTTTGAAAAACATGAAATGTTTTTCATTTGTTTGTGTAATTTTCAGTTTCTTTCATCAGTTTTACATTTTTCAGAGTACATTTTTGCCTCTGGCTGTGTTTATTCATAGCTATTTTGTTCTTTTTGGAGGCATTGTAAATGGAATTGCTTTCTTAAATTTATTTCTGTTGCTTCATTAGGGTATAGAAATGCAATGGATTTGTTTACATTGATTTTGTATCCTGCAACCTTGCTAAATTAATTTATTAGTTCTAGTAGGTTTTTGGTGGAATATTTTGGGTTTTCTATATATAGTATCATGTCATCTGCAAATAGCAGAAGTTTTACTTCTTTGCTGAGTTGGATGCCTTTTATTTCTTCTTGTCTTATTGCTATAGCTAGGACTTCTAGTAGTATGTTGAATAAAAATCATGATTGTGGACATGACACTAGAGGAAATACTCAGTTTTTCTCCTTTTAGAATGATATTAGCTATGGGTTATTCATATATGGTCTTTTTTATGTTCAGGTACATTCCTTTTAAACCCATTTTGTTGAGGGTTTTTATCATGAGTTGATGTATTTTGTCAAATGTTTTTTCTGGGTCTGTTGAAATGATTATATAATTCTTATCATTTCTGTTATTGATGCAATGTATTGATTGATTTGCAAATATTGAACTACCCTTGGAACCCAGGAATAAATCCCACTTGATTGTGGTGGATGATTATTTTAATGTATTGTTGAATTTGGTTTGCTATTATTTTACTGAGAATTTTTTGCATCTATGTTCTTCAGGGATATTGTCCTGTCTTCTTTTTTAGTGAAGTCTTTACCTGGTAAAGACACATTACCTTCAGGGTAATGTTGGCCTCATTGAATGTATTTGGAAGTTTTCCTTCCTTTTTTTATTTTTTGGAATAGTTTTAGAAGCATAGGCATTAAGTATTCTTGAAATGTTTGGTAGAATTTGCCTTTGAATCCATCTGACCCTGGACTTTTGTTTGTTGGGACTTTTTGATTATTGATAAAATTTCTTTGCTGGTTATCAGTCTGTTCAAACTTCCTCTTTCTTCCTGTTTCAGTTTTGGTAGTTTATATGTTTCTAGAAATTCATCCATTTCTTCCAGGTTGCCCAATATGTGGGCATATATTTTTTTCATAATATTCTCTTACGATTGTTTGTATTTCTGTGGTATTGGTTGCTATTTCTCCTTTCTCAGTTGTGATTTTAAGTATTTGAGCTCTCTATCTCAAAAAATCTGGCTGGATATTTATCAATTTTATTGGCTTCTTCATAAAAAGAGCTCCTTATTTCATTGATCTCTTCTGGCTTTTTGTTTATTTGTTTCTCTATCATTTATTTCTCCTATAATCTTCAATATTTCCTTGCATTCTGCAAGTTTTATGTTTTGATTGTTTTTATTTTTCTTACTCCTTTAGATGCAAGGTTAGGTTGTTCATTTGAGGTTTCTCTTGTTTCTTGAGGTAGGCTTGTGTTGCTATAAACTCCCCTCTTTTTTTTAGGTTTTATTTATTTATTTGAGAATGAGACAGAGTTAGAGAGAGAGAACATGAATGCGGTGAGGGGCAGAGGGACAAACAGACTCCCTGCTGAGCAGGCAGCCTGATGCGGGGCTCAATTCTGGGACTCTGGGATCACGACTTAAGCCGAAGGCAGATGCTTAACCAACTGAGCCACCGGGATGCCCCTATAAACTCCCCTCTTATAAACACTTTTGCTGCATCCCTGAGGTTTTGAACCACCATGGTTTCATTTTCATTTGTTCCCATGCACTTTTTTTCTCCTTTGGTTTCCTGGTTGACCCATTCATTGTTTAGTAGCATGTTACTTAACTTCCATATGTTTGTGGTCTTTCCAGATTTTTTCATATGGTTGACTTCTAGTTTCAAAGTGGTGTAGTCAGAAAAGATGTGAGGTATAAACTATTATCTTCTTGAATTTGTTGAGACTGGTTTTGTTTTCAAATATCAACTCTCTTCTGGAGAGAAAGCTTCATGTGCACTTTAAAAGAATGTGCATTCTGCTTTTTTAGGATGGAGTTCTGAATGTATCTATTAATCCTTCTTGCCCAGTGTGCCATTCAAAGCCATTGTTTCCTTGTTGATTTTCTGCTTAGATGATCTGTCCATTGATCTAATTGGGGTGTTAAAGTCCCCTATTATTATCATGATATTATGGATTGGTTTCCTTTGTTTGCTATTTACTGTTTTGTATATATGAGTTCTCCTACGTTGGGTGGAGAAATATTTACAATTATTATATCTTCTTATTGGATTTCCTCCTGTATTATCATATAGTGTCCTTTGGCTCTTGTTACTATCTTCGTTTTAACATCTATTTTGTATGATGTAAGTATTGCCACTCTGGCTTTCTTTTGTCTTACCTTTGGATGATAGAAATTTCTCCTTCTACTCATTTTCAATCTGCTGGTGTCTTTAGGTCTGAAATGAGTCTTCGTACATGGATTGATTTTTTTTTTTAATCCATTCTGCACCCTTTGTCTTTTTATAGCATTTATTCCATTTGCATTCAAAGTAATTATTAGTAGGTGTGTATTCATTGCCATTTTATTACTTGTTTTGTGGTTGTTCCTGAAGATTTTCTCTGATACTTTCTTGTCTTTCTTTCATGTTTTGCTGATTTTTGATGTTTGGTTACCATTATGTTTGTATATCTCTTTTTCATATAGTAGTCCATTTTAAGTTCATGGTTGTTTATGTTTGAATGCATTGTTTTCCCTTCTCCTACCCATTTTGTAGGTATATATTATATTTTCTATTTTTCTTGTGGTGAGTACCTTGATGGATTTTTCTTACAGAAATATTCATTTTTACTCCTTTTTCTTTCCCAACTTTATGCTTTTATTTTCTTCTCTCCTTTCCACTCAAAGAGTCCCCTTTAATATTTCTTGCAGAGCTGGCTTAGTGGGTCACAAACTCCTTTAGCTTTTGTCTTGGAAATTCTTTACCTCTCCTATTCTGAGTGATAACCTTTCTGGATAGAGCATTTGTGGCTGCAATTTTTTTCCCTTTGAGCACTTTGAATGTGTCATGCCACTCTCTTCTGGCTTGCCACGTTTCTGTTGAGAAGTCACCAGTTACACTTACGGGTTTTCCACTGTAAGTTAAGGACTACTTTTGTCGTGCTGCTTTTAAGATTTTTTTCTTTATCCCTCTATTTTTCAAATTTAACTACAATATATCTTGGTGTTGACCTGATTTTGTTGATTTTGGTGGGAGTTCTCTGTGCCTTCTGGGTATGGATGTCTGTTTCCTTCTCTAGATTAGGGAATTTTTCAGCTATTATTTATTTGAATAAATTTTCTGCCCCTTCTCTCTCTTCTTTGCGGACTCCTATAAAGCTAATGTTGTTACATTGGATGTAGTCACTGAGTTCCATATTTCTGCTCTCATACCATGTAATTCTTTTTTTCTCTCTCTTGTTCAGCTTAATTACTTTCCATTACTCTGACTTCTAGATCATTAATTCTTCCTCTGCTTCGTCCATACTATTTATTCCTGCTATTCATTCATCAAGTGCATTTCTATTTTTGTTTATTGAGCTCTTTATCTCTTCTATGTTATTCCTTAACTCTGTGTTAATGGTCTCACTCATGTCTTCCACCCTTTTGCCAAGTCCAGTGAGTATCCTTATGAACATTGCTTTAAATTATCCATCAGGCATGTTACTTTTACCTGTTTTCCCTAGACCTCTGGCCATGGTCTTGTCCTGCTCTTTTATTTGGGATAAATTTCTCTGTTTCCTGATTTTGTCTATCTCTGTATCTATTTATATGTGTCATGAAAGTCATCTGTATCTTCTGCTCTTTAAGTTATTGACTTCATGAGAAGGAGGTCCTGGATTCTCTTGCAATACAGTGCCCCCTGTTCACCAAAATCTGGCACTTTGAGAGAGTATCATATGGGTGTTGCTTGTGTCCTGTTGTTGTGTCTGAGTCAATTTTCCTTTTAGTGCAAACTTCTGCACTGACTCTCTGCTTGTTGTGGGATATGCTCACTCTCTGTGGTGTCAGTGGGAACTATGCTGTATTTTGCTTGTGTGCCCACTGGGGAACTTGGAGCAGGATAGTGGTGTTAGCAAAACTTGTGTTGAGATAAGTCCTATGCCATATCCCCCTAAGTGCTCTGGTGGCTGAAGGCTGAGTCCTGGGGCTGCTGGAAGTGGAAGGCTGGGCAGGACATTGGCTTGGTACAGCTGGGCTGGGGACACAATGGTGGTTGGGGGTGTGAGTCTGGATGTTGAACTTAAGCTGCACAGGCCAGGTGTAGAGCCTTAAAAAAATTTCCCTGAGCCCTGATTTGAGGATAAATGTATCTCTGAAGTCCTTCCTTTCACAAATGATTCTGTGTTTATACTGTGGGTGGTGGAGGGGAAAGTCACCTGCCAGCTCTCTCATTTTCTCTCTCTTTTTTTAAATTTAGATTCAAATGGCCAAGATATAGTACATCATTAGTTTCAGATATAGTGTTCAATAATTCATCAGTTGCATATAAAACTTAGTGCTCATCACATCACATGCCCTTTTTAAGCCCCATCACCCAGATGACCCATCCACCCAACCATCTCCCCTCCAGCAACCCTCAGTTTGTTTTCCAGTGTCAAGAATCTTTCATGGTTTGTCTCCCTGTCTGATTTCTTTCCTTTCAGTTTTTCCTCCCTTCCACTATGATCTTCTGTGCTATTTCTTATATTCCACATATGAGTGAAATGATATAATTGCCTTTCTCTGATTGACTTATTTCACTTAGCATAATACCCTCCAGTTCCATCCATGTTGATGGAAATGGTAGCTATTCATCCCTTCTGATGGCTGAATAATATTCCATTGTATATATGAACCACTTCTTTGTCCATTCATCTGTTGAAGGACATCTCTGCTTCTTCCACAGTTTGGTTATTTGGACATTACTGCTATGAACATTGGGGTGGATATGTCCCTTCTTTTCACTACATTTGTATGTTTGGGGTAAATACCAAGTAGTGCAATTGCTGGGTCATAGGGTGGCTCTATTTTTAACATCTTGAGGAACATCCATAATGTTTTCCAGAGAAGCTATACCAGCTTGCATTCCCACCAACAGTGTAAGAGGGTTCCCCTTTCTCCACATCCTCACCAAAATTTGTTGTTCCCTGTATTGTTAATTTTACCATTCTGACTGGTGTGAGGTGATATTTCATTGTGGTTTTACTTTGTATTTCACTGATGACACGTGATGTTGAACATTTTTTTAATGTGTCTGTTGCCCATTACTATATCTTCTTTGGAGACGTGTCTGTTCTCGTCTTCTGCCCATTTCTTGACTGGATTATTTATTTTTTAAGGTGTTGAGTTTGATAAGTTCCTTATAGATCTTGGATACCAGCTTTTTATCTGATCCATCATTTGCAATTATATTCTCCCATTCAGTAGGTTTCCTTTTAGTTTTGTTGACTGTTTCTTTTGCTGTCAAAAGCTTTTTATCTTGAAGCCCCAATTGTTCATTTTTGCTTTTGTTTCCCTTGCCTGTAGAGACATGTCTTGCAAGAAGTTGCTGCAGCCAAGGCCAAAATGTTGCTGTGTGTGTTCTTCTCTAGAATTTTGATGAATTCCTGTCTCACATTTAGGTCTTTCATCCATTTTGAGTATATCTTTGTGTATTGTCTTTTTTCCATTGGATATTCTTCCCTGCTTTGTCAAAGATTAGTTGACCATAAAGTTGAGGGTCCGTTTCTGGGGTCTCTATTCTGTTCCATTGATCTTTGTGTCTGTTTTTGTGCCTGTACCATGCTGTCTTGATGATTACAGCTTTGTGATATAGCTTGAAGTCAGGCATTGTGATGCCCCCAGCTTTGGTTTTCTTTTTCAACATTCCTCTGGTTACTCAGGGTCTTTTCTGGTTCCATACAAATTTTAGGATTGTTTGTTACAGCTCTGTGAAAAATGTCAATGCTATTTTGATAGGGATTTATTGAATGTACAGGTTGCTCTGGGTAGCCTAGACTTTTTAAGAATATTTATTCTTCTAATCCATGAGCATTGAATGTTTTCCCAACTTCTTGTGTTTTCCTCAATTTCTTTCATAAGTGTTCTGTAGTTTTTAGAATACAGATTCCTTCCATCTTTAGTTAGGTTTATTCCTAGGTGTCTTATGTTTTTTGGTGCAATTGTAAATGGGATCACCTCCTTAATTTCTCTTACTTCTGTCACATTGTTTGTGTATGCAACTGATTTCTGTGCATTGATTTTATATCCTGCTATGTTGCTGAATTGCTCTATGAGTTCTAGCAATTTTGGGGTGGAGTTTTTTGGGTTTTCCATATAAAGTATTATGTCATCTGTGAAGAGTGAAATTTTGACTTGTTTGCCAATTTGAATGCTTTTTATTTCTTTTTGTTATCTGATTGCTGAGGCTAGGACTTCCAATACTATTTTGAACAACAGTGGTGAGAGTGGGCATCTCTGTCGTGTTCCTGACATTAAGGGAAATGCTCTTAGTTTTTCACTTTTGAGAATTATATTCACTGTGGGCTCTTTGTAGATGGCTTTTATGATATTGAGGTATGTTCCCTCTATCCCTATATCTTTGGTAAGTTTTTTATCAAGAAAGAGTTTAAATCAAGAAAAGATGCTGTATTTTGTCAACTGCTTTCTCTGTATCAATTGAGAGGATCATATGGTTTTCATGTTTTCTTTTATTAATTTGATCTATCATGTTGATTGATTTGCAAATGTTGAATCACCTTGCAACCCAGGAATAAATTCCACTTGGTCCTGGTGAATAATCCTTTTAATGTACAGTGGGTCCTATTGGGTTATATCTTGGTGAGTACTTCGGCATCTATGTTCATCAGAGATGTTAGTCTGTAATTCTCTCTTTTGATGGGGTCTTTTGTCTGGTTATGGGATCAAGATAATGCTGGCCTCATAGAACGAGTTTGGAAGTTTTCCTTCCATTTTTTTTTGAAATAGCTTCAGTATAATAGGTATAATTTCTTCTTTAAATATTTGGTAGAATTCCCCTGGGAAGCCATCCAGCTCTGAACTCTTGTTTGCTGGGAGATTTTTGATTACTCCTACAATACCCTTGCTGGTTATGGGTCTGTTCAGGTTTTCTGTTTCTTCCTGTTTCAGTTTTGGTGTTTTATAAGTTTCCAGGAAGGCATCCATTTCTTCAGATTGCCTAATTTGTTGGCATATAGTTGCTCATAATATGTTCTTAAAGTTGTCTGTTTGCTTGGTGTTGTTCATGATCTCTCCTGTTTTATTCATGATTTATTAATTTGGGTCCTTTCTCTTTTCTTTTGAATGAGTCTGGCTAGAGGTTTATCAATGTTTTTCAATTCTTTCAGAGAACCAACTTCTGGTTTTGTTTATCTGTTCTACTGTTCTTCTGGCTTCGACTTCATTGATTTTTGCTCTAATCTTTATTATTTGTCTTCTGCTTGGTTTAGGCTTTATTTGTTGTTCTTTCTCCAACTCCTTTAGATATCAGGTTAGCTTGTGTTTGAGATCTTCTAATTTTTTGAGAGAGGCTTGTATTGCAATGTATTTCCCTCATAGGACCACTTTTACTGTATCCCAAAGGTTTTGATCAGATGTGTTTTCATTCTCATTAGTTTCTCTTTTTTAATGATTTTTTTATTATATTATGTTAGTCACCATACAGTACATCCCCAGATTCTGATATAAAGTTTCTATGAATTTTTAAAAAATTATTCTTTAATTTCCTGGTTGACCCATTTATTCTTCACTAGGATGCTTTTAAACCTCCATGCATTTGAGTTCCTTCTAAATGTCCTCTTGTGTTGGAGTTCAAGATTCAAACCACTGTAGTCTGAAAATAGGCAGGGAAAATCCCAATCTTTTGCTATCAGTTGAGACCTGATTTGTGACCCACTATGTGATCTATTTTGGAGAAATTTCCATGATTTTGAGAAGAATGAGTATTCTGTTCTTTTAGGATGGAATGTTCTGTATATACCTGTGAAGTTCATCTGGTCCATTGTGTCATTCAAAGCCCTTGTTTCTTTGTTGATCTTCTGGTTAGATTATCTGTCCATTACTGTGAGGGGGTTGTTGAAGTCTCCTACTATTAATGTATTATTTTCAAAGTGCTTCTTTATTTTGGTTATTAATTGGCTTATATAATTTTTTGCTCCCATGTTGGGGACATAAATATTTACTATTGTTAGATCTTCTTGTTGGATAAATACTTCAAGTATGATATACTTACTATAGCCTTTGGTTTAATATCTAATTTGTCTGATATGAGGATTGCAACCTCAGCTTTCTTTTGAGGTGCATTAGCATCGTAAATTGTTCTCCATCCCCTCACTTTCAGTCTGGAGGTGTCTTTAGGTCTAAGATGAGTCTCTTGTAGGCAGCATATGGATGGGTTCTGCTTTTTCATCCAGTCTGCTAACCTGCGTGTTTTGATGGGAGCATTTGGCCCATTTACATTCAGAGTAACTATTGAAAGACATGAATTTAGTGCCACTGTATTGCCTGTAAAGTCCCTGTTTCTGTGGATTGTCTCTCTCTCTCTCTCTCTTTTTTTTTCCTGTTCTGTGTTACTCTTGGGTTCTCTCTTTGCTTACAGTATCCCCTTTACTATATCTTGTGGGACTCATTTAGTGATCACAAATTCTTTTAGTTTTTGTTTGTTCTGGAAGTTTTTTTTTTATCACTCCCTTCCATTCTGAATGACAGCCTTGCTGGATAAAATATTCTTCGCTGAATGTTCTTCTCATTTAGTACCCTGAATACATCATGTCAGCCCTTTCAGGCCTGCCAGGTTTCTGTGGATAGGTATGATATCAGTCTGATGTTTGTCCCTATGTAGGTAAGAAGCCGCTTGTTTTGAGCTTCTCTCAGGACTCTCTTTTTTTCTCTAAAATTTGTAAGCTTCGCTATTATATGTTGGGGTGTTGATGTATTTTTATTCATTTTGGAACGCGTCTTCTCACCTTCTTGGACATTAAAGCTTGTTTCCTTTTCCAGATTAAGGAAGTTCTCAGCTATGATTTGCTCAAATGTACCTTCTGGCCCTCTCTCTCTCTCTTCACCCTCAGGCACCCCAATAATTCTGACATTGGTATGTTTCATGGCATCATTAATTTCTCAAAGCTTTTGTTCATGGGCTATTAGCTCTTTTTCTCTCTTTGCCTCAACTTCTTTCCTTTCCATCAGCCTTTCTTCTAGATCACTTGCGCTCTCTTCTGCCTCATCCACCCTAGTTGTTAGAACAACCAATTTAGACTACATCTCCATTATAACATTTTTGTATTTGGTCTGATTAGATCTCATTTCTGCACTATGAGATTCTCTAGTGTCTTTTATGCTTTTTTCAAGGCCAGCTAGTAATTTTGTAATTGTTATTCTGTTTTCCATCTCTGACATCTTACTTGTATCTATATCAATTAGATCTGTGGCAGAGAACATTACCTCTGGTTATTTCTTTTGTTGTGAATTCCTCCTTCTAATCATTTTGCCCAGAGAAGAATGGGTGAATGAGCAGAATCAAAATTATCAACAATGACCCAAGCAAAATATACTCTAGACATATCTGAAGAGATCAATAACCAAAACAGAAAAACAAGCAAAAACAAGACAAAAGAAAAAAGAAAAAAGTGGGGGAGAGAGAATATAATCTCACAGAATGGACAAAGCAGGGTGATACACTTGTTCCTGAGTGAATTTTGGTCTCTGTGTTAGAAGACACTAAATCCCAAAATTGCAAATAAAGTAAAAAATATATATATATAACTAAAATTGAATAGAGTGAGAAAAGGCAAAAAATGAGGCATATATCTATAAAATGTGGAGGTAAAAAATAAAAGTTAAAAAGAAACTCAAAAGGGCACCTGGGTGGCTCAGTTTTTAAGTGTCTACCTTCGGCTTAGGTCATGATCCCAGGGTCCTGGGAGCCCACTTCTTTGTCTCCCTCTGCCTCGTGCTCTCCCTGCTGTGCTCTCTTTCTGTCAAATAAATAAATAAAATCTTAAAGAAGAATTAAAAAGTGACCTAAAAATAAATAGTTGATAAAATAAGAAACTAGTTGAAAAGGGAAAAAGAAAAAAATGGAAAATTTTAAACTGAAAGATAAATGAATCATGAGAAAAATCCTCAAGTTCTATATACTATTTTCCCCTAGTGCTGGAGTTTTCCCGTCTTGTGGGATCCATAAACTTGTGCACCTGTTCTTCTGGGTGAGGGGTGCTGTGCTGCTTCTCAGGTGTCTTTGCCTGGGCAGAGTTGTACCACCCCTTGCCAGGAGGCTGAGCTCAGTGTATGCTGTTCCTCTGTGAGGCTTTTTTTCCTTGAAGGCTTTATGTGCCTCTTTAGAGGATAAAAATAAAAATGGCCATGCCCTGATCTCTAGCCCCAGAGCCAGAAGATTGCTGTCCCCCCTTCAATAAACACTCTGCAAAAAGCAGTCTTAACTTTTGTTTTTGCCAAACTCTGCAGACTCCTGCAGTGTGTGCCCAGAGCGAACTTCCCAGGGGAAGTCTGAGGATCCCAAGTTACTGCCCTTTGTAGGGCCCTGGCATTGAGAGCTGTCACAGGATGGTGTACATACCTGCTCCACCACTCCCAGGGGATGGTGGAGGGTCCCTGAGTTCCATTCTACTTCTCGGTGCCCAGGCAGACAGTGGTCACCCAATTGGGTCTGGCTCATGGTTTATGGTGACAGGGATGTCTCTCCCTGGAGCAGGTTTCTAAGAGTTCCAATTTTGCCCATTGGGACTATATCACTTTCTAGTAGCTGGCTTATGAAGGTTCCCTCCCCTCTCTGTTTATCTCCTGATATCTCCCCTTAGAATCAATCCTCCACCCCTCCTACCTTTCAAAAAGCAGTTGCTTTTATACTTGTAGAGCTCCAGATATTTTTTTTTCTTACATCTCAGGCTGAATTCATAGGTGTTCAGAATGGTTTTAGTTATCTAGCTAAATTAAAGGGACTGGATGAAATGAGGTCCCCTTCTCTTCCTCTAGCTTACTTCCTCCCCAGCTTTCTCATTTTCAGTCCTCCAATATGCTACAAAATCAGTATGAACAGATCTGTCTCCTGTTTCCCCCCAGCATTTTGTAAACTGTGATTTTCATGTTGTCTTTCCACAAAGGCTACTGTCTCTTTATGGGTGGCAATCCAGCTATCACTCACCTTTCTGGCTCCTCTAGTGCTGAGGCACTGACTTTATAAAGCTCCAGGTTCCAAATCCCACCTGTTTTACAAACTCACAGAATTCAGTCCTTCTAGTTTTTACTGCTAAATGTTATGAGGATTAGTCTTCCCCATAACAACTCTCTGGTGCAAGGGACTATTTCTCTACCCTTTCTGTGTGTAGCTTATTTCCTTTTGTGGGCAGTCTCTCTCCATCTTTCTAACCTTCTTAACCTTCCAGATGCAGCATCTTTTCTATATTTAATTGTGGAGGGTTTTTTATTTTCTGCCAGTCTCTGGATTGCTCTCTTATTTATTGACATGGATATGGATATCTACTTGGAAATATGGGATGGGGTGAGCTCAAGGTCCTCCTACTCTACCATCTTTCCACACTCCTCTCTCCTCACTAACTATCATTTGAACTAGTTTAGTATTCTAACAAATACATCCAGATCCCATCACAAAACCTGGATTTTGTTTCATATCTTCCTCTAAATACCTGACCTATGACAGCTTGCTGTGAGACTATTTCCTCATTTTCAAAAGGAAGAGATTGAACTGGGTAGCTCCTAAATATCTTTGTAGTGCTGTCATCTTTTGATTCTTTACTACCTTAATATTACTTTCTGAATTTGCTCACTGATTTTTTTTTCTTCAATGATATCATACGGATAGCATCTGGTTGAATAATGCATAGATATTGGAACTTTCTGCTTTTTCTATGAATTAAAAATATGAGGGGACTCTTGCTTACTAATTGGCTTAGTGTCATTGTATGAGACCATTTTTATCTGGAATACCCTGTTTATAAGATATTTTGCTGCCTTTTTTTTCACAGAGTACAAATCCATATACTATTGCAAAAATCCACTACTACACTTTCAGGAATTAAACAAGTACAAGTTCAGTAATTATCATAGCAAGGATCCTGTTCTGGATTGCTGGTCAGAGTAGCTGATGTAAATTCTTGAAACTTTTCCTGATACATTTTTTGTTATGAGGCACTTGTTCCTGGCAGTCCTAATCAGGGTCCTTTGATTGTTTTAAATCACGACCATCTTATTTTCTCCCAGAGTTACTGTTTGATGTTGGACAGGTCACTGGGGGACTGGAATTCTGTAAAGCTAAATGTAGCAAGAAAATTTCTGGGATCATCTATATTATATAATGTACAAATGTATATCTATTCTGAGACTAAAGCAACTTCAAATTCTTTTTTTTTTTTGCCGTGATTCATAGATAAGATAATGTAGTGAAATCGGTCTGTAATTCTCCTTTTTGAGGGGGTCTTTGCCTGGTTTGGGGATCAAGGTAATATTAGCCTCATAGTGAGTTTGGTAGCTTTCCTTCTGTTTCTATTTTTTGAAATAGCTTTAGGAGAATAGGTATTATTTCTTCTTTGAATGTTTGGTAGAATTCCCCAGGAAAACCGTCTGGGCCTGGAGTTTTATTATTTGGAAGGTTGTTTATCACTGACTCAATTTCTTCATAGTTAATTGGCCTATTTAAGAAATCTATTTCTTCCTGTTTCAGTCTTGGTAGTTTATAGGTTTCCAGGAAGGCCTCCATCTCTTCCAGATTGTTTAGTTTTTTGGCATATAGCTGTTGATAAAAGTTTCTAATAATCCTTGCAATTTCAATGGTGCTGGTCGTGACCTCTCCCTTTTCAGTCATAATTTTAATAATCTCAGTCCTTTCTCTTTGTTTTTGGACAAGTTTTGCCAGTGGTCTATCAATTTTATGGATTCTCTCAAAGAACCAGCTTCTAGTCCTGTTGATCTGCTCTACTGTGGTTCTGGTCTCTAATTCATTGATTTCTGCTCTAATCTTGGTCAACTCCTTCCTTGTCAGTGGGTTAGGCCTGTCCCTCTGTTGCTGTTCCAGTTTCTTGAGGTGAGAATATAGAAACTGCATTTTAGATTTTTCTATTCTTTTGAGTGAGGCTTGGATGGCTATGTATTTCCCCCTTAGGACTGCCTTTGCAGTATCCCATAGGTTTTGGACCGTTGTGTATTCATTCTCGTTGGTCTCCATAAATTGTTTAATTTGTTTTTTGATTTCCTGGTTTATCGAGTCATTCTTGAGCAGGATGGTTCTTAGCCTCCAAGTGTTTGAGTTTCTTCCAGGTTTTTCCTTGTGGTTGAGTTCCAATTTCAGAGCGTTGTGGTCTGAGAATATGCAGGGGATAATTTCAATCTTTTGGTATTGGCTGAGACCTGTTTTGTGTCCCAGAGCATGATCTATTCTTGAGAATGTTCCATGGGCATTTGAATAGAATGAGTATTCTTTGGTTCTGGGGTGTAGTGTTCTATATATATCTATGAGGTCCAACTCGTCGAGTATGGCATTCAAAGCCTTTGATTCTTTGCTTAGTTTTTGCCAGGGTGTTCTGTCTATTTCTGATAGTGGGGTGTTGAGGTCCCCTACTATTACTGTGTTCTTATCTATATGTCTCTTTATTTTGGTTAAGAGTTGGCTTGTGTATCTTGCTGCTCCCCTGTTGGGGGCATATATATTAATAATTGTCATATCCACTTGTTGAATACTTCCTTTAAGAATAATATAGTGCCCTTCTGTATCTCTCTCTATGGCCTCTAGTTTAAAATCCAGTCTATCTGATATGAGAATTGCTACTCCAGCTTTCTTTTGAGGTCCATTTGCGTGGAAGATGGTACTCCATCCCCTTACTCTAAGTCTGAATGCATCTTTGGGTTCAAAATGAGTCTCTTGTAGACAGCAAATGGATGGGTCATGTCTTTTTATCCAATCTGCAACCCTGTGGCGTTTTATGGGAGAGTTTAAGCCATTTAGATTGATAGAGATTATTGACAGATATGATTTTAATGATGCCATTTCTCTTTAAAGTCTTTGTATCGGTTGTGACTTGCTGCTCTGTATCACTCTTGGGGCCTTTTTACCTTTATAGAGCCCCCCTTAATATCTCCTGTAGGGCTGGTTTCGTGGTTACGAAATTGGTTAATGATTGGCGATTTTGGAACGTCTTTATTTCTCCATCAATTCTGAATGACAGCTTTGCTGGATAAAGGATCCTTGGCTGCATGTTTTTCTCTGAAAGAGCTTTAAAAATGCCCCCCCAAGCCTTTCTCTCATTCCAGGTCTCTGTAGACAGGTCTGACGTAATCCTGATACCTTTGCCTTGGTACGTGAGAAATTTCTTTGCCCTGGCCGCTTTCAATACTGTATCCTTGGATCTAATATTTGCGAATTGCACTATGACATGCCGTGGCGTAGGTTTGTCCTGGTTGAGCTTGGATGGGGTCCTCTCTGCCTCTTGGACACGAATGCTTGTTTCCCTTGCTAGATTAGGGAAGTTTTCAGCTACAATTTGTTCAAATATCTCTTCTAGACCTCTGTTTTTCTCCACCCCTTCAGGGATGCCGATGATTCTGACATTGGATCGTTTCATAGAGTCAGTAATCTCCCGTAATCTACATTCGTGGGCGTGGATTTTTTTAAGACCAGCTTCTATTTTCGTTTTTTCTTCTACTAACCCATCCTCCAATTCGCTAACGCGTTCCTCTGCCTCGGTGACCCTGGCCGTCAGAGCCTCTAGTTTTGACTG
>NC_048238.1:64521267-64666873 GCF_002007445.2 Ailuropoda melanoleuca
TTCTCTACCAACCTCTGTCTCAGCATTTCCTACCTTATTTCATGTGTACTCTTCTCTACCTTTAGTTGTGCAGTTTGTTCTGCCAGTCTTCAGGTCAATTTCTAGAGTATTTAGGATGATTTGATAGTTATCTAGTTGTGTTCATGGGACAAGGCAAAGTGAGGGTTTCCTCTACTCCAATGCCATCTTCCCCTGAGGCTGAAAACTTATTTAAAGAAAAAAACAACTGAAAACTTCCCCAGCCTTGGGAAGAAAACAGGTATGCCATTTCCGGTAACACAGAGTTCCACAAAATGAACCCAAAGAGGTCCACACCACTAACCATGACAATTAAAATATCAAAGGCTAAAAATAAAGATGAGCTTTTAAAAACAACAAGTGAGAAACAACTAATTATGTACAAGGGAAAACATATACATCTATGAGCTGATTTTTCAGCAGAAACATTGCAGGCCAGAAGAAATTGGCATGATATATTTAAATGATGAAAGGAAAAAAAATAATTGAAGAATACTCTACCCAGGGAGTTTATCATTCAGAATTAAATGAAATAAAGGGTTTCCCAGACAACAGTTAAAATATTTAATCACCACCAATCTTCTCTTATAAAAAATGTTAAGGTGAATTTTTTTAGTGTAAAGAAAAGGCCACAGACATAAGTAAATTGTGAGTGAAAAGATATAAAATAAGACTATAGATACATAAAACATGAAGTATGGACTATAAAATATTTTTAAATGCATTTGAACTTAAATTATCAAATTTATATACACTGCTATATATTTAGTATGTTACATATGAACCTCATGGTAACCACAAACACAAAACTTGTAATAGAAAAAAAAATAAAGAGAAAGCCAAATATAATAATACAGAAACATGTTAAACTAAAGAAGAGGAAGAGAAGAAACGAACCTATAACAACTACAAAATCAATCAGAAAACAATTTACAAAATTTCAATACGTACATATATATCAATAATTGCTTTAAATATATATAGTCTAAATGATCCAATGAAAACTATAAGGATGGATAAATTAACAAAACCCATCTATATGCTGCCTACAAGAGAACATCTTCAGACTTCAAAACACATACAGACAGAAAAAGATACTCCATAAAAATGGAAGCAAAAAAAAAAGTGAGGTAGCAATACTTAGAAAAAAATAGACTTTAAAACAAAGACTGTAACAAAACTAAAGCATTATGTAATGATAAATGGATCAATCTAACATGAGGATATAACAATTGCCAATATCTATGCCCTCAATACAATAACACATAAGTACACAAAGCAAATATTAATAGATATGGAGAGAGAAATTAAATATAATACAATGATAATAGAAAACTTTAACACCCCACTTACATGAATGGATAGACCATCTAGGTAGAAAATCAATAAGGGAACAGTCTTTGAATGACACACAAAACCAGATGGACATAATGAATATAGAGAGAATATTCTATCAAAAACAATGAAAATACACAATCTTTTCAAGTGCTTGGGAATATGCTCAAAAATATATCACATGTTAGACCAAAAGTTGAAATAAATTTAAGAAGTTTTAAATAATATTATGCGTTTTAATTAATTTCATTTATTTGTTTTTTTGACTGTTGAATTTTCAGGAATTTTGCAAGTTGATTTTCCTTTTTTTCTTTTTAATTTTTTAATTTAAATTCATTTTAGTTAACATACAGTGTATTATTAGTTTTAGGGGTAGAATTTACTGATTCATCAGTTGCATATAACACCCAGTGCTCATTACATCAAGTGCCCTTCTTAATGTCAATCACCCAATTACTCCGTCCCCCCACCAACCTCCCCTACAGCAACCTTCAAAGTGTTTCCTGTAATTAAGAGTCTCTTATGGTTTGCCTCTCTCTTGGTTTTTACCTTTTTTCTTTCATTCGCTTCCCCTACGTTCTTCTGTCTTGTTTCTTAAATTCCACATATGAGTGAAATTATATGGTATTTGTCTTTCTCTGACTGACTTATTTTCTTAGCATAATATCCTCTAGTTCAATCCATGTTGTTGCAAATGGATGGATTTCATTCTTTTTGATGGCTGAGGAATATTCCTCAGTTGTGATTACACACACACACACACACATATAATATCCTCATTATCCATTCATCTGTTGATGGACATCAGGGCTCTTTCCATATTTTGGCAATTGTGGACATTGCTGCTATAAATATCAGGGTGAGTGTGCCTCTTTGAATCTGTATTTTTGTATCCTTTGGATAAATACCTAGTAGTGCAATTGCTGAGTCGTAGGGTAGTTATGTTTTTAAAATTTTGTGGAAATTCCATACTGTAACCCAGAGTAGCTGCACCAGTCAGCATTCCCACCAATAGTGTAAGAGGTTTCTTCTTTCTCCACAATCTCACCAACATCTGTTGTTTCCTTTATTGTTAATTTAAGCCATTTTGACAGGTGTGAGGTGATATCTCATTGTGGTTTGATTGGTATTTCCCTGATGCCAAGTGATGTTGAGCATTTTTTCATGTGTCTGTTGTCCATTTATATGTCTTCTTTGGAGAAATGTCTGTTCATGTCTTCTGTCCATTTCTTAACTGGGTTTTGTTGTTGTTGTTGTTGGAGTTTGAATTTGATAAGTTCTTTATAGATTTTAGATACTAGGCCTTTATATGGTATGTCACTTACAAATACCTCCTCCTGTTCTATAGGTTGCCCTTTAGTTTTGCTGATTGTTAACTTTACTGTGCAAAAGGTTTTATCCTGATGAAGTCCAATAGTTGGTTAATTTTTGCTTTAGTTTCCCTTGCCTTTGGAGATATGTCTAGCAAAAGCTGCTGTGGCTGAGGTCAAAGAGGTTCCTGCCTGTGTTCTCCTCTAGGATTTTGATGGATTCCTGTCTCACATTTAGATCTTTCATCCATTTTGAATTTATTTTTGTGCATGGTATAAGAAAGTGGTCTAATTTCATCCTTCTGCATGTGGATGTCCAATTTTCCTAAATACCATTTGTTGAAAAGGCTGTCTTTTTTCCATTGGATATTATTTCCTGCTTTGTTGAAGATTAGTTGACCATAGAGTTGAGGGTTCATTTCTGGGTTATGTATTCTGTTCCATTGACCAGTCTGTTTTTGACCAGTACCATACCACCTCGATGATTACAGTATTGTAATACAGCTTGCAGTCTGGAATTGTGCTGTCCCCAGCTTTGGTTTCATTTTTCAACATTCCTTTGGTTATTTTGGATTTTCACTGGTTCCATACAAATTTTAGAATTGTTTGTTCCAGCTGTGAACAATGCTGGTGGTATTTTGATAGGGATTGCATTGAATGTGTAGATTGCTCTGGGTAGCATAGACACTTTAAAAATATTTGTTCTTTCAATCCATGAGCATAGAATTTTCTTCCATTTCTTTGTCTTCCTCAATTTCATTCCTAAGTGTTCTATAGTTTTCAGAGTACATATCTTTTACCTCTTTGGTTAGGTTTATTCCTAGGTATCTTATGTTTTTGGTGCTATTGTAAATGGAATTGATTCCTTGATTTTCTTTCTGCTGCTTCATTATTAGTGTATAGGAATACAACAGGTTTTTGTGGGTTTATTTTATATCCTGCCACTTTGGTGAATTACTGTATTAGTTCTAGAAATTTTCTGGTGGAGCCTTTTGGGTTTTCTACATAGAATATCGTGTCTTATACAAAGAGTGAAAGTTTGACTACTTCTTTTCCCATTTAGATGCACTTTATTTCTTTTTGTTGTCTATTGCTCAGGCTACGACTTCCAGTACTATGCTGAATAACAGTGGTAAGAGAGCACATCCCTGTTGTGCTCCTGACTTTTGGGGGAAAGCTCTCAGTTTTTCCTCATGGAGGGTGATATTTGCTGTGGGTCTTCCGTATATGGCTTTTATGATGTTGTGGTATGTTTCCTCTATTCCTACATGGTGGAAGGTTTTTATCAAAAACGTTGTATTTTGTCAAGTGCTTTTTCTACTTCTATTGAGAAATTCATATGGTTCTTGATCTTTCTTTTATTAAAGTAGTGTATCATTTTGATTTGTGCATGCTGAATGACCCCTGCATCCCAGGAATATATCATACTTAGTCATGGTGAATAATCCTTTTAATGTAGTGTTGGATCCAATTAGCTAGTATATTGGTGAGAATTTTGGCATCCAAGTTCATCAGGCATATTAGTTTCTAATTTCCCTTTATAGTGAGGTCTCCATCTGCTTTTGGGATCAAGGTAATGTTGGCCTCATAGAATGAGTTTGGAAGTTTTCCTTCCATTTCTATTTTTTGGAACAGTTTCAGAAGAATAGGTATTAATTATTCTTTGAATCATTGGTAGAATTCCCCTGGGAAGCTATCCAGCCCTGGACTGTTTGTTGGGAGACATTTGATTGCTGCTTCAATTTCCCTGCTGGTTATGGGTCTGTTCACGTTTTCCATTTCTTCCTCTTTCAGTTTTGGTAGTTTATACATTTCTAGGAATTTATCCATTTCTTCCAGATTGCCTAATTTGCTGGCATATAATTGCTCATAATATCCTCTTATTCTTGTTTGTATTTCTTTGCTGTTGGTTATGATCTTTCCTCTTTCATTCATGATTTTATTTATTTGGGTCCTTTCTCTTTTCTTTTTGATATGTTTGGCCAGGGTTTATCAATTTTTTTTTAGATTTTATTTATTTATTCGACAGAGATAGAGAAAACCAGCAAGAGGGGGAACACAAGCAGGGGGAGTGGGAGAGGAAGAAGCAGGCTCATAGAGGAGGAGCCTGGTGTGGGGCTTGATCCCATAATGCCAGGATCACGCCCTGAGCCGAGGGCAGACGCTTAACCGCTGTGCCACCCAGGCGCCTCAGGGTTTATCAATCTTATTAATTCTTTCAAAGAACCAGATCTGTTTCCTTGATCTTGCCTATTTTTTTTTCTGTATGACTGATTTCTGCTCTAATCTTTATCATTTCTCTTCTCCTTCCAGATTTAGGCTTCATTTGCTCATCCTTTAGGTGTATGTTTAGGTTGTGTATTTGAGACTCCTCTTGCTTCTTGGGGAAGGCCTGTATTTCTATATACTTCCCTCTTAGGACCACTTTTGGTGAATCCCAAAGGTTTTTAACTATAGTGTTTTCATTTTCATTTGATTCCATGTATTTTTTAAAATTCTTCCTTAATTTCCTGGTGATGCATGCCTTGTTTAGTAGGATGTTCTTTAACCTCCATGCTTTTGTGGTACTTTCAAATTTCTTCTTTGGTTGACTTCAAGTTTCATAGCATTGTAGTCTGGAATTATGCATGTGCATATGATCTCAATCTTTTGGGACTGGTTGAGACCTGATTTGTGACCCAGTATGTGATCAGTTCTGGAGAATGCTCCATGTGCACTCCAACAGAATGTGCATTCTGTTGCTTCAGGATGGAATACTCTGAATGTATCTGTTAAGTCCATCTGGTCCAGTGTGTCATTCAAAGCCCTTGCTTCCTTGTTGACCTTTGGCTTAGCTGATCTGCCCACTGTTGTGAGTGTGTTGTTAAAGTCCCTTACTATTATTGTATGATTTTCAATGAGTGCCTTTCTAAAAAAAAAGATTTTATTGACTTATTTGACACACACACACAGAGCACAAGCAGGGGGAGCAGAAGGAGGTGGCAGAAGCAGAATACCAGCTGAGCAGGGAGCCCAATGTGGGGCTCAATCCCAGGACCCTGGGATCTTGACCTGAACTGAAGGCAAACGCTTAACTGACTGAACCACCCAGGCACCTCTAATGAGTTTCTTTAATATTGTTATTTATTGGTTTATATATTTGGCTACTCCCAAATTAGGGACATAAATACTTACAATTATTAAAACTTCTTGTTGGATATATACCTTTATTATGATATAGCGTCCATCTTCATCTCTTATTATAGGGGTAGGTTTAAACTCTAGTTTGTCTGATATAAGGATGGCCGCTCCAACTTTATTTTGATGTCCATTAGATGATAAACATTTCTCTATCCTGTCTCTTTCAATCTGGAGGTGTCTTTGTGTCTAAAATGAGTCTTCTAAGCAGCATATCAATGGGTCTTGTTTTATCCATTCTGATACCCTATGTCTTTTGATTGGAGCAATTAGTCCATTTTCATTTAGTTCATTTATATTCAGATTATTCATGGAAATATATGAATTTAGTTCCATTATATTACTTGTAAAGTAGCTATTCCTGATGATTTTCCATTCCTTTCTGGTATTTGTTATTTTTGGGCTCTCTGTCCACTTAAGGACACCACTTTAATATTTCTCGCAGGGCTGGTTTAGTGTTCACAAATTCCTTTAGTTTTTGTTTTGTTTCGTTTTGTCTTTTCCTAGAAACTTTTTATCCTTCCTTCTATTCTGAATGACATCTTTGTTGGTTAAAGTATTCTTGGATGCACATTTTTCCCATTTAGCACATTGAATATATAATGCCAGCCCTTTCTGGCCCACCAGGTCTCTGTGGACAGGTCTTCTGCCAGTCCTTTGTGTTTACCCTTGTAGGGTGAGGACCTCTTGTTCAAAGCTGCTTTCAGGATTTTCTCTTTTTCTTTGTAATTTTCAATATTCAGTATAATATGTTGAAGTGTTTATCTATTTTTTTGTTGATTTTGAGGAGAGTTCTCAGTGCCTCTTGGACTTGAATGCCTGTTTCCTTTTCCAGATTAAGGAAGTTCTCAGCTATAATTTGTTCCAATAAATCTTCTGTCCTTTTTTCTTCTCCTTTCTGGGACTCCTATAATTTATGGATAATATTTTGCTTTATAGAATTGCTGAGTTCCCTGAGTCTACCTTTGTTATCTAATACTTTTCTTTCCCTCTTCTTTTCAGCTTCCTCATTTTCCATCATTTTATCATCTGTATTACTAATTCACTCTTCCTTGTTCATCCTCATTTTTATGGACTCACTTTGGACTGCATCATTTTTAATTTCGGCCTGACTAGATTTTTGTTCTTTTATCATTTACAGTAAGGGAATCTCTAGTGTCTTCTATGCTTTTCTCACTCCCAGCTATTATCTTTATAATCATTGTTTTAAATTCTAGTTCAGACATCTTAGTTATACCCATATTGATTAAATTCCTGACAGTGACTACTACTTCCTGTTCTTTTTTGGGGGGATGAATTTCTCCATATCATCATTATGTCTAGAAAAGAAAAGAAGAAAGAAAAACAAAAACAAAACAAAACAACAATAATAACCAAAGAAAACAAAACAAAATCCTTAGATCCTGGGTGTGTTTTGGTCCGCTTGTTCAAAGAAACTAGATACCGGGGCACCAGGGTAGGTCAGTCGGTTAAACATCTGCCTTTTGGCTCAGGTAATGATCCCAGGGTCCTGGGATTAAGCCCCGCATAGGGAGCCTGCTTCTTCCTCTCCTCCCTGCTCATGCTCTTTCTCACTATCTCTGTCTGTCTCTCTTTCAAATAAATAATAAATAATAAATAAAATTTTCTAAAAAAATAAAAGAAACTAGATCCCAAAATAAGAAATAAACATATGCATCTCTTTCTCTTTCTCTCTCTCTCTCTCTAAATATATACACAGATATGCATGTATATATAGAGAGATACATATATATTATATTTAATTATATATATATACATTTAAAAAATATATAATTGTATTGTATTGTATAAACATGTAAAATACAATGCAATGAAAGGAAACAAAAAATAATATATATAAAGTATATATAAACATAAAAATTAATAAAGAATAAAAATTTGAAATATAAGAAAATAACTGAAAAAAATAATGCTGAAAGACTACAGAATAAAATACAAAGAATGTGGGGTGCCTGCATAGCTCAGTTGGTTAAGCTTCTGACTCCTGATTTTGGCTGATGTCACTATCTCACGGTAGTGAGATCCAGCCTCTCATCAGGCTCCATGGGCATGGAGCCTGCTTAATATTCTCTCTGTCTGGGATGCCTGGATGGCTCAGTCAGTTAAGTGTCTGTCTTCAGTTCAGGTCATGATCCCAGGATCCTGGGATTGAGTCCCACATCAGGCTCCTTGCTCAGGAGGGAGCCTGCTTCTTCCTCTGCTTGCCAATCCCCCTGTTTGTGCTTTCTTTCTGTCTCTCTGACAAATAAATAAATAAAATCTTAAAAAAAAGATTCTCTCTCTCCCTCTTCCTCTGCCTCTCTCTCTACAATAAAAAAATACAAACAATGCTATATACTCTTTTCCTCAAGAGCTGAAGCTTTGCTGCTCTATGATCAGTAAACTTGGTGAGAGCAAGTTGTTTGTGCTAGTCTTCCTGGGTAGGGGCCTGTTCCACTGATTTCAGTTGAATTTGCCCTAGTGGAAATGCATCTGCAGTGTTCAGAGAGGCCGTGCTTGGTGTAAGTGGCCCCATACTCCACTCGGTGGTGCTGTTTTTGCTCCCTGAAGGCTCTCAGCACGATGGGCAGGGTGGATATGGCTGTGCCCTGTTTTCTAGCTTGAAGCTGAACATTCATGCCCTCTCACTTCAGTGAGCCCTCATAGAAAGGCAATCACTCTTGTCTCCCTAGTGTCTGTCAGAACTCTGTGTTTCACCCTGCCTGTGACCAAGAGTTTTTAACTCAGGCACATGACTGAGTTTGAAACTCCAAATTTCAGGAACTCTGACAGCACAGACCCACCCTGCTTCTCCCAGGGGAAGGGGGTCTTGACACTCTTCTACCTTTTGCTGGACTCCTCCCAGGAAAGTGGTCACATGACTGCACAGTGATTCACAGTTTATGGCAACACAGAGCAGAAAACCAGCACCTAGACTCACTGTTTCAGCTGGCTTCCCCACTCCTATGCCTGGGAAATCTGCCACACTCAGGCACCACCCGTTCTTCTTGCAACCATGGGGATTCTCAGACCATGCTGTGACACCTAGGATTCACCACCTGAGCATCTTTAAGCCAAGTGTATCCCCCACTGTAGCAGACTTCTAGAAGTTCTAATTCTGCACTCCACTGCTTATAATACTTTGTGGTAGCCTCCTTAAGTAGGCTCCCTCCTTGCTTCCATATCCTCAACTCTATCACACTGGATTCAAGTCTCCACACCTCCTATCTTTCAAATGGTGGTTGCCTTTTTACTTGTAGATTTGCAGCTTTTGTTTTCTCAGATCTCTGATTGATTTCTCAGGTGTTCAGAATGATTTGATATCTACTTGTATTCAAGGGACGAGACAAATTTAGGGTCTCCCTATTCCTCTGCCATATTGATTCCTCCACCAATATTATGCATTTTGTTTTAGAACAGAATGTTAGGAAACCAGAAATCAATCACAAGAAAAGCATAAACTTGAAAAACACTATCACCTCAAAACTAAATAAGATGGTAGTAAACAACCAATAGATCAATGGACAAATCTAAGGATAATTTAAAAATACACGGAGACAAATGAAAATGAAAATACAATGGTCCAAAATCTTTGGAATGCAATAAAAGCAGTTTTAAGAGATAAATTTATAGTGCTACAAGCTTACCACACACACAAAAAGTATCTTAAATAAGCAATCTAACCTTACTCCTAAATGAATAGAAAAAAGAAGCACAGACAAAGCTCAAGGTGAGAAGAAGGAAGGAAATAATAGAGATCAGGACAGAAATAAATGATATAGAAAGTAAAAAAAATCAATGATACAAGAGCTGATTCCCTGAAAACACAAACAAAATTTATAAATCATTAGCCAGACTCACTGAGAAAAAAACAGAGAGGACCCAAATAAATAAAATGAGTAATAAAGAGAAGTAAGAATTGGTACCACAGAAATACAAATAATTATAAAAGACTGCTATGAAAAATTATATGCCAAGAAAGTGGACAACATAGAAGAAATGGATACATATAGTCGACAGAATCAAGAAGAAAAAGAAAGTCTAATGATTTTGAACATTTTTTTCATGTGTCTGTTAGCCATTTGTATGTCTTCATTGGAAAAGTGTCTGTTCATATTCTGCCCATTTTATGATTTGTTTATTTGTTTCTCGTGTATTGAGTTTGAGAAGTTCTTTGTAGATCTTGGATACCAGTCCTTTATCTGTGGTGTCCTTTGCAAATATATTCTCCCATTCCGTGGGCTGTCTCTTAGTTTTTTTGACTGTTTCCTTGGCTGTGCAGAAGCTCTTTATCCTGATAAAGTCCCATAAGTTCATTTTATCTTTTATTTCTCTTGCCTTTGGAGATGTGTCGTGAAAAAGGTTGCTCTGGCCGATGTCATAGAAGTTGTTGCCTATGTTCTCCTCTAGAATTTTGATGGATTCCTGTCTCACATTGAGGTCTTTCATCCATTTGGAGTTTATTTTTGTGT
The DNA here is from genome assembly GCF_002007445.2 of Ailuropoda melanoleuca. Lineage (NCBI taxonomy): Eukaryota > Metazoa > Chordata > Mammalia > Carnivora > Ursidae > Ailuropoda > Ailuropoda melanoleuca. The sequence goes on from NC_048238.1 coordinate 64,531,580, forward strand.
ATGGTGTGAGAGAGTGGTCAAGTTTCATTCTTTTGCATGTAGCTGTCCAATTTTCCCAGCACCATTTATTGAAGAGACTGTCTTTTTTCCACCGGATGTTTTTTCCTGCTTTATCAAAGATTAGTTGCCCAAAGAGCCGAGGGTCCATTTCTGGGTTCTCTATTCTGTTCCATTGGTCGATGTGTCTGTTTTTGTGCCAGTACCATGCTGTCTTTGTGATCACAGCTTTGTAGTACAGCTCGAAATCCGGCATTGTGATGCCCCCAGCTTTGTTTTTCCTTTTCAACAGTTCCTTGGAGATTCGGGGCCTTTTCTGGTTCCATACAAATTTAAGGACTATTTGTTCCAGTTCTTTGAAAAATGTCCTCGGTATTTTGATCGGGATAGCATTGAAAGTGTAGATTGCTCTGGGTAGTATGGACATTTTAACTATGTTAATTCTTCCAATCCATGAGCATGGAATATTTTTCCATCTTTTTATGTCTTCCTCAATATCTTTCAAAAGTGATCTATAGTTTCTAGGATATAGGTCCTTTACGTCTCTGGTTAAGTTAATTCCAAGGTAACGTATGGTTTTTGGTGTTATTGTAAATGGGATGGATTCCCTAATTTCTCTTTCTTCAGTCTCGTTATTCGTGTATAGAAATGCAACTGATTTCTGGGCATTGATTTTGTATCCTGCCACCTTACTGAATTGTTCTATAACTTCTAATAGTTTGGGAGTGGATTCCTTTGGGTTTTCCATATAGAGTATCATGTCATCTGCAAAGAGAGACAGTTTGACTTCTTCTTTGCCGATTTGGATACCTTTGATCCCTTTTTGTCTTCTGATTGCTGTTGCAAGGACTTCTAGTACTATGTTGAATAATAGTGGCGAGAGTGGGCATCCTTGTCGTGTTCCTGATCTTAAGGGAAAGGCTTCCAGCTTTTCCCCATTGAGAATAATGCTTGCAGTAGGCTTTTCATAGATGGCTTTTATGAGATTGAGAAATGTACCCTCTATTCCTACACTCTGAAGGGTTTTAATCAGGAAAGGATGCTGTATTTTGTCAAATGCTTTTTCTGCATCAATTGAGAGGATCATATGGTTCTTGAGTCTTTTCTTGNCCAGAAAGTCTGAGGGGGCCAATTACTATCAACAAAATTGATTTAATAAGCAAAAAACATATTAACAAAAGTCCAGGACCAGACGGATTCACAGGTGAATTCTACCAAACACTTAAAGAAGAGTTAATACTTATTCTTCTCAAACTTTTCCAAAAAACAGAAGAGGAAAGAAAGCTTCCAAATACATTCTATAAGGCCATAATTCCCCTGATACCAAATGAAAGACACCACAAAGAAATAAATGTATAGAATAATATCCGTGCTGAACACAAATGCAAATATCCTCAACAAAATATTAATAAACTGCATTCACCAACACGTTAAAAGGATAATTTACCCAGATCAAGGGGAATTTATTTCAGAAATGCAAGGATGGTTTAGCATTTGCAAATCAATCAAGATAATACACCATACTATCAAAAATAAAGACAATTATCATATGATTAGCTCAGTAGTTGCTGAAAAGGCATTTGGCAAGATTCACCATCCCTTCATGACAAAAACTCAACAAAGTAGGTTTAGAGGGATCATACTTCAACATAATAAAGGCCATGTAGGAAAAAATCACAGTTAACATCATATTCAATGGTCAAAAATTGAGAGCTTTTCCTCTATGATCAGGAGCAAGACAAGGATGTCCACCATCACTACTTTTATTGAACATATTACTGGAAGTTCAAGCCACAGCAATCAGACAAGAAAAGGAAATAAAAGGCATCCATATTAGTCAGGAAGAAGTTAAACTGTCACTATTTGTAGATGAGATGACAGTATATATAGACAATCTTAAAGACTCCTCAAGAAATTTCTAGAAGTAATACATGAATTCAGTAAAGATGCAGATACAAAATTAATACACAGAAATCAGTTGCATTTTTACACACCAATAACAAAGAAACAGAAAAAGAAATTAAGAAAACAATTCTATTTAAAATTGCACCAAGAAGAATAAAATACCTAGGGATAAATTTAATCAAGTAGGTGAAAGACCTCTACTCTGAGTAATATAAAAATTGATGAAATAAGTTGAAGACAACATAAACAAATGGAACAGCACTCCATCTTTATGGATTGGAAGAATTAATATTGTTAAAATGCCCATATTACCCAAAGCAATGTATAAATTCAATGCAATCCCTATCAAAATACTATCAGTATTTTTCACAGAACTAGAAGGAGTAATTCTAAAATTTATATGAAACCACAAAATACCCCAAATAGCCAAAGCAATCTTGAGAAGGAAGAACACAGCTGGAGGCATCACAATTCCAGTTTTAAAGATATACTATGGACTCTAGGAAACAAACTGAGGGCTTCAGCGGGAGGGGGGTGGTGGAATAGGGTATTCTGGTGATGGGAGGGCACATATTGCATGGTGCACTGGGTGTTATATGCAACTAATGAATCATGGAACTTTACATCAAAAACCAGGGATGTACTGTATGGTGACTAAAATAATATAATAAAAATATTATTATTAAATAAATAAATACTATGAAGTTGTAGTCTTCAAAACAATAAGGTAGTTTAACAAAAACAGACACAAAGATCAATGAAACAAGATAGAGAACATAGAAATAAACCCACAATTATATGGTCAGTTAATCTATGACAAAAGGGACAAGAATATACACTGTTGAAAAGACTACCTCTTCACAAATTGTGTTGAGGAGAAAAGACAACTATATTCAAAAGGATGAAACCAGACCACTTTCTTAGACTACACACAGAAATAATTAATATGGATTAAAGACTTAAATGTGAGACCTGAATCCATAAAGCTCTTTAAAAAATAGGCAATGACTTATTTGATATTGTTTGTAGCAACATTCTGCTAGATATGCCGCCTAAGTTAAGGGGAACAAAAAGCAAAAATAAACTCTTGAAACTACACCAAAATAAAACACTTTTGTACAGTGAAGGAAACTGTCAACAAAACTAAAATGCAACCTACTAAATTGGAGGAGATACTTGCAAATGATGTATCCAAAAAGGGGTTAATACCCAAAATATATAAACAATAGCAATCATCATCATCATCATCGTCGTCGTCATCATCATCTGACTAAAAATGGGCAAAGGGCCTGAATCAGTATTTTCCCACAGAAGATGGAGATGGCAAACAGAGACATGAAAAGATGCTCAACATCAAAAATCATCAGGGATATGTGAATCAATATCACAATGAGAAATCACTTCATACTGTAATGACCAGAATCAGAAAGAAAAGATATTGTTGGCAAGGATGTGTAAAAAACACCCATGCATTATGGTGGGAATGTGAATTAGAGCAGCCACTGTGAAAAACAGTTCAGAAGTTCCTGAAAAAAATTAAAAATAGAAATACCACATGATCTAATAATTCAACTACTGGGTATTTATCCAGGGAAATCACAAACATTAACTCAAAAAGATATATGCACCCCTGTTTACTTCAGCATTATTTATAATATCTAAGACATGGAAGCAACCCAAGTGTCCATTGATAGGCAAATGAATAAGGTAAATGTGGTGTATATATACATAGTGAAATATTCACAGCCATAAAAATTGAGATCTTGACATTTGCAACATGGATGGACCTACAGGGTGTAAGGCTAAATGAAATAAGTCTGATAGAGAAAGACAAATACCATATAATTAAACTTATATGTGGAACCTAAAAAAAGAAATGAACAAAAAACAATAGCAGACCCATAAATATCAAGAAGAAACTGATGGTTGTCAGAGGAATGAGGTGTGTAGGATGAGCAAAATGAGTGAAGAGGAGTTGGAGATACGGACTACTGGTTATGGAATGAATGATTCATAGAAATAAAAGGTACAACATAGGGAATAAGTCAATGGTGTTCTAATAGTGTTGTATTGTGACAGGTGGTAGCTACATTTGTGGTGAGCATAGCATAACATAAAAATTTGTTGAATCACTATGTTGTACACATGAACCAATGTAGTATGTGTATCAACTATACTTCAGTAACAAAATAAGTTAAATTAAAATACAAAAAAAGAAATACATTAAAATTATCATAACCACAAAATTGGGATTTATTTCAAGGATGTAAGGATGGTCCAACATCCACAAATGAATGAAAATGAAAGACAAAAATATGTGATCATCTCAATAGATGCAGACAAAGCATTTAAGAAAATTTGATATCCATTTATGTTAAAAATTCTCAACAAAATAGGAATAGACAGTATATTTCAACATAATAGGGTCTATATATGGCTAGTCCACAGCTAACATCAGACTCAATAGTTAAGAAGCTGAAAGCTTTTCCTCTAAGATCAGTAATAACACAATAATATTTACTCTTGTTACTTTTATTAAAAACAGTATTGGAATTCTTAACCACAGTAATTAGGCAGGAAAAAGGCATTCAGATTTGAAAGAAAGAAGTAAAGATGTCACTATTTCTTGTAATAGAATACTATATATAATTATATTATATTATAAACACACCATCAAAAAACTGTTGAATTAAGAAATGAATTCAATAAAGTTGGATAAAAATTAATATGCAAACATCTGTTGTGTTTCTATATGTTGATAATAAACTATCAGAAAGAGAAATTTTAAAAAATTACCCAATTTATAATTGCATCATAAAGAATAAAATACCTAGGAATAAATTTAACCAGGGAAATTAAAGACCTGTATGCTGAAAACTTTAAGACACTGATGAAAGAAATTGAAGAACACATAAGTAAATGGAAATATATTCCATATTCATGGATTGGAAGAATTAATATTGTCAAAAGTTCCATACAACCCAAAGCAATCTATAGATTTAGTGTAATCTCTATTAACAAACCAATGACATGGGGTACCTGGGTGGCTCACTTGGTTAATTCTCTGACTCTTGATTTCAGCTCAGGTCATGATCTCAGGATTGTGAGATTAAGTCCCACTTTCGGATCCATGCTGGGTGTGGAGCCTGCTTAAGATTCTTTCCGGGGCACCTGGGTGGATCAATCAGTTAAGCAACTGCCTTCAGCTCAGGTCATGATCCTGGAGTCCCAGAATTGAGTCCCACATCAGGCTCCTGGCTCAGCAGTGTGTCTGTTTCTTCCTCTGACCCTCTCCCCTCTCACGCTCTCTCTCTTAAATAAATAAATAAAAATAAATAAATAAAATCTTTAAAAAAATTCTCTATCTCCTTCTCCATATCTAAAACAAAACAAAAACAAAACAATGACATTATTCACAGAACTATAATGATTATAAAATTTATATGGAACTATAAAGATCCCAAATGGTCAAAACAATATTGAGAAAGGAGAACAAATCCAGAGTTATCATGCTCCTTGATTTCATAATACAAAGTTATAGTAACAAAACTGTATATTATTGGCATAAAAAGACCCATAGAGCAATGGAATAGAATAGAGAGCCCAGAAATAACCTTGCACTTCTATGTTAAATTAATCTATGATAAAGGAACACAGAAAATAAAATGGGGGAAAAGACATTCTCTTTGATAAGTGATGTTAGAAAAATTTAACAGCTACATGCAAAAGAATGAAATTGGACCACTAACTTACACCATATACCAATATTAACTCAAAATAGGTTAAAGACTTGAATGTCATACCTGAAACCATAAACCCACTAGAAGTATTTTCTTCTTTATTTTTTTGGATGTGACTACAAAGACAAAGGAAACAAAAGCAAAAATAAGCAATTATGGGACACCTGGGTTGCTCAGTCAGTTGAGTGTTCAACTCTTGATCTCAGTTCAGGACTTGATCTCATGGTTGTGAGTTCAAGCCCCATGCTGAGCTCCATGTGGGACATGAAACCTACTAAAAGGAAGGAAGGAAGGAAGGAAGGAAGGAAGGAAGGAAGGAAGGAAGGAAGAAAAGAAGGAAGAAAAAGAAAGAGCAGTTGTGACTACATCAAACTGAAAAGCTTCTGCACAGTGAAGGAAAACCAACAAAACAAAAAGATAACATACTAAATGGCAGAAGATATTTGCAAATCATATATTTAATGAGAGGTTAATATCCAAAATATATTTAAAAAGTTATAGAACTCAACAACAAAACAAATCAAATTTTTAAAGTAGGCAGATAATCTGAACAGACTTTTTTTCCCCAAAAAGGCATACAGATGGCAAACAGACACATAAAAATGCTCAACATCACTAATTATTAGGGACTGTCAAACCAAAACTACAATGAGTTATCACCTTAGAACTCTACAAATGGCTATTATTAAAAAGACAAGAGATAAGTGTTGGCAAAGATGTAGAGAAAAGAGAACTCTCATGAACTGTTGGTAAGAATGTAAATTGGTGCAGTCCTTATGAAATCTATATGGGGGTTCCTCAAAAATTTAAAAATAGAGCTACCACATAGGAGCTGCCAGAAATTCCACTACTAGGTATATATCCAAAGAAAATGAAAACAGGAATTTGAAAAACTATATGCACACCCATTATTTACACTAATAATTTACAATAGCCAAGATATGTGAAAAAAATCTAAGTGTCTATTGTTGGATTAATGGAAAAAGAAAATGCAGTATATGTATACAAAAGAATACTACCAAACTTAAAAAAATGAAATCTTGCCATATGTGACATGGATGGACCTTGAGGTTATTAGACAATGTGAAATAACTCAGACAGAGAAAGCCAAATTCTGCATGGTTTTAGTTATATGTGGAATCTAAAAAACAATTCAAACAAAACAAAACCTAGACTCTTAGATACAGAGAACAGATTAGTGTTTACCAGAGGTTAGAGGGGTTGTGCAGAGGGTAAAATGGGTGAAGGGGATGAAGAAGTACAAACTCCCAATTATAAAATAAGTAAGACATGAAGATGTAATGTACAGATTGGGGAACATAGTTGATTATACTGTATTACCTTTGTAAGGTGACAGACAGTAACTAGACTTATTATGGTGACCATTTCACAGTATATACAAATGTGTAATCACTACATTGTACTGAAAGTTATTTAACATTGTATGTCAATTATAGTTCAATAAAAAAAGAAACAAATGAGGAATAGTGAACATATTCTAAAAGAATTATAAAAAACCTATGAAGTGGACTAATACACATATTGTGAGAGCTGCAGAAGAAGAGAGAGAAAAAAGTTAACAATAAGTCGTTCCCTATCACTAATAATTTTCAAAATAAATGTACTAAAATCTCCAATCAAAAGATGTAGATTGGCAGAATGAATAAGAAAAACAGGATCCAACTATATGTTATCTATAAAAGTCCCATTTAAATCTAAGGATCTGCATGAGTTGAACATGGACAGATTTAAAAATATATAGTCCATGCATTTAGTAAACAAAAGAGAGAAGGGATAGATATACTAATATCTGACAAAATAGATTTTAAATCAAATAATGTTAAAAGAGACATATAAGGGCATTGTATAATGATGAAAGTGACAATTCACCAAGAAGTATAATAATAAACATATATAAATCAACTATCAGAGCTCTAAATACATGAAGCAAACATTGACAGAATTGAACGAAGAAACAGGCCACCATAACAAAATAGGAGGAGACCAATAGTACACTTTCAATACTACATGTAACAACCAGATAGAAGATCAAAAGGAAATAGAGAACTTGAACTACATGATAAACCAATTGGACCTAACAAACACATAGAGAAAACTCCACCCAACAAGACTAAATACGCATTTTCTCAAAGGCACATGGTACATTCTCCAGGAGAGACAAATATAAATCCACAAAACAAGTCTTAATAAATTAAAAATATTTAAATCATACAATATCCTTTTTAAGCACAATAAAATAAACCAGAAAACAACAGCAGAAGAAAATTGGAAAAAAACGCAAATATGATTTTTAAAACAATCAATAAACAAGGCATAGTATAAAACTACTTTATTATAATAAAGCGATATATATATATATGTAAATACCATTGCTAATGTCATAAAAAAGGTGAAAGATAAATTATTTTCTCTAAGATCAAGAACAAGACAAGCATTACTTCTTTCACCACTTCTATTTAACAGAGTACCAGAAGTCCTAGCCAGAGAAAACATGCTAGAAAAAGGAAGGAAAGCATCCAATTTGGAAAGGAAGAAGCAAAAATTTTCTGTTTGCAGATGACATGATCTTATATATGAAAACCCAAAAGAGTCCACACTCCCCCAAATACTGTTGGAACTAATAATTAAGGGGCACCTGAGTGGCTCAGTCATTAAGCGTCTGCCTTCGGCTCAGGGCGTGATCCCAGGGTTCTGGGATCAAGCCCCGCATTGGGCTCCCTGCTCCACTGGGAGCCCGCTTCTTCCTCTCCCACTCCCCCTGCTTGTGTTCCCTCTCTCACTAGCTGTATCTCTCTCTGTCAAATAAATGAATAAAAAAATCTTAAAAAAAAGAACTAATAATCAAATTCAGCAAAGTTGCAGTATACAAAATGAATACAAAAAACAGTTTTGTGTCTATGTAGTAACAATGAGCAACTGGAAAAGAAAATTAAGAAAATAATTCAATTTACAATACTATCAAAAACAATAATCGGGAAAAATACTTAAGCAAGGAAGCAGAAGATGTGTATGCTAAAAACCTATAAAGCATTGCTGAAAGAAATTAAGCATAAGACATGCTTTGTTCATGGATTGGAATGCATAATATTAAGATACCAATACTGACCAAAACAATCTACAGATGCAATGCAATTCCTAACAAAATCCAAAAGATATTTTGGCATGAATAGTAAAATCAAATCTAAAATTTATACAGAGTCTTAAGGGATCCTGAAAAACCAAAATAATATTGAAAATGTTGGACAAAATCTGAGGTCTCACACTTCCAGATTTCAAAACTTACTACAAAGCTACAATAATGAAAATACTGTGGAGTTCTGGTCCAAGATGGCAATGTAGGAAGTCTCTGAACTCACCTACTCCAGGGAACACACCACAATACACCTATTAGTAGAACAATTACCCCTGAAAAAGAACTGAGGGCTGACCGAACAACTTCTGAACAACCAAGGATAGAATGGCAAGAAAATAGCAGGAGAGGAGACAGTGTAACAAAGGGAACCACCAGCCCCAATGCTGGGAACAGCAGTGGGGAGGGATGGTACTTAGGGACCTGGAACAGATTCTTCTCTCTTTGGGTACAGAAAAAAACAAACAAACAAATATTGGTTGAAAAAAGCAGCTAACATATAAAAGAAATAGCACCAGAACTCCACCAAGCAGCAGAGGAGCTGCAGGAACACTCTCCAGACCAGAGGGACTGGAGAATGACACAGTTTACACTCCCAGTGTCCCTTAAAAGCCTAGGTCAGAGAAAGGCCCAGGCCACAAAGGGGTGAGTCCAGTTGCCACAGGGAGTTTGGGACCTCAGAGATCCCTGGGTCCACAAGCCTGCACCAGCCTCAGTCATGCTGGTGCACAGGAAAACTAAAAACAAAAACAAAACAAAACAACAACAACAACAGGAGGACTTAAAAGGGCTGAAGAGCTGCAAGAATATTCCCTCCCCTTCTACATTAAAACCCCAGATCAGAGCAGGGTCTGGATGCCAAAACTTGTGGGCCTGGACCACAACTGAAGGGTCTTTATGCCATTATTGGCAGGCCTGATTGTCACCTCAACCTCATTGAGTCTGATTGTAACCTCAACAAGTCCAAGGTCCACAAGCCCACACCACCCCAATCATGCTGGGACACAGAAAAAAAAGTCATGGTTTAAAAGGGCTAAGGAGCTGCAGGGAAGCGCTCTCCCTATCCACATTAAAAGCCCAGACTGGAATATGGTCCTGCTCACACTGAGCTTGGGACTTCAGTGAGCCCAGGGACTCTAAACCTACCCCAGCACTTGTGGTGCTAGGGCACAGAAAATAAGCTGTTTTCTTTTTTTAATGTAAAAATATTTTTAATTATTTTTATTTAATTTTTGATTGTTTAAATGTGTCTTTTTGTTTTGTTTTCCTTTTTGTTCTTTTTGGGTTTTTTTGTTTTTTTCTCTTTTTTCTTTTCTTTTATTATTTTCTTTTTTCTATCATTATTAATTATTATTTCTGTAAAAAAGCCACAGTTTAAAAGAGTAACTAGGGGCACCTCGGTGGCTCAGTTGGCTGAGCATCTGACTCTTGGTATTGACACAGGTCATGATCTCATGGGTAGTGAGATCGAGCCTCATGTTGGGCTCCCAGCTCAGTGAATAGTCTGCTTGATATTCTCTCCCTCTGCCCCTCCCCCTGCTCAGGCCCTCTCTCTCTCTAAAATAAATAAACGTTAAAAAAGAGTAACTAACATATACAACCACAGCTCCTGTTAGCCAGCAAAGGTCACCAATCATGCACAGGCTACCTAGGAAACACCATACAAAAGACTACTTCTTCAAGATTAGGAAAGTATCCATTCTACATAATCCATGCAAACAGTCACAGAAAGTAATCATAATGGGGAGTCAGTAGAATATGCTCCAAAAGAAAGACAAAGGAAAAAAAAACTCAGAAAAAGAACTAAATGAATAAGTACACCTGATAAAAAATTTAAAGAAATTATCATGAAGCTATCCACCATGGTGGAAAAGAGAAAGGAATAACATGGTGACACCTTCAATAAACAGATAGAAAATATTAAAAAGAACCAATCAAAATTGAAGAATATAGTAACTGAAATTTAAAAAAACACATGAGAAGGAATCAACAATAAATGAGAGGATGCAAAAGAATGTATCAGCAACCCAGAAGACAGGGTAATGGAAAACACACATATTCAATAGCAAAAAAGGGAAAAGAATTTTTATTTTTTAATTTTTTATTTAAATTCAATTTAATTGACATATACTGTATTAACAGTTTCAGAGGTAGAATTTAGTGATTATCAGTTGCATATAACCTCAGTGTTCATTTCTTCATGTTCACTCCTTAATGCCATTACCCAATTACCCCATCCTCCACCTGCCTCCTCTCCAGCAATCCCATTTGTTTCCTATAGTTAAGAGTCACTTAAGGTTTGTCTGCCTCTCTGTTGTCATCTTATTTTATTTTCCTTACCTTCCCCTATGTTCATCTGTTTTGTTTCTTAAATTCCACATGTGAGTGAAATCATATGGTATTTGTCTTTCTCTGATGGACTTATTTCACTTAGCATAATACACTCTAGCTCCATGTATGTCATTGTAAATGGCGATATTTCGTTCTTTGTCATGGCTAAATAATATTCCATTATATATATATATATATATATATATATATATATATCACCTTCTATCCAATCATCTGTTAATGGACATCTGGGCTCTTTCTACATTTTGGCTATTGTGGACATTGCCGCAATAAAAATTGGGGTGTGTGTGCCCCTTCAAATCACTATATTTGAATCCTTTGGTAAATACCTAGTAGTGTAATTGCTGGATCATGGGGTAGTTCTATTTTTATCATTTTGAGAAACCTCCATACTGTTTCCCAGAGTGGCTGCACCAGTCAGGATTCCCACCAACAGCATGAGAGGGTTCCCCTTTCTCTGCATCCTCACCAACATCTGTTGTTTCCTGAGTTGTTAATTTTACCCATTCTGACCAGTGTGAGGTGGTAACTTATTGTGGTTTTGATATGCACTTTCCAGATGCCAAGTGATGTTCAGCATTTTTTCATTTGTCTTTTGGCCATTTGTATGTCTTCTTTGGAGAAATGTCTATTCATGTCTTCTGTCCATTTCTTGACTGGATTTTTTGTTCTTTGGGTGTAGAGTTTGATAAGTTCTTTATCAATTTAGGATATCAGTCCTTTAATTTACCAGTCCCTAAATGTGCCCAATCTTGTCTGAGACAAGAATTTTTTAAAATGAGGATAGATTGAGATCTCTTAGACAACATAAAGCAAGCTAACACTTCCATAATAGGGGTTGCACAGGAAGAGAGAAAGGTGTGGAAAATTTATTTGATGAATTAATAATTAAAATCTTCCCTTGGGGTGCCTGGGTGGCTCAGTTGGTTAAGCATCTGTCTTAGGCTCAGGTCATGATCCCCGGGTCCTGGGATCGAGTCCCACATAGGGCTCCCTCCTCAGCGGGGAGCCTGCTTCTCCCTCTCCCACTCCCCCTGCTTGTGCTCTCTCTGTCAAATAAATAACTAAAATATTTTTAAAAAATAAAAAAAATAACTTCCTTAACCTAACAAAGGAAATAAATATTCAAGCCCAAGAATAATTGGGAGTTCCAAACAAGATGAACCCAAGAAGCAAGGCACATAATTAAAATGTAAAAGGTTAAAGATAAAAAGTGAACCTCAAAAGAAGCAAAAGAGAAACAAAAAGTTACCTACAAGGGAAAATCTATGGCTATTAGCTGATTCTTTCAACAGAAACAGTGTAGGCCAGAAAAGAGTGGCAAGATATAGTCAAAGTGCTGAAAGGAAAAAAACAAAACAAACCCCTACAGCCAAGAATACTCTACCTAGCAAGATTATCATTCAGATTTGAAGGAAAAATAGTTTACAAGACAAACAAAAGATAAAAGAGTTTATCACCACTAAAGCAGCCTTATAAGAAATGTTAAAGGGACAAGAAAATGGCCATAATTAGATATAAGAAAAATTATAAATAAGAAGACGAAAAATATGGGGGTAGAGAGCTTGGGAAGATGATAGAGTAGAAGGACCTTAAGCTCACCTTATCCCATGTTAACAACTAAATATCACTCACATCCATGTAAATAAACTGGGGACTGATCTGAAGACTGGCAGAACAAACTCCACCACTAAATGTAGAGAAGTCACATCTGGGAGGTTAGCAAGGTCAGAAACTTACAGAGAGCTACCTGCAAGAACGAGGGAGCTCTGGGTGCAGAAGGGGGAAAGAAATGGTCCCTCACACCAGGGAGCCCACACAGGGAATATAAATTCCCATAACATCTGGCTTTGAAAACCGGAGGGATTGAATTCCATGAGTTTGTATAACCAGAGAGACTTGGAGCCTGGAGCTTTAAAAGTCAGCTGACTCAGCACTGGGAGAGCCACAATGGTAAGTGATAGCTGAGACTCATCCCTTAAAGTGACAGCAGCCCATATAGAGGCAGCATAGAAGCCATGGTTTGCACAGTGTCTGGGGAAAATGGAAGGAATATCTGTTTATACAGATTTTGGAGACTGTTGAGGAATTTGGGAACAAAAGAGCTAGAAGGACCATTTACTTCCCCCAGCCCCCAGCATAAGCACAAGTTTACCTGTGGGAGGCAAAGTGACAGAGACACTTGATCCTTACCCTGCTAGCAATGTGCCTCACCCATGAGTTCACCTGAGGACTTACCCACTCTAAGTCTGCTGGCCTCAGCTCTGGGATCAGTGTAAACTTTGCTAGTGCTGCATGCATGTGCATGTCCTGTCCAGCAACCACTCGCACATGAACCACATGCCCCCAACTGCTGCCACTACCACATGCTGCACCCTTGCCCACTGTGCTGAAAGGGAATGGTCTGGGTCTACTGGCTCAACACAAATGTTACTAACACTGCTTCCCCAGCCACAGTCCCTCCTGTGGTCATACACATTCAGTTTGGCCTGCCTGGGTCTCACTGACAACCCAGAGAGCAAACAGAGCCCACCACAGGCAAAGAGTCAGTGCAGACATCTAGACTCAAAGAAAAAGCAACTCAGACACAACAGTAGGACCCAAGAAACACACATAGGAGACTCCCTTGAAGTGCCAGGTTCTTGTGAACAGGGGACAATGCACTGCAGGGCACTAAAGGACCTCTGCTTCATAAAGCCATTAGTTTCAAGAGCAGAAAATGTAGCTGACTTTCCTAACACATAGAAACAGACACAGAGAGATAGATAAAATAGGAGACAGAGAAATAGGTCCTAAATGAAAAAACAGGACAAAATCACAGAAGGAGATTTAAGCAACAGAGAAATAAGTAGTATGCATGATAGAGAATTTTAAGTAATTCACATAAACATACTAGCTAGACTTCAGAGGCACCTAGGTAGCATAGCTGGTTGAGCATCTAACTCTTGGTTTTGGCTCAGGTCTGATATCAGGGTTGTGAGATCGAGCCCTGCATTGGGCTCCACACTCAGCATGGAGTCTGCTTGAGCTTCTCTCTCCATCTCCCTCTGCCATTGCCCCCACCAGTATCTCTCTCTCTCTCTCTCTCAAATAAACAAGTCTTAAAAAAAATACTAGGCTTCAAATAATGGTGAAGGACATCAGTGAGATCCTTGACAAAGAGAAAAAAATATATATATCAGAGATGGAGAACTCAATAAATGAAACTAGGGGCGCCTGGGTGGTGCAGTCATTAAGCGTCTGCCTTCGGCTCAGGGCGTGATCCCAGGGTTCTGGGATCGAGCCACATTAGGCTCCTCTGCTAGAAGCCTGCTTCTTCCTCTCCCACTCCCCCTGCTTGTGTTCCCTTTCTCGCTGGCTGTCTCTCTCTGTCAAATAAATAAATAAAATCTTAAAAAAAATAAATGAAACTAAAAATACAACAGATGGAATATATAATAGGCTACAGGAAGCAGAGGTATGTATAAGTGATCTGATCGATAGAGGAATGGAAAGCAATCATGCCAAACAACTGAGAGACAAACAAATACTGCATAATGAGAATAGACTTAGGAGAACTCAGTGACAACATCAAACATAATAACATTTCCATTATAGGGATCCCAGAAAAAGAAGAGAGAGAAAGGGTGGCAAAAAGTGTATTTGAGGGGCGCCTGGGTGGCACAGTGGTTAAGCGTCTGCCTTCGGCTCAGGGCGTGATCTTGGCGATCTGGGATCGAGCCCCACATCAGGCTCCTCCGCTATGAGCCTGGCTTCTTCCTCTCCCACTCCTCCTGCTTGTGTTCCCTCTCTCGCTGGCTGTCTCTATCTCTGTCGAATAAATAAAATAAAATCTTTAAAAAAAGTGTATTTGAAGAAATAATAGCTAAAATAAAATAAAATAGAAATAACAGATGAATACTTCCTGAATCTGAGGAGGGAAACAGATATCCAGATTCAGGAGGCACAGAGATCCCCTAACAATTCAACTGCAGGAGGTCCACACTAAGATTCATAGTAATTAAAATGGAAAAAAAATGGTAACAAACAAAGAATTTTAAAGGTTACAAAAGAAAAGATAGAGTTACATAAAAGGAAAGCCCATAACACTCTCAGCTGATTATTCAGCAGAAACTTTGCAGGCCAGAAGAAAGTGGCACAATATATTCAAAGTTTTGAAAGAAAAAAAATCTGTAGGGAAGAATACTTTGCCCAGAATGGCTATCACTCAGAATATAAGGAGAGGAAAAGAGTTTCCCATTCAAAAGTTAAAAGAATTCATGACAACTAAACCAGCATTAAAAGAATTGTTAAGGAAAATTCTGTGTGTGGAAAACAAAAACCACAAATAAGGGTAAGAAAAATAGGGATGCCTGGGTGGTTCAGTCGGTTAAGCATCTGCCTTTGGCTCAGGTCATAATCCCAGAGTCCTGGGATTGAGTCCCACATAGGGCTTCTTGCTCTGTTGGGAGCTTGCTTCTTCCTCTGCCTGCCACTTCCCTTGCTTATGCTCTCTCTCACTGTCTGTGTTGAATGAATGAATGAATGAACGAATAAAATCTTTAAAAAACGAGTAAGAAAAACAGGAAGCACGAAAGCAAAAATGTATAATAAGTATATCCATAAAAATTGGTGAAGAGAATCCCAAAATAAAAGGATGTAAAATATGATACCATATATTTGAAATATGGAGGGAAGAGGAGGAATGAATGAGTCTAAAATTAAGTGATGATCAGCTTAATATAGACTGTTATATACAGATGTTATATACAAACCATATGGAAACCTCAAATTAAAAAAAAACAGAAATAGATATGCAAAAAATAAAGAGCAAACAATCCAATTATCTCACTGAAGAAAGCCAACTAATCATGAGAGAAGAGAAAAATGGAAGAAAGGAATAGGGAAAAACTATAAAAACAAACATAAAACAAGTAACAAAATGACAACAAATACAAATATATCAAAAATTACTTTGAATGTAAATGTACTAAACACTCCAAGGTTTTGACACAAGGTGACAAAATGGATTAAAAATAAAAGACCCATTTATATATTGTCTACAAGAGACTCACTTCAGACCTAAAGACGCATGCAGACTGAAGGTGGAGGAATGGAGAAACATCATGTAAATAGAAGTGAAAAGAAAGCCAGAGTAGCAATACTTATATCAGACACAATAGACTCTAAAACAAAAGCTTTAAGAAGGGACAAAGAAGAGCACTATATAATCATAAACAAAACAGTACAAGAAGATATAACAATTGTAAATATTTATGCACCCAAAATGAGAGCACCCAAATACATAAAACAGTTAATAACAAACATAAAGGAAATAACTGATAATAATGCGATAATAGTAGGGTATTTTAAGTCCCCAATTACATCAATGGCTAGAACATCCAAACAGAAAACCAACAAGAAGACTGAGATTTTGAATGGTACATTGTACCAGATCATCTAACAGATATATTCGGAACATTCTGTCCTAAAACAACAAAGCACATTCTTTTCAAGTACACATAAATCATTCCCCATAATAGATCACATATAAGGCCACAAAACAGGTCTCAACAAATTAAAAAAGTATTGAAGTCATAATGTGCATCAACCACAAGAAAGAACCTGGAAAGCATACCAAAACATGGAGGTAAAATAACACGCTACTAAACACTGAATAGGTCAACCAAGAAATCAAAGGAGGAAAAAATAACTTAGAAATAAAAAGGAAAACACAATGGTTCAAAATCTTTGGGATACAGCAAAAGTGGTCCTAAGAGGAAAACTTATAGCAATATGGACCTACCTCAAGAAGCAAGAAAAATCCCAAATAAACAACCTAACCTTACATCAAAAGGAATTAGGAAAAGGACAACAAAAAAGCCCAAAACCAGTAGAAGGAAAGACATAACAAAAATTAGAGCAGAAACTAACAAAAAACCACAATAAAATAAGTGAATGAAACAAGGACCGTGTTTTTTGAAGCATAACAAAATCAATAAATCTTTACCCAGACTCATAAAAAAAGGGACTCAAATACATAAAATCACAAACAAAAGGAGAAAAAAAGAACATGACACCATAGAAAAAAATATTGTAAAAGAGTATTATGAAAATTATATCAGAAAATTGGACATACTAGAAGAAATAGATAATTTCCTAGAAACATATAACTTCCCCAAATTGAATCAGGATGAAATAAAAAATTTGAACAGAGCAATTACCAGCAATGAAATTGAATCAGAAGAAAATAAAACAAAACAAAACAAAGCAAAAACAAACAAACAAACTCCCAGCAAACAAGTCAAGGGCAAGATGGTTTTTCAGGTGAATTCTGCAAACTTTTAGAGAAAAATTAATAATGATTCTTCTCAAACTATTCCAAAAAATAGGAGAGGAAGGAAAACTTCATGATTCAATCTATGAGGCCAGCATTACCCTGATACCAAAACTTGATAAAGACACCACAATAAAAGAGAACTACAGGCCAATATCTCTAATGCACATAGAAACAAAAATCCTCAGTAAAATATCAGCAAACTGATTCCAAAGATAAATTTAAAAAATAATTCACCACAATTGATTAGGATTTATCCCTGGGATGCAAGGGTGGTTCAGTATTCTCAGGTCAATCAATGTGAAACATCACATCAAGAAAAGAAGGGATTAAAAAAAGAAGGGATAAAAATCATATGATCTTGTAAATAGATACAGAAAAAAAGCATTTGACAAAGTACAACATCCATTCATGTTAAAGCCCCCAACAAAGTAGGATTGGAGGGAACATACCTCAACATAATAGAGGTCACATGTGAAAACCCACAACTAACATCATACTCAATGATGAAAAACAAGAAGTGTTTCCCTTAAGGCCAGGAACATGCAGGGATATCACTCTCACCACCATTATTTAACATGGTACTAGAAGTCCTAGCCAGAGCAAACAGACAACAGAAAGGAATAAAAGACATCCAGATGGATAAGGAAGAAGAAAAAATGTCATTATTTGCAGATGACATGATACTATATACAGAAAAACCTAAAAACACCACCAAAAACCCACAAGAACTGATAAATGAATTCATTAAAGTTGCAGTATACAAGATCAATGCACAGAAATCCATGGAATTTTATATACTAATAATGAAACAACAGAAAGAGAGATCAGGAATGCAATTGCATTTATAATTGCACCAAAGTTAATAAAATACTTAGGAATAAACCTAATCAATGAGGTGAAAGACCTGTACTCTGAAATCAATAAAACATTGATGAAAGATGCTGAAGACACAAACAAGTGGAACAGCATTCCATACTCATGGATTGGAAGAACAAATACTGTTAAATGTTCATATTACCCAAAGCAATCTACAGCTTTGATACAATCCCTATCAAAATATTAACATTTGTCACAGAATTAGCACAAACAATCCTAAAAATTTTATGGAATCTGAGAAGACCCGGAATAGTTTTGAAAAAGAAAAGGAAAGCTGGATGTATCACAATTCCAGATTTCAAGTTATACTAAAAAGCTGTAGTAATCAAAACAGTATGAAACTGGCACAAAAACTGACACATAGATCAATGGAACAGAATAGAAAGCCCAGAAATATACCCACTATTAAATGGACAATTGATCCTTGGCAAAGAAAGAAAGAATATGCAATGGGAAAAAGATGACCTCTTCAACAAATGGTGTTGGGAGAACTGGATAGCTAGATGCAAAAAGAATAAAACTGGACCACTTACAGCATTCACAGAGAAATTCAAAATGCTGTAAGGACCTAAATGTGAGAACTGAATCCATAAAAATTCTAGAAGAGAGTGCAAGCAACAGTTTCTCCAACATCAGATGTAGTAACTTTTTTCTAGACATGTGTCCTGATGCAAGGGGAACACAAGCATAAATAAACTATTGGGACTTCATCAAAATAATTTTAAAAAGCTTCTGCACATCAAAGGAAACAATCAACAAAACTAAAAGAAAATCTACTGAATGGGAGAAGGTATTGGCAAATGACATCTCTAATAAAGGGGTAGTGTCCAAAATATATAAAGAACTTATACAACTCAACACCTAAAAAACAAATAATCCAATTAAAAATTGGAAGAAGACATGAATAGAAAGTTTGCCAAAAGGACATCCAGATGGCCAACAGACACATGAAAAGATGCTCAACATCACTGATCATCAGGGAAATGCAAATCAAACCTACAATGTGGTATCAACTCACACCTGTCAAAATGGCTAAAATAAAAAAATTAAAAATTAAATAAAACAACAAGTGTTGGAGAGGATGAGAAATAGGAACCTTGTGCCCTGTTGGTGAGAGTACAAACTGGTGTAGCCACTGTGGAAAATAGTATAGAGGTTTCTCAAAACATTAAAAATGAATCTATTTTATGATCAAGTAATCATACTACTGGGTATTTACCCAAAAAATATGAAAACAGTAATTCAAAAGGATGCATGTCTCCCTATGTTAATTGCAGCATTATGAACAATAGCTTAATTATAGAAGCAGCCCAAATCAATAAATGCAGGGAAAAGAAGATATAGTGTGTACACACACACACACACACACACACCTATAATGGAATATTATTCCTCCATAAAAAGAATGAAATTTTGCCATTTGCTACAAAATGGATGGATCTAGAGAGTATAATGCTAAGGAAATAAGTCAGAGAAAAACAAATGTGATTTCATTCGTGTGTGGAATTTAAGAAACAAAACAAACCATCAAAGGAAAGATAAATAATGAGAAAGAGACAAATCAAGAAACAGGCATTCAATTCTTATAGAGAGCAAAGTGATGGTTACCAGAGGGGAAATGGGTGGAGGAATGTGTGAAAGGTGGTGGGGATTAAAGAGCACACTTACCATTATGAGCACTGAGTAACATAAAGAATTGTTGAATCACTATATTGTACACCTGAAACTGATATAACACTGTATGTTAACTATAATGCAATTAAAAAATATTTTAAAAAGATGTAAAATAAGACAGCATTTTCAAAAAAAGTGAAAAGGGGAGTAAGAAAGAAAAAAAGAGAAGGGGGAAAAAGACCAAGAAATAAGTTATTTTCACTTTGGTTTTTTTTTTTTTAATTTTTGAACTTAAATGACCATCAAATTAATATAGACTTCTTTTTACTTAGGATGTTATATATGATCCTCATGACAACCACAAATCCAAAACTTATGATAGATACACAAAACAGAAAGATAGAAAGCCAAAATAAAAGTACAGAAATTTTCATTCACAAAGAAAGTCACCAAAAGAAGGACACAGAGTAGAACTACAAAAACAATCAGAAAACAAATAAAATTGCAATAAGTACATACCCATCAATCATCACTTAAAATGTAAGTGGCCTAATTGTTCCATTTAAAAGACATAAAGTGACAGAATGCATAAAAGACAAGACTAATCTATATGCAGCCTGGGCTCACATCAGACCTAAAGTCACATGCAGACTGAAGGTGAAGGGATGGAGAAACATTCACCATGCAAATGGAAGTTTAAAAAAAGAAACAAAAACGCCAAGGTAACAATACTCATACCAAACAAAATAGACTTTAAAACAAAGACTATAATAAGGGACAAAGAAGGATATTACCTAATGATAAAGGGATCAATCCAACAAGAGGTGAAACAATTGTGAAACACTCCACTTACTTCAATGGATAGATCCTTCAGACAGAAAAGCAAAAAGAAAACAATGTCTTTGAATGACACATCGGATCAGATGGAGATAACATACATAAAACATTCCATCCAAAAACAGCAGAATACACATTCTTTTCACACGTGCATGGAACATTCTCAAGAGAGATCATATGTTAAGCCACAAAAGAAGGTTAAATAAATTTTAAAAAGTTTTAAATCGTACCATGGATCTTTTCTGATTAAAAAGTATGAAACTGGAAATAAACCACAAAAAAATAAACTAGAAAAAAAACACAAGCACATGGAGACTGAATGACATGATACTAAACAAAAATGGGTCCATGAAGCAATCAAAGGAAATTTTTTTTAAATTGGTGGAGAAAAATTAATGAAAAAAAATGGTCCAAAGTCTTTGGGATACAGTGAAAGAAGTTCTATAGGTGAAGGACATACTGGCACAGAACTACCTCAAGAAAAAAACAAAACTCAGATAAACAATCTAACATTAGACATAAAGAAGCTAGAAAAAGAAGAACAAATAAAGGTGAGTAAGGATCAGAATAGAAGTAAATGACATAAAGGGGAAAAATAGGAAAAATCAATAAAACCAAGAGCTGGTTTTTGAAAAGATAAACAAAATTGACCAACTCTTAGCCAGACTCATCAAGCAAAAAAGAGGAAGGACTCAAATAAATAAAATTAAACAAGAGAGTAGAAGTAACAAATAACTCCATAGAAACACAAAAAAATTATAAGAGAACAGTACAAAAATTATATGCCAACAAACTGGATAACCTAGAAGAAATGGATGGATTTCTAGACATATACAATCTTCCAAAACTAAGCCAGGAAGAAACAAATATTCTGAACAGACAAATTACTAGTAACAAAATTAAACTGGTAATGAAAACATTACCAATTAAAAAAAAAAGTCCAGGTCCAGATGGAGTCACAGGTGAATTTTACCAGACATTTAAAGAATAGTTAATACTTTCTCTTCAATCTATTCCAAAAATAGAAGACAAAGGAAAGCTTCCAAATACATTCTATCAGGTCAACATTACCCTGATACCAAAACCAGACACTAACACTAAAAATAACAAGAACAGGAACAACAACAGCAACAACAACAACAACAAAAAAAACTATAGTCCAATATCCCTGATGAACACAATGTAAAAATCCTCAAGAAAATATTAGCAAACCGCATACAACTATACATTTAATACATCATTCACCACAATCAGGTGAGATTTATTCCCAGGATGCAAGGATGGTTCAATATTCTGGTGCAATACAATCAAACATTGTACTACATCACCACAACAAAATGAAGGATTAAAATCATGTGATCATCTCATTATATGCATAAAAAGCATTTGACAATATTCAACATCCATTCATGATAAAAACTCTGAAAAAACTGGGGTTAGAGGGAACATATCTCAACATAATAGAATCCAAATATGAAAAACCCACAGCTAACACAATACTCAATGATGAAAAACTGAAAGCTTTCCCTCTTAGGGAAATGAACAAGACAAGGATGTCCACTCTCAGCAGTTTTATTCTACAAAATACTGGAAGTTCCAGCCATAACAATTAGACAAAAATAAAAACAAAAATGAAGAGGTATCCATATTGGTAATGAACAAGTTAAACTGTCAGTATTTGCAGACACCATTATGCTATACATAGAAAATCCTACAGACTCCACCAAAAAACTACATTATACATGAATTCAGTTAAAGTTGCAGGATACAAAATTAGTATCCAGAAATCAGTAACATTTATATACACTAATGGCAAACTAGCAGTAAAAGAAATTAAGAAAATGCTATTTACAATTGCACCAAAAATAATAAAATAACTAGGACTAAATTTAACTAAAAAGGTGAAAGACCTGTACTCTGAAAAACTAACACATTAATGGAAAAAAAAAACTGAAGATGGCACAAATGGAAAGATATTCACGCCCATGGATTAAAAGAATTAACATTGTTAAAATATGGGTAATATGGATTACCCAAAGCAAAATAGAAATTCAATACAGTACTTATCAAAATACCAACAGCATTTTCCACATAACTAGGACAAATCATATAAAATTTATGTGGAACTACAAAAAGACTGAGTAGCTGAAGCAATCTTTAGAAAGAAGAACAAAGATGAAGACATCACAATCCTAGATTTCAAGATATACTACAAAGTTGCAGTAATCAAAACAGCATGGTATTGGCACAAAAATTGACACATAGATCAATGGAACAGAATAAGGAACCCAGAAATAAATTCACAATTATATGGTCAATTGATTTATGACAAAGGAGGCAAGAATATACAATGGGCAGAAGACAGTATCTTCAATAAATGGTGTTGGGAAAACTGAGCAGCTACATGTAAAAGAATGAAACTGGACCACTTATACCAAAATAAACTCAAAATGGATTAAAGAGCTAAATATGAGACCTAAAACCATAAAAATCCTAGAAGAGAGCACAGGCAGTAATTTTTGTGACATAGGCCATAGCAACATTTTTCTAGATATGTCTCCTGAGGCAAGGGGAACAAAAGCAAAAATGAAGTATGGGACTACATCAGAATAAAAAGCCTTTGCACAGCAAAGGAAACCATCAATGAAACAAAAAATCAAACTATTGAATGGGAAAAGATATTTGCAAATGACATATCTCATAAGGGATTAATATCCAAAACACATAAATAACTTACACAAGTCAACCTCCAAAACCAATTTGATTAAGAAATGGACAGAGCAACTGAATAGACATTTTTCCAAAGAAGACATCCACATGGTGAACAAACATATGAAAATATGCTCAACATCACTCATTATTATGGAAATGCAAACCAAAATCAAAATGAGTTATCACCTTATACCATTTGAAATGGCTAAATCAAAATAAGAAATAACGAGTGTTGGTGAATATGTGGAGGAAAAGGAACACTCATGCACTGTTGGTGAGAATGTCAATTGGTACAGCCACTGTGAAAAACAGTATGGAAGCTCCTCAAAAAATTAAAAGTAGAAATGCTATACGATCCACTAATTCTACTAATGGGTATTTACCCAATGGAAACAAAAACTAATTCAAAAATATATATGCACCTTATGTTTATTGCAGTATTATTACAGTAGGAAAGATATGGAAACAATGTAAATGACCATAATTAGACAAGTGGATAAGGAACACACACACACACACACACACACACACACACACACGGAATTTTATGCAGTCATAAAAAAGGATGAGAATGTACCTTTTGAGACAACGTGGATAGATGTAGAAGGTATTATGCTAAGTAAAATGAGTTAGAATGAGAAGGATAAATTCCATATGATTCCACTCATAAGTGGGAATTTTTTTAAAAAATCCAAATGAACAAAACAAAAAGCAGAATCAGACCTATAAATAAAAAGAACAAAGTGATGGTTGCCATAGAGGAGGGTGCTGGGGAGGCTGGGCAAAATGGGTGAAGGGGAGAGGGAAATACAGGTTTACAGTCATGGAATGAATACATCTTTGGGACAAAAGCATAAGGACACAATCAATGATACTCTAACAGTGATCTATGAGGACAGATGGTAGCTACACTTGTGAACATAGCATAAAGTATGAACATGTCAAATCACTAAGTTGTACACTAAAAACTAATGTAACATTGTGTGTCAACTATACTCAGATAAAAAAAAATACATTGTTTACCCCACTCAGATGAAACAAATATATTTCCAAATTCAAATAGTTTTACATAAGTAATTTTTAAATGTTTAATTCTCCCTACTCTGAAATACATTGTATAAAAGCCTATTAACAAAAAACAATACTGTGGTACTTGCATGAACATAAATATATAGATCAATGACATAGAGTAGAGATCTCAGAAATAAATCAGTGCACATGTGTTAAAATTATTTTTGACGGGTGTCAAGAAAATTCAACAAAGAAATGACATTCTTTTTCACAAATTTTGCTGAGGAAACTTGATATCCACATTGAAAATTATGAAGTTTGACTCTTTTCTTACACATTGCACAAAAACTAATTCAAAATAGATCAAAGATCTAAGCATAAGAGCTAAAATCTATCAAATTCTTAGAAAAATTACATAGGATGAAAGCTTCTTGACATTGGATTTGGTAATGATTTTTTGGACATGACACCAAAAGCACAGGCAATGAAAGAAATGCGAGATACATTGTACTTCAGTAAAATTTAAAATGTTTTTGCCTCCAAAGTCACTATCAAGAGTAAAATAGTCAATCCACAGAATGAATTAAAATATTTGCAAGTCATATATCTAATAAGAGTTTACTATTCAAAATATATAAAAAATCCTACAAGTGAACAACAGGAAACAACCTAATCAAGAGAGGAAAAATGAAGCAAGATGAAACCAGATGGGGAGACAAACAGTAAGAGACTCTCAACCTTAGAAAGCAAACTGAAGGGGAGGCAGGTGAGGGGATGGAGTAACTGGGTGATGGACATTGGGGAGGGTATGTGTTGTAATGAGCACTGGGTATTATATATGACAGAGGAATCACAGACTTGTACCCCTGAAATAAATAATACATTATATGTTAATAAATAAATAAATGTAAAAAGCCAAAAAATATAGAAAGACTTGAATATTTCTACAAAGACAATATACAAATGGCCATAAAGCACATGGAAGTGCTCAGTATTACTAATCATTAGAGAAATATAAATAAGTTACAATTTTAGATACCACTTTTATTCATTATGATGGCTATTATCAGAAATATGGCAAGTATTGGTTAGAATGCAGATAAATCGGAGCCCTTTTGCATTGCTGGAAAAGAATGTCAAATGTTACAGCCACTGTACAAAACAGTATGGTGGTTTCTCCAAAAATCAAACATACAAATATCATGTGACCGAGCAATTCCATTCCTAGATATATATCCAAAAGAACTGAAAGCAAGGACTTGAACAGATATGTACACACTCTTGCTTATAGCAACATTACTCACAATAGCCAAAAGATGGAAGCAATCCAAGTTGCCACTGATGGATGAATTGATAAAATGCTATATATACATACAGTTGAATATTATTGAGCTGTAAGAATACAAATTTTGACACATGACACAGTATGAATGAACCTTGGAGACATTATGTTAAGTGAAGTAAGCCAGTCCCAAAAAGGACAATTATTTTATGATTCTACTTATATGAAGTACATTGATTAGTCAAACTCAGAGAGACAGAAAGTAGAGTGGTAGTTGTGAGGGTCTGGTCAGAGGGGGGAATGAGGAGTTACCGTTTTGTTCATATAGAATTTTGACTTGGGAAGAAGAAAAAGTTCTTGAGATAGATAGTGGCAATGGTTGCACAATAATGTGCATGAACTTAATGCTACCAAAGAGGACATTCAATAATAGTTAAAAAGGAAATAAAAATTGTGTTATTTTTATTTTACCACAATTTATGAAAACCTCACAAATTTTCTCTTCTTGGAGCCATCAGTTTTTTAAAGATTTTATTCATTTATTGGAGAGAGAGAGACACAGCCAGAGAGGGAACACCAGCGGGGAGGTGGGAGAGGAAGAAGCAGGCTTACCACTGAGCGGGGAGCCCAATGCGGGGCTCGATCCCTGGACCCTGAGATCATGACCTGAGCCGAAGGCAGACACTTAATGACTGAGCCACCCAGGCACCCCTTCTTAGAGCCATCCTGATGAAGTCTACAAATCCTCATTGTTCTGTTACTCCTCACCCCTCAGCATTTTATACTCTACATTAAATTACATTGCAATAATTGAATGGTACTCTATAAATGTTCTTAACTTCTAAAATGTGTTTCAATATGTGCACTTTGTGATTCATTATATATGCTTTGAAAGTACCATGACTCCTACAGTCAAGCATTTAAGGTGGTCAGTCAGGTTTGTTTCTGTAACATGTGAGTGGATATTTTGTAGATATTGAAAAGTATTTAAAATTCTAAATGCTACAGAACAATACAAGGGAATTGTAGGCTGATTATTTTGAGAATTCCTGGGAAACAATATGTATTCAATTCATTTACAGTTATAAACATATGTTTAAATATTTTGATACTCAAAAGTACAAATCTATTTAATGAAAGCTGCAAATCTCACCTTTGGATTGACAAAAGATATCAGTGCTATTTAAATTACAATTTTACTTATTTTGCTATGTATCTCTTTTAAAATTTAAGATGTACATTGTGACTATTCTCAAAAGAAACATGTGCCAACATGCAAACTGTTTAGAAGTATATATTCAGACAATAAACACACACACACACACACACACACAAAATGTATATTTTAAGAGTAATGACATAACACCAATACACTTCAGCATTCAGAAAAAAATATTATTTATACAAAATATTTTTCAGATGGGGGGCGCCTGGGTGGCTCAGGGTCCTGGGATCAAGCCCCGCATCAGGCTCCCTGCTCCTCTGGGAGCCTGCTTCTTCCTCTCCCACTCCACCTGCTTGTGTTCCCTCTCTCGCTGGCTATCTCTCTGTCAAATAAATAAAGAAAATCTTTTAAAAAAATATTTTACAGATGGATATATAATTTTGTAGTTTGTGCTTTAGTTTTAATGTTTCTCTAACATGAAGGAGTAAAACAGGGATGTATCACTTGATTACCTGTTTAAATAGTAGAAATCTATATTGTGCCATTTTTCAAAGTGTAGGGAATTTTGCTTTACTTTTACTGCCTTCTAATGGATTCTGTAATCTAATCACAAACAAAAATGTTTGTTATGTTAAAAGTTCAAAGAGGGAGAAACAAAATTCAAAATATGTATTTCCATAACATATTATTATAAGGAGCACTCAAAGAGAATAGTGCATATCTTCAGAATATTTGTGAACAAAAACCTGTAAAATATGTACTGTATGGTGACTAACATAATAAGAAAAAAACCTGTAAAATACTGTCTATTTTTACCTTACTAGGTTTATACTTTTGCAATTTCTTTAAATTTTTTTTCTGTCTACAAAGGCCAATCAATTTAATTTTCCCCTCTGATTCTGTAGAACTTGAAAATGGTGGGGGATGCACTCCCATAACCAGCCTTACAACAAAAAAGGGAGTGGGCAATTAGTTATTGATCTTGACACCACATGGTACAGAATCTGTTACCGAATCTTGCTCCTAGTCCTTCTCTCACAGGTAGAATTAGAGCCTTTCCTAAATATTTATAGCATAAATTTCTCTTACCCAACTTCATGAACTTCCACCTTTGATGCTGTGAATACTCATTCATTCAAAGACACATGTTGAATGCCTATTAAATATTGAATGGTGTTTCAGGCGTCCAGGATATAACAGGTAGAGGAGAGATATGGCTGCTGCTCTCCTATGGCTGATAATCTAGAGGGAAGGAACACAATAATATATTTTGTCAGTACCATCACTCTGTGTCTGCAGAGACCTCCTCAGAATAGTTGACTACTTCCATGCCTTTGTAGATCCAATTATAATGTCCTTGGGACACAACTGGATTATTAAAAGCCAATAGCAAGTAACTTTCAGATGGTGATTACAATTGTCTTCTAAAACTTAGGTTGGCTTTTTGACATTCCTTTTAAAAGAGAGGGAAAAATAAGATTTTGCAGCTACAGTAATGGAAATGTAATTCCTAGATAGCAAACTAGAAATTATTAGCAAGTCCATAGGAAGATATCATGGTTAATTGTTCTATAAATCACTTGATATTTGTTTAAAATTAAAGCATAGTATGACTTTTTTTTCAAAAGAGAATAATCCTTTAATGAACAAGTAAAATAAACATGAAAATATCATTTTAAGATTAAACAAAATTCAAGACAAAACAAACTATATTTTAAGAAAATCAGTGTTTTCTATTTTGCAAATAAATGCATCAGAGGACTGTATATGTTTTTTTCTGAAATAAATAAATACATTTTAAAATTCTTTGAAAAACCCACTATATATCTAAGGTATTCTTAGCAAATTTCTCTTCCTCAATTAATGGACCTTCAAGGTTTTTGCAAGATTTTCTTCTCAAAATTCAAATATTATATTTCAAATATGCTTTTAAACAAGGTTGGATCAGAATACCCTTTGGCTTACTGTTTGTTCAAGTTTTCATTTGTCCTTTTGGGAAGAAGAGACAACATGAAAAACTAGCAAAACCTGTTATTTATAACTAGAAAGGCAAGGATTGAGACTGAAATTTTTATGTTGTCAGACTAGATAGTCAATCTTAATTTAAAAATGTGTAATGAATGAATTGGAATATAATAGATATATCTGCTTATTCTTAGTATTTTAGTATTTAGTCTTTTAGTCTTTGCTACCTGCGGTTAATATACAGCTCCTAGGTATTCAAAAATTTACTGCTAACCTGAGATGATCAAGATATAGAGGTAGGCAACATAGATACAAAGGTTACTAAAAAAAATCAGAGCGTAATAGATTTGACAAAATTACAAGACAGAAAATTATGAGACCTATAAGTTTGTAACCATTCTGGACATTCTGCAAGAAAAGCTCTAGCTCCGGGAGGATATTTACAATCATATTCAAATCAGGAAACATTTACTGGGAGTGTTTGAAGCTCAGGTAGGCATAAATGTAGATCATGACATCAATTGATAAGTTTCCTAGCATTACCTCTATTGTGAAAAGAATATACTCTGGGGAGAAAAGAACTGTTGTTTTGGTCATATTTGGACTCCGTCAATAAGTACACACATGCTTAATCATCAGTTAAAACTTTCAACAGTACCATATTGATGCAGCATAAATTTTCACATCAACTTCCATTCATTGGAATAATGCTTCATTCTTGTTAACATATTTTAAGGTATCTTTATATTATTTAATGGCATAATATATAATGAAGTGTATGCTGTAGGACTGACCATGGGAAATGATTTTCAAAATTAGTGAAATTAGTGTCCTAAAATAGTGACAATAAATTACTCTTACAGTTATTATTACCTATTTTATTACTGTAAGTATTCACTAAAATTTATTAAAAATTTACCATACAGGGGCACCGGTGTGGCTCAGTTGGTTAAGCATCTGCCTTTAGCTCAGGTCATGACTCCCAGGGTCCTGAGATCAAGGCCCAAGTAAGGCTCCCAGCATGGAGCCTGATTCTCTCTCTGCCTGCAGCTCTCCCTGCTTGTGCTCTCTCTCTGTCAAATACATAATCTCTAAAAAATTGCCATATGCCTGGTGCTAAATACTTTACCTACATTATTCCATTAAATGTTACAATCATTCTATGAGTTGTCTCCTTATACCCATTTGGAGTGAGGAAATTAAGTTTCAGAAAATGTCAGTAATTTGTTCAGGGTATTGCTACTAAGTATTAGAGCCAGAGAATTCTGGTCTTTAACGTATTTGTTTAAACACTTTTATATGTTATACTATTTCACTCTACTGCATGCATATTTCATTCAAAGATCATAATTGTTTTGTTCATCTTACTTTGTTGGTCCACCTGCTACATTGTATAGGACAATAATATAAACATGACCAAATTTTCTGATGTGAATAGCACAGTTCTCAACACACAGCCAAGACAGGATATGCTGAACTCCACCACATTATACATATTTTAAAAATCTGATTTTAATTCTAAGGCTCTAACATAGTTTTCTTTCCAATTATACAATATCTCATCAACTAAACAATTATATAAATCTTCAGGGATATTAAAGAAAATGTTGTCAAGAATGGTGTCTATGATATTTCCTTATACATATAGGTATCACTGTCTTAGTGGCAGCAAACTGCACTGGGACATCTTCCAGCATCTCTCACACTGCAATTCAATATTTCCTCCACGGGCAACAAACTGCACTGTCACAGCTTCCTGTTCTAGAGCTCACTGCAGCTGACCACTGCCTCCAGAGGAGGCAACCTGCATTGACATGTCTTCCAACATCTCTCACACTGCAGCTAACCACAGCCTTCAGTAGCTGCAAACTGCACTGGTACCTCTTCCAGTGTCTCACGCTGGGCAGCTCACCACTGCTTTCAGTGAAAGTAAGGTCCACTGGCACATCTCCAGTGTCTCTTCCACTGTAGTTCAACACTGCCTCCACTGGCAGCAAGTTGCACATCCTCGTCTTCCAGCTTCTCTGCAAATGCACCTCACCAATGCTTCCAGTGGTGGGAATCAGCAGTATCATGGTTTCCTCGACTGTGGAATACTGCTTCTCACCACTGCCTGCAGTGGCAGCAAACTGCATGCCGCATCTTCCAGCAACTCTAACACTACACCCCACCACTGCTTCCAGTGGTGGCAAGCTGCACTGCCACATCTCCAGCTCCTCTCCAATTTCAGCACAACACTTCCTGCAGTGGCAGCAAGGTGCATGTGCAGGGATTCCTGTTCTATGGCACACTGCAGGTCACCAATGCATCTACTGGGGGCAAAGTGTGCTGTCACGGCTTCTGATCTCAATTGCACTGCAGCTCAACACTAACTTCAGTGGCAGAAAGCTAACTAGTACATCTTTCAGTGTCCCACGTAATGAGCTCACCACTGCTTACAGTGGCTGAAACCTCTACTGGACTAGCTTCTGATACTGTGGATGCTTGCACCACATCACTGATTTCAGTGACAGCAAGCTACACTTACAGGTCTTCCAACGTCTTTCCCACTGCATCTCACCACTTACACCAGTAGCAGCAGGGTGCAATGACACAGTATACAGCAACTCTTGCACTGAAGCTCACCATTGCCTCCAGTGGCACAAAGCTGCACTACCACGGATTCCTTTGCTGTGGCTCATTACATTTCATCAGCTCCCCCAGTGGAAGCAAGCTGCAATGCCATGACATCAAGAGAATCTTGCATTGAGGCTCACGACTGCCTCCAGGGGCAGCAAGCCAAACTGTCAGGATTCCTTTTCCCTGTCCCACTGCAACTCCCCACTCCATCCAGTGACGACAAGCTGCAATGAAGTGATTTTAGCATCTCTTCCACGGAAGCTACCCACTGCCTCCAGTGGCAGCAAGCTGCACTAGCACCTCTTCCAGCCTCCCTGCACTGCAGGTCGCTACTTCCTCCAGTGGGAGCAAGCTGCAATGCCACAAATTCCAATTTCTCACCTGTGAAGCTCGCCACTCAAACCAGTGGCAACAAGCTTCACTGTCACGGCTTCCTTCATTAATTCAAATGCTACTCACCATTCCCTCAAGTGGCAGCAACTTGCAATGCCATGTTTCCAAACTTATCATCAACTGAAGCTTACCAATACCTCCAGTGGCAGCAAGCTGCAATGGCATGAATTCCAGCATCTCTCACACAGAAGCCACCCCCATCCTCCACTGGCAGCAAGCTGCACTAGCACTTCATCCAAGCTTCTTGCACAAGAGTACACTACTCATTCCAGTGGCAGCAAGCGGCAATGTCACTAATTCCAGCATCTCTCATAGTGAAGCGCACCACTGACTCCAGTGGAAGCAAACTGCACTGTGATGTTTCCTTCACTATGGTCCACTGCAGCTCACCCTTCCCTCTGGTGGCAGAAACCTGCAGTGCCACAAATTCCAGCATCTTGCACTGTGAAGCTCACCACTCCACCCAGGGGCAGGCAGGAAGATGGACCAGCATGTCCTCCAGCCTCCTTTCACTTCAGCTCACAACTCCCTCCGTGGCATTATGCTGCAATGCCACAATTTACAGCATCACACACAGGGAAGCTCACGACTCCCTCCAGTGGTAGCAAGCTGCACTAGCACCTCTTCCAGCCTCCTTGCACGGCAGCTCACTACTCCCTCCAGGGGCAGCAAGAGGCAATGCCACAGTTTCCAGCATCTCTCACAGTGAAGCTCACCACTGCCCCCAGTGGATGGAACCGCAACTGTAAGGTTTCCTTTACTATTGCCCACTGCAGCTCAGCATTCCCTCCAGTGGCAGCAACCTGCAATGACACAATTTCCAGCGTCTTTCACACTACAGCTCCCCACTCCCTTAGCGGCAGCAAGCTGGATTAGCACGTCCTCCAGCCTCCTTCCACTGCAGCTCACTATTCCCTCCTGAAGCAGTAGGCTGCAAGGCCGCAATCTCCAGCACCTCTACCACTGAAGCACACCACACCAGGCAGGGTCAGCAATCCGCCTTGTCATGGGTTCCTTTTGCCAGGCCCACTGCAGCTCCCCACTCCCTCCAGTGGCACCCACCTGCAATGCCCTGATTTCCAACATCTCTCACATGGAAGCTCCCCACTGCTTCCACTGGCAGCAAGCTGCATTAGCACCTCTTCCAGCCTCCCTGCATTGCAGGTCGCTACCTCCTCCAGTGGGATCAAGCTGCAATGCCACAATTTCCAACATCTCACAGTGTGAAGCTCTCCCTAAAACCAGTGGTAGCAAAGCTGCACTCTCCCAGCTTCCATTGCTAAGGTCCACTGCTGCTCACCATTCACTCCAGTGGCAGCAAGCTGCAGTGCCACGTTTCCAAACTAACTTTCCACTGAAGCTTACCACTCCCTCCATTGGCAGCAAGCTGCATTGACATGAATTCCAGCATGTCTCACGCGGAAGCTCCCCACTGCCCCAGTGGCAGCAAGCTGTAATGCCTCAATTTCCAGCATCTCTCACACGGAAGCTACCCCCTCCCTCCACTGGCAGCAAGCTGCACTAGAACCTCCTCCAAGCTCCTTGCACTACAGCTCGCTACTCCCTCCAGGGGCAGCAAGTAACGATGCCACAATTTCCAGCATCTCTCACAGTGAAGCTCACCACTGCCTCCAGTGAAAGCGAGCTGCACCGTCAGGGCTTCCTTTCCTATGGTCCACTGCAGCTCAGCATTCCCTCCAGTGGCAGCAACCTGCAATGCCATAATTTCCAGCAACTTTCACACTGCAGCTACCCACTCCATCCAGTGGCTGCAAAATGTACGAGCACATCCTCCAGCCTCCTTGAACTGCAACCCGCTACTCCCTCCAGTGAGAGTAAGCTGCAGTGCCACAATTTCCATTATCTCTCCAAACGGAGAAGCCCACGGCCTCCAGTGACAGCAAGCTGCATTGTCACAGCGTCCTTTACTATATCCCACGACAGCTCACCAGTCCCTCAGGGGCAGCAACCTGCGATGCCACGTGTTCAAGCTTATCTTTCACTGAAGCTCCACACTGCCTGCCCTGGCAGCCAGCCGCACTTTCACAATTTTTTTCCCAGGCCACTACACCTCCCCACTCCCTCCAGGGGCTTCAAGCTGCAGGGACATGATTTCCAACATTTTACTCACTGAAGCTCCCCACGCCCTCCAGTGGCAGCAGATGTAGTAGCATGACCTCTATTCTTGCATTGCAGCTCACGACTACCTCCAGGGGCACCAGGCTGCAATTCCACAATTTACAGCATCACACGCAGTGGGGCGCACCACTCCCTCCAGTGCTAGTAAGCTGCAATGCCACAATTTCAAGCACCTCGCACTGTGAAGCTCACCCACTCCCTCCAGGGGCAAGAAGCCGGACTAGCACGTCCTCCAGCCTCCTTCCACTGCAGCTCACGACTCCCTCCAGTGACAGTATGCTGCACTACCACATCTTCCAGGCTCCTTACACTGCAGCGCACTACTGCCTCCAGTGGCAGCAAGCGGCAATGAGACAATTTTCAGTATCTCTCACAATGTGACTTGCCACTGCCTCCAGTGGCAGCAAACTACCATGGCAAATCTTGCAGCGTCTCACACTGCACACCAGCACTGCTCCAGGGGCAAGAAGAGGAAATGTCACGGCATCCTGTTCTACAGCACACTGAAGCTCACCACTCTCTCCAGTGGCAGCAAGGTGCTTCGGCACAGTTTTCTTATCTATGGCCCTCTGCAGCTGACCACTCCTCCTCTTGCAACCAATTGCAATGCCACTATACCCATTGTTCCCTGCACGGAAGCGAAAAAGCTGCTTCCAGAGGCAGCAAGCTGGACTGTCACAGCTGCTTTCCTATGGCCCACATAAGCTCATCAGTCCCTCTGGTAGTAGCAGGCTGCAATGCCATGATGTTCAGCAACTCTCGCCCTGAAGCTCCCCACTCGCTCCAATGGCAGCAAGCTGCAATGCCATGATTTCCAACATCTCTCACAAGAGAGCTTCCGACCCCCTCTAGTGGCAGAAGCTGCACTAGCACCTCTTCCATCCTCCTTGCGCTGCAGCACACTACTCCCTCCAGTGGCAGCAAGCGTCAATGCCACAATTTCCAGCACCTCTCACAGTGAAGCGCACCACTGACTCCAGTGGAAGCAAACTGCACTGTAACGTTTCCTTCACTATGGTCCACTGCTCTCACCCTTCCCTCCAGTGGCAGAAACCTGCAATGCCACAAATTCAAGCATCTCGCACTGTGAAGCTCACCACTCCACCCAGGGGCAGGCAGGAAGATGGACCAGCACGTCCTCCAGCCTCCTTCCACTTCATCTCACAACTCCCTCCAATGGCATTATGCTGCAATGCCACAATTTACAGCATCACACACAGGGAAGCTCACGACTCCCTCCAGTGGTAGCAAGCTGCACTAGCACCTCTTCCAGCCTCCTTGCACTGCAGCTCACTACTCCCTCCAGCGGAAGCAAGCAGCAATGCCACAATTTCCAGCATCTCTCACAGTGAAGCTCACCACTGCCCCTAGTGGATGGAACCTGCACTGTAAGGTTTCCTTTACTATGGCCCACTGCAGCTCAGCATTCCCTCCAGTGGCGGCAAACTGCAATGAAAAAATTTCCAGCGTCTTTCACACTAAAGCCCCCCCCTTCCCTCAGAGGCAGCAAGCTGGATTAGCATGTCCTCCAGGATCCTTCCACTGCAGCTCACTATTCTCTCCTGTAGCAGCAGGCTGCAAGGCCGCAATTTCCAGCACCTCTACCACTGAAGCTCACCACTCCCGCCAGGGGCAGCAATCTGCCTTGCCATGGGATCCTTTTGCCAGGCTCATGCAGCTGCCCACTCCCTCCAGTGACACCCACCTGCAATGCCATGATTTCCAGCATCTTGCACATGGAAGCGCCCCACTGCCTCCAGTGGCAGCAAGGTGTAATGCCTCAGTTTCCAGCATCTCTCACATGGAAGCTGCCCCCTCCCTCCAGTGGCAGGAAGCTGCACTAGCACCTCCTCCAAGCTCCTTGCACTGCAGCTCGTTACTCCCTCCAGGGGCAGCAAGCGACGATGCCACAATTTCCAGCATCTCTCACAGTGAAACTCACCACTGCCTCCAGTGAAAGTGAGCTGCACCGTCAGGGCTTCCTTTCCTATGGTCCATTGCAGCACAGCATTCCCTCCAGTGGCAGCAACCTGCAATGCCATGATTTCCAGCAACTTTCACACTGCAGCTACCCACCCCATCCAGTGGCTGCAAAATGTACGAGCACATCCTCCAGCCTCCCTGAACTGCAGCCCGCTATTCCTTCCAGTGGCAGTATGCTGCTGTGCCACAATTTCCATTGCCTCTCCAAACGGAGAACCCCACGGCCTCCAGTGACAGCAAACTGCACTGTCACAGCTTCCTTTACTATATCCCACGACAGCTCACCAGTCCCTCAGGGGCAGCCACCTGTGATGCCACATGTTCAAGCTTATCTTTCACTGAAGCTCCACACCACCTGCCCTGGCAGCCAGCCGCACCTTCTCGAATTTTTTCCAGGCCACTACACCTCCCCACTCCCTCCAGGGGCTTCAAGCTGCAGGGCCATGATTTCCAACATTTTTCTCACTGACGCTCCCCCACGCCCTCCAGTGGCAGCAGATGTAGTAGCACGACCTCTATTCTCCTTGCACTGCAGCTCACGACTACCTCCAGGGGCACCAGGCTGCAATTCCACAATTTATAGCATCACACGCAGTGAGGCGCACCACTCCCTCCAGTGCTAGTAAGCTGCAATGCCACAATTTCAAGCACCTTACACTGTGAAGCTCACCACTCCCTCCAGGGGCAAGAAGCTGGACTAGCACGTCCTCCAGCCTCCTTCCACTGCAGCTCGCGACTCCCTCCAGTGACGCATGCTACAACGAGACAATGTACAACATCACACGCAAGGTAGCTCACGACTCCCTCCAGTGCAAGCTGCACTACCACAACTTCCAGGCTCCTTGCACTGCTGCACGCTACTCCCTCCAGTGGCAGCACACTGTGCTAGCACCTCTTCCAGGCTCCTTACACTGCAGCGCACTACTGCCTCCAGTGGAAGCCAGCTGCACTATCACGTCTACCAGCTTTTCTTACACTGCAGCACACTACTCCCTCTAGTGGCAGCAAGCATCAATGCCACAATTTCCAGCATCATTCACAGTGAAGCGCACCACTGACTCCAGTGGAAGCAAACTGCACTGTAACGTTTCCTTCACTATGGCCCACTACAGTTCACCCATCCCTCTGGTGGCAGAAACCTGCATTGCCACAAATTCCAGCATCTAGAGCTGTGAGGCTCACCACTCCACCCATGGGCAGGAAGCAAGCTGGACCAGCACGTCCTCCAGCCTCCTTCCACTTCATCTCACGACTCCCTCCAGTGGCATTATGCTGCAATGCCACAATTTACAGCATCACACACAAGGATGCTCACAACTCCCTCCAGTGGCAGCAAGCTGCGCTAGCACCTCTTCCAGCCTCCCAGCCCTGCAGATCAGTACTCCCTCCAGGGGCAGCAAGCGGTAATGCCACAGTTTCCACCATCTCTCACGGTGAAGCTCGCCACTGCCCCCAGTGGATGGAACCTGCACTGTAAGGTTTCCCTTACTATGGTCCACTGCAGCTCAACATTCCCTCCAGGGGCTGCAACCTGTAATAACACAATTTCCAGCGTCTTTCACACTAAAGCTCTCCACTTCCTCAGGGGAAGCAAGCTGGACTAACATATACTCCAGCCTCCTTTCACTTCAGCTCACTACTCCCTTCAGTGACAGCATGCCACACTAAGTCACCTTCCAGCCTCTCTTGCACTGCAGCTCACTATTCCCTCCAGTGACAGCAAGTGCCAATTCCACAATTTCAGCACCTCTCACACTGAAGCTCACTACTGCGTCCAGTGTCAGCAATCTACCCTGTAATGTCTTCTTGTATTATGAACAATCACAACTCACCACTCCCTCCAATTGCAAGAACTGCTGTCAGGGATTCCTTTTCTCAAGCCCACTGCAGCTCAATACTCCCTCTAGTGGCAGCAAGCTGCAATGCGGTGATTTACAGCATCTTTCACACTGAAACACCCTCCTCCCTCTAGTGGCAGTAAGCTGCACTAGCACATCCTCCAGCCTCCTTCCACTGCAGCTCACTACTCCCTCCAGTGGCAGTATGCTGCAATGCCACAATTTACAGCATCACTCATAGTGAAGATCACCACTCCCTCCAGTGGCAGCAAGCCTCAATGCCACAATTTCCACATCTCTCACAGTGACCTCACCACTGCCTCCAGTTACAACAAACTGCCCTGAATGGGCATCCTGTACTGTGAACAACTGCAGCTCAGCACAGGCTCCAATGGTGCAAGCTGCCCTGGCACATTTTCTAGCCTCTCTCACCGTGAAATTCATCACTGCTTCAGAGGAAATTAGATGAACTGTCACAGCTTCTTGTTTTATGGCCCACTGAAGCTCAGCACTCACTCCATGGCAGGAAGCCACACTGTAAAGGCATCCTTTTCTATAGCCCACTGCATCTCACCAGTCCCTCCAGTGGCAATCAGCTCCAATGCCACGATTTCCAGCTTCACTCACTGAGTAGCTCAACAGTGCCTCCAGTTGAAAGCAAGCTGCTCTGTCATGGCTTCCTTTTCTATGGGCCACTTAAACTCACCAATCCCTCCAGTGGCAGCAAACTGCAATGCCACAATTTCAAGCAGTCTTGCTCTGAAGCTCACCAAGGCCTCCAGTGACAGTAAGCTGCACTTGCCTGTCTTCCAGCCTCTCCTGCACTGCAGCTCACTACTCCCTCCGGTGGCAGCAAGCTGCAATTCTACAATATCCAGCATCTCTCACACTGCATCTCAACACTGCTCCAGGGGCAATAAGATGATCTGTTATGGCTTCCTGTTCTGTGGCCTACTGAAGGTCTCCACTCCCTCCAGTAGCAGCAAGCTGCAGTGGCATGGCTTCCAGCATCTCTTGCACTGTACTCATCGCTGCCTCCAATGGCGGTAAGAAGCACTGTCCTAGCTTCCTGTTATATGGCCCCATGCAGCTCACCACTCCCTCCAGTGGCATCAAACTTCACTGTCATGGATTCCTGTTCTATGGCGCACTGCAGTTCACCTGTCCCTCCAGTGGTAGGACGATGCAAAGCCACAATTTCCAACATCTTTGCACTGAAGCTCACTACTGCCTCCAGTGACAGCAAGCTGTACGGGCAGGGCTTCCTATACTGTGAACAACTGTATCTCACCACTGCCTCCAGGGGCAGCAAGATCCAGTATCATTGCTTCCTGTTTTGTGGCCTGCTGTAACTCCACTGCCTCCAGTGGTAGCAAGTTACACTGGCACTTCTTCCAGCATCTTCCACAATGAAGTTCAGCACTGCCTCCAGTGGCGGCAACCTGCACTGTCAGGTATTCCAGCTACGCTGACACTGTGCTGACCACTGCCTCTACTGGCAGCAAGCTGCCCTGGCATGTCTTCCAGCATCTCTCACAAAGCAGTACACCACTGCCTCCCTGGTAACAAGATGTACTCGCATGGTTTCCTTTACTGTGTACGATTAAGCTCATCACTGTCTCCAGTGGAGGCAACTGAACTGTGAGGTCTTCCATTTTCTTTCGCACTGAAGCTCACCACTGCCTTTAGTAGCAGCAAGCTGCACTGGCATGGCTTCCTGTACTGTGGTCGACAACAGCTCATCAATGCCTCCAGTGGCATTAAGCTGCACTGACAGATCTTCCAACCTCGCTCCCACTGCAGCTAACCACTGCCACCAGTTGTAACAAGATGTACAGTCACGACTTCCTTTTCTATGCCCACTGCAGATCAGCACTCCTTCCAGTGGCAACAAGCTGCAATGTAACGATTTCCAACATCTCTTGCACTGAAGTTTACCACTGGCCTCCAGTGGCAGCAAGCTGCACTGGCACAGCTTCCATTGTCTATGGCACTGCAGTTCAACAGTGCCTCCAGTGGCAGCAAGCTGGACTGCCATGGCTTTTTGTTCTTTGGCTCACTGCAGCTCACAACTCCCTCCAGCGGCAGCAAGCTGCACTAGCATGTCTTCCAGCCTCTCTCGCACTGTAGTTCAATGCTGCCTCCAGTTGCAACAAGCTGCACTGTCCTGGCTTCCTTTTTTATGGCCCATTGCTGTTCATGACTGCCTCCAGGGGCACAAAGCTGCACTGGCATGTCTTTCAGCGTTTCTCTCACTGCAGCTCAGTGCTGCCTCCAGTGGTAGCAAGGTGCACTGTCACTTCTTTTCTGTGGTAGACAGCAGCACACCACTGCCTCCAGTAATGGCAAGCTTCACTTGCACCTCTTCCAGTATCTCTTGCACTGTAGCTCACCAGTGCCTCCAGTGGCAGCAAGCATCACTCTCACGGCTTCCTGTTCTATATGGTCCACTGCATCTCACCACTCCCTCCACTGGCAGCAAGCAGCAATGCCACGATTTCCAGTGTCACTTTCGCTGAAGCTCTCCACAGTCTCCAGTGGTGACAAGATGCCTTGGCACGTCTTCCAGTGTCACTTGCATTGCATCTCACCACTCCCTCTAGTGGCTGCAAGCTGCATTGGCATGGCTTCCTGTACTGTGGATGACTTCACCTCATCCCTGCCTCCAGTGGCAGCAAACTGCACAAATCGGCTTCCTTCTTCATGGCCCACCGCAGTTCACCTGTCCCTCCAGTGGCAGCAAGCTGCAAAGCCACAATTTTCAGCATCTCTCACACTGCACTCATACTGCCTTCAGTGGAAAAAAACTGCACTATCACAGCTTCCTGTTCTATGGCTCACTGCAGGTCACAACTGCATTCAGTGGAAGCATGCTGCACAGTCTTCCAGCATCTCTTGAAACGCAAATCACCCTTGCCTCCATTGGGAGCATGTTGCACTGCCATGTCTTTTATCTTCTCTTGCACTGCAGCTTACCACTTCTTTCAGTGGTGGCAAGCTGCACTGTCATTGTTTTCTGTTTTTTGGCTCACTGCATCTCACAACAGCCTCCAGTGGCAGCACACTGCACTGGCACATATTACAGCATCTCTTGCCCTCAGCTCAAAGCTTCCTCCAGTGGCAACAGGTGCACTGCCAGGTCTTCTAGCATCTCTCGCACTGCACTCACCACTGCCTCCAGTGGAAGCAATCTGAACTGTCATGACTTCTTGTTCTGTGGCTGAATACAGCACAAAACTCACTACAGTGGTGGTAAGCTTCACTGGCACATCTTCCAGCTTTTCTTTCACCACAGCTCAATGCTGTCTCCAGTGGCAGAAAGCTGCACTGCCACATCTTCCTGTGTCTCTCACACTGCACTCACCCTGCCTCAAGTGGAAGCAAGAAGCACTGCCACGGCTTCTTGTTCAGCAACTGACAGTGTGAAAATATCTGTGCTGCCCATAGCAATCTACACCATCAAAGAAACTTTTATTATAATACCATTGACATTTTTCACAGAGCTGGAATAAACAATCCTAAAATTTGTATGGAACCAGAAAAGACCCCAAATCACCAAGGTAATGTTGAAAAAGAAAAATAGCTGGGTCCATCACATCACCTGACTTCAAGCTATATTACAAAGTTGTGATCATCAAGACAGCATGGTACTGGCACAAAAATAAACACATAGACCAATGGAACAGAATAGACTCCAGAAATGAACCCTCAACTCTATGGTCAACTAATCTTTGACAAATCAGGAAAAAATATCCAATGGAAAAAAGACAGTCTCTTCAATAAGTGGTGCTAGGAAAACTGGACAGCTACATACAGAAAAATGAAACTGGACCATTCTCTTACACCATCCACAAAGATAAGCTTAAAATGGGGGAAAGACCTAAATGTGAGACAGGAAAACATCAAAGTCCTGGAAGAGAACATAGGTAGTAACCTCTTCGACACAGGCCACAGTGACTTCTTTCCAGACATGTCTCTAAAGGCAGGGAAACAAAAGCAAAAATGAACTATTGGGACTTTATCAAGATAAAATCTTCTGTACAGCAAAGGAAACAGTCAACAAAACTAAGAGGCAACCCATGGAATAGGAGAAGATATTTACAAATAACATTACAGATAAAAGGCTAGTATCCAAGATCTATAAAGAACTTATCATACTCAACACCTAAAAAACAAATAACCCATGAACAGACATGAACAGAGACTTCTCCAAAGAAGACATACCAATGGCTAGCAGACACATGAAAAAATGCTCAACTTCACTAGCTATTAGGGAAATACAAATCAGATCCACAATGAGATACCACCTTACAGCAGTTAGAATGGCAAAAGTTAATAAAACAAGAAATAACAAATGTTGGCGAGGATGTGGAGAAAGAGGAAAACTCTTACACTTTTGGTGGGAACACAAGCTGGTACAGCCACTCTGGAAAACAGTATGGAGTTTCCTCAAAATGTTAAAAATAGAACCACCTTATGACCGAGCAATTGCACCACTAGGTATTTACCCCAACGATACAGATGTAGTGAAAAGAAGGGGCACAGGCACCCTAATGTTCATAGCAGCAATGTCCACAATAGCCAAACTATGTAAGGAGCTGAGATGCCCTTCAAAGGACGAATGGAAAAGATGTGGTCCATATATACAATGGCATATTACTCAGCCATCAGGAGGGATGAATACCCACCATTTGCGTCAACATGGATGGAACTGGAAGGGATTATGCTAAGTGAAATAAGTCAAGCAGAGAAAGACAGTTATATGGTTTTGCTCATATGTGGAACATAAGCAATAGCATGGAGGACCATAGGGAAAGGGAGGGAAAACTGAAGGGGGAGAAATCAGAGAGGGAGATGAACCACAAGAGACTATGTACCCCAGGAAACAAACTGAGGGTTTTAGAGGGGAAGGGGGTAGGGGTATGGGCTAGCCTGGTGAAGGGTATTAAGGAGGGCACAAATTGCATGGAGCACTGGGTGTTATACACAACTAATGAATCACTGAACACTACATCAAAAACTAATGATATACTATAGAGTGGCTAACTGAACATAATAATAAATAAATAAAATTAATTAATTAATTAAAGAAAAACAAACAATGAAAAGATCAGTTGTTGCCAGGGATTGGGGGTAGGGCGTAATGAATAGGTGGAACACAGGATATTTTTGGGACAGTGGAAATTCTTGGTATGATACTATGTAATGATGCTAACTTTTATCTAATCCTATAGAATGTACAAGAGTGAAACCTAAGGTAAAGAATGCATTTTGAGTATTTATGATGTGTCAGTGTAGGTTCATTAATTTAATATATGTACCACTCTGGTGCAGGATATTTATACTGATAATGTAGAGGCTATCCATGTGTGGGAACAAGGAACATATGGGAAATCTCTGTACCTTCTTCTCAGTTTTGTTGTGAATCTAAAACTGCTCTAAAAAATAAAGTGTACACACACACACGCACACCAATGGATATAGAAAATATATAATATAAGTTAATATCTGCCCAACTAATGAAAATAATATAGTCATTAAAATAAGAGAAATACTCTCAGTGGATGGATAGAATATCAGTCTAACTATAGCCAAAGAAAGGAATCAGTGAAGTGAAATATAGGTCTAGGGACATCATGCAGAATGCAGTACAGAGAGAGAAAAAAAATGGTTGAAAAATGTGAACAAGATGAGACAACTAGAATAGTATGAGAAAAAAGAGAATCTGAGGAATATAGCTGATAATTTTCCTGAATTTATGACAGATGTGACTCTTCATAGTTCAAATATACAGTGGGTCCCAAACAAATAAATTTATACTTAGAATACCTTACTCAAACTCTAGATCATCAAAGAATATATGTCTGTGCTTATAGATATACATATATGTGCAGGTATATATACATATAAAGATACAAGACAAAAGAGTAATTATATAGAAATGAATGAAAATAATGACAGAAAAGAGATTCTTTTAAAAAAAATTCCTTGCTTACATTCTAGTACCAACTAAACTATGATTCAATGACTATTTGAAGATGTATTGTATACATATGAAGAACACAGAGTTTATAATTCATAGACTCTTACTGAATTAACTGCCAAATTATATACATCATCCAGAAGGAAACTAAAACAAGAAAGAAAAAGTAGAATTTT
Source organism: Ailuropoda melanoleuca (assembly GCF_002007445.2). NCBI lineage: Eukaryota > Metazoa > Chordata > Mammalia > Carnivora > Ursidae > Ailuropoda > Ailuropoda melanoleuca. The sequence goes on from NC_048238.1 coordinate 64,575,637, forward strand.
AGAAGACTTATGGTTAGTAAAGAAACTGGTAAATATGGTGGAAAATCAAAATATTATGATAATAATAAGTAAGGAGGATTAGGGAAAAATAGGTAAAACACATTACAATAATACATGAAAGATAGGAATCTGTAACTCTGCAAAATAACCCTATAAGGTATCATTGTTATTGCTATTTTGCAGATGAGGAAACTGAGGCATAGAGAAGTTAAAGAACTAATTGGTAGGTCTGGAGTTTGAATTCACTAACTCTGGCTCTAGAGTCTAAACTCTTGAGGGTTACACAATTTTGGTAGCATGACTTATTATTACCAGTTCTTCACTCCTCTCTAATCTACACTGCTTGCCATGTAATTTTGTAATTTCTCCTATAAGAATTAAAGTATAATTCCCCATTCCACTGATAGTGGAATTGGCTATATGAATTGCTTTACCCAATGGAATGTTAACTGATCTGACTGGAGCAGGAAATTTAAATGAACTAGTAGAGTTTTCCATGTTCTATCAAACTTTACCTTTTGCTCAGGGAAAATATGTTTTTCTATAATATATGTTATAGTTAGAATTGTGACCCACCCCACCAAACTAACATGTAAAAGTCTTAACCCCCAGTATCTCAGAATGTGACTACATATGTTGATAGAGTCTCTAAAGAGATAAAGTTAATATGCTGTCATTAGGGTGGGCTCTGATCCATTATGACTGGTGTCCTTATAAGGAAATATGGATACAGGCAGATGCAGAGGGAAGACCATGTGAAGACACATGGAGAAGATGGTTATCTACAAGCCAAGGAGCAATGTCTCAGAAACAAAAGTAATCTTGCTGAGACTTTGATTTAGGACTTCTAGTCTTTAGAATTGCGAGAAAATTAATTTCTGTTGTTTAAGACACCTGGTCTCTGATACTTTGTGATGGCATCCTTAGCAAACTAATATAGCATGTTTAAGGCAGCTATTGGTCAAAGAAGAAACTCATGATCTGAGCACAAGTTGTAGCTTGGAATCAAGCCGATCCAAGCTTTCCTTAGATGAACTGAATTACCACTAACTGGGAGAAATGTGTGAGCAAGAAATAAGTGTATATTGTTAAAAGTTGCTGAAGTTTCTCACCTTATGTTATGTTTCTCACCTTATGTCACAATAATGTGACATTATTGTCACATATATGTGACATTATATGTCACATTATATGTCACATTGTCACATATTATTGAGACAATGACCACTTAATACAACATTACCTTTATGACAGAAAAGTCATATGGTATAATAATAAGCAACTATGAACTAAAAGAATAGTAATACAGCTATATTCAGTAAGATAATAAAAGGATCAAACCACTACAAAGATGTAAAAATGAAATTTTATGTACCTAGTAATGTGGCCACCAAAAGTAATTAATTAAAAATGAAAAAGCTAATTAATTAAAAGGTAAAATTGATATGCTCACAGTGAGAATAGTTTAAGCATAACTATTCAAGAAACAGATTAGGCATGTACAAAATGATTAAAGATTTAGAAGATCTGAATGCCACAAAGAGCAAGTTTGATCTAATGATAAATAGATCATAATAAATGATAAATCTAATGATTCATTAGTAACTTATTATGTCTCAAATATTGTTCAAAGCACTCCATCTAGTGCAATACGGAGGCCTAGAAAGATTAAGTGGCTTTTCTTAGATGATACAGCCTCTAAGGGGTAAGCATTTGAGCTCACAGAGTCAGATTTCAACCCCATGCTCCAAAATACCACATGATGCTGGCTACATATATAATAGGAAACCTATATGCAACAACTGGATAATACATACTTTTCCTAAGTACACATGTCACAATTATAAAAAATGACCATATACATAGCTATAGAGTATCAAAAACATGTATAGAATCATTATAACTATTTTTCCTACAATAGAACAACCAAAAGAAGAATTTGACAAAATGGTCCTCAAACCCCATATTATTTGGAAACACTCTACATGACCCATGAGTTACAAAGAAAATTACAATGAATAATATGAAATATCTAAAGAGAAAGGACAATAGTTAGAATTAAATGCCCCTAAATAGTAAAGCTTGTTAGGTGTTCCTCAAAGTGACACTTACAAGGAAATGACAATCTGAAGTACATTTAGTTTTAAAAATTTTTTTAGATGAACAAAAGGAAATTTTATTGATTTAAAGATATATAATAATGGTTTATACAGAAATGTGTAAACATATTGACATGCATTATCTTTTTAAAAATTATGTTCAATTAGCCAAAATATAATATATCATTAGTTTTTGATGTAGTGTTCAATGATTCATTAGTTGTGTATAACACCCAGTGCTCATCACATGTGCCCTCCTTAATACCCATCACCCTGTTACCCCATCCCCCCACCCCTCCCTTCTGTAATGCTCAGTTTGTTTCCCAGAGTAGACAGTCTTTCATGGTTTGTCTCCCTTTCTTATTTCTTCCCATTCAGTTTTCCCTTCCTTCCCCTGTGGTACTCCACACTATTCCTTATGTTCCACATATGAGTGAAATCATATGATACTTGTCTTTCTCTGCTTGACTTATTTCACTTAGCATAATCCTTTCCAGTTCCATCCATGTCGATGCAAATGTAAGGATGTGAAGTACATTTATTTTTTTAAAAGTACAACGAAGAAAAATCAGCTAAGTATTAATTTTAAAAAACACATCTAAGTACCTGTATTAGGGAAGAATATACTAGAATAAGAAATAGAATAAAATGATAAAAATAGAACTGAATAACAGAATAGAATATAAAATAGAATAATAGAGTACAGTAGAAGAAAAATAAATAAAGAGATTTATTATAGGGAATTGGTTCAGGTGATAATGGAAGCTGGTAAGTCCAAAATTCACAAAGCCAATGTGCCATCTAATGTTTGAGGACCAGAAGCTGCTGTAGAAACAAGTGGACCAGACATCCCAGTTCAAAGGCCATCAGGCTGTAGAATTGTATCTTGCTCAGCCTTTAGCTCCAGTCAGGTCTTCAAATGATGGGATGAGGCCCACCCCCATTATGGAGGGTAATCTGTTTTACTCAGTCTACCAAATTAAATATTCACTTCACTCTAAAACACACAGAAATATCCATAATGATATCTGGTCAAATATCTGGGCGTCCTATGACCCAGTCAATTTGATACATAAAATTAAGCATCATAGTCTCCATAGTAAATGACTAATGAAAAGATACAATTGGCCAAGGACCTAACAGACACCTTACCAAAGAAGATATACAGATGACACCTAAGCATATGAAAATATGTTCTAACAACAGCAAGATATGGAAACAACTTAAATGTCCATTGATAGATGATAAAGAAGATGTGGTATATGTATATACTTCAGAATACTACTCGACCGTAAAAAATGAAATCTTGCTATTTGAAACAACATAGATGGACTTAGAAGGTATTATACTAAGTGAAATAAGTCAGAGAAAGACAAATACTGTATGATTTCTCTTTTATGTGAAGTCTATATAAAACAAAGCAGAAGCATATTCTTAGATATAGGAAACAAACTGTTGGTTACCAGCACGAGGAGCATATGGGGGTGGGCAAAATAAATGCAAAATAAATGAAGGGGATTAAGAGGTACAAACTTTTAGTTATAAAATAAATAAGTCATGGGGATATAATATGCAACATAGAGAATATAATCAATAATATATTTTTTTTACTTGAAATGATCTTTTATTATATTATGTTAGTTAAGTTTGTATGGTCACTAATGGTAACTACACTTATGGTGATCATTTCATAATGTATAAAATACCAAATCACTATGATATATACCTGAAACTTTCAGTAAATTATGTTAATTATACTTCAATAAAATATAAGAAAATATAAATTTTTAAATAGTAATAAAGGGGATTTAGAATACACTTAAAGTGATGTATAGAAAGCACTAAGTAATGTATAGAAATGTTGAATCATTATATTGTATACCTGAAACAAATGTAACACTGTATGTTAATTATACTTCAATAAAAATAAATTATTTCCAACATGCTGTATGTTTGGAAATGGTTCACAGTAAATTATTAGAAAAAAATTAATATGGAAAACTAAAGCTGTAAGATTTTCTAAGATATTTTGGATAAAACTAAGAAGTACTGGGGTCAGGAAGGGAGTAACATGCTAAATATCAATGCTTCTTATAGAGCTTTCTTAGTTGAAAAAAACATGTTCTTTGTACAGGAACATGGATTAATGAGAACAAATGGAGAACAGATACAAATTTAAGTAAATATGGGAGCATAAAACCTGCATTTCCAGTGGGGAAGAATGGACAGTTCAATAAATGGCATTTCAACAACTGGTGTTACCCATTAGGGAAAAAAAGAAATGTATTCCTATTTCAGACCATACATACAATATAAGTTAAATTTAAAGGAACTGAAAAGAATTAAAAAGGAAAAACTGAAAACTGTTGGGAGAAAAACAGGAGATTGTCATTAGGATCTCAGGAAAGGACATAATTTTTTTTGACCAGACACAAAGAAAATTCATTGAGAAAAGACTTTGGCCACACAAAAACATAAATTATATATGAAAAATGACACTGAAATTTTTGTTAAAAGTCTCAAAAAAGATTTGGAAAAGATATTTACTACATATACTAAAGACAAATTAGAAGTATTCAGGATTTTAAATGGTACAAAGGATGCAATAAATGGGAAATGCATAGGAGACAGAACCTGAATGGCCAGTAGAGGTAAAATATTAATCTCTCTGGAAATCAGAGAAATAGAAACTAAAACAATAGTAAAATACCATTTCAGTCACCAAATAGGAAAAAGAAAATTGATTATGAAAAAAAAATATGAGAAGGATGTGGGAAAACATGAACTCCCACAATCCATTGATAGGAATGTAACCTGGCAGAACTGCTTTAGAGAGCAATCTGAAAATATCTATTAGAGAGCAATCTGAAAATATCTATTAAAGATGAAAACTGTCATTCCCTAAACCCATAAATTCTTACGATTATATACTCTAGAGAAACTTTCCCATTTGTGCACCAAAAAAATATGTACATACTGCTATTGTTGTTAAAACCAAGTGTAATCAACCTGTGTGTTCTTCAGCAGGGGAATGACTAAGTAAACTGAATTTGTTCAGTGAATTAGTACATAGCAGTTGAAGTTGAAAAGTGGAAGGAAATGAGAACAAAGAGGCCCTCAATCTTATTTGTAATGTACTATTGATTTATATGACAATATCTGAGGCACAAAGAAGAAAATGTTAACATTTGTTATTTTGGGACTGGTGTACATGGATGCTTGTTAAGCTGTTCAATCACTTACTGTATTTATAAACTTTTTTTAGAGGGAAAAAGGGAGAGTGAGAGAGGGGGAGGGAGGGGCAGAGTGAGAGAAATAGAATCCTAAGCAGGCTCCACGCCCAGTGTGGAGCCCAACACAGGGCTTGATCTCACAACCCTGAGATCACGACCTGAGCCAAAATCAAGGGTCAGACACTTAACCAAGTGAGCCACCCAGATGCCCTTGTGCTTTTAAATATTTTAAAATTGGCCTCAAAATAAAGAAAACAAAAAATAGAAGGGAAAATCATAAACCATTGTAAGAACTACTTGATATCTTCCCCGGTCCCTTTTTCCATCTAGTTGGGTACTTACCCTCTCTGCTCAATCCATTTCTCACTCAAACACTTAACCCTCTTATCAGATGACCTGAATGTAAAGTATTACAGAGAGCTTTCTAAGGAAACTGAGCAAAACAAGAGAGAATAGCTTGTTTGATATCTTTCCACTCTGCTGAGAACACTTATCCTTAAAACACAGAACACAAGATGTTTACCAAACATTTAAATGTAATGTTTGTAATAATATAAAACCAGACGGAAACAGGTCATATAAAGATAATAGTTACCTAGATTCAGTAAATATATATTTAGGAATTTTTTAAATGAAGATTGACCCAATTATGCAAATTACTTTTTTAATAATATAGTGCTGCAATATACAGTGTTCTTATGCAAAAATATAGTTAGGAAGACTAAAGAAATTATTGTAATAAAGTGTGTGACTGTATTTGGCAAGGAGTGTTTTTAATTTTGTCTAAAAAGTATTTTCCCTAGATATGCCTATATTTCATTGTACTACTCTGAACACGCATTACCATCAGCAATTTAAAGATGATTAAGTACAGGGACATTCAAAGTTGTTTCTCAGATCAAATTATGTTTTCAAACATTCTCTGACTATGATTTTCCCTTTTGTAGAAACACCTGTAAATATTAAAAAAGTATAAGCAGTGCCATAGCCTACATATGGGTATGTCATTTTCAGTCATCTCTTATCTCCAGGAGTACTTATGCCTCAAAAATGACAAGAAATTTAAACTTGACTGAAAAGTTTAGAAGGCTGAAAGGGAGCAGAAAATAATCCTCCACAAAAATGCGCCACAAAACTTGAGCCCTGACTTAATGCTATAGAGACATAAAACAAAATTTAGCCTAGTGTATGAAAGATGTGGAATACCCTGCCCCTGATAAGCTGGTTAAATTTCTAAGTAAAAGAGCAGCCAGAAAGCTGTTTTTTCTTGATTTGCAGGACTTCTCCAAGTCTAGTCTGAATGGTTTGAATAAATGGAAGACATATTTTCTCACTTCCTTAAAAAATTGTATGCATTATGTAAAAGAAAAATGTTAGATAGCAATTTAGAGAGATGTGATATTCTTTTATTTCTTCCAAATTAAGCCATTCTTTGTAACACAGGGATATAGGCCAGACACCATAAGACCAAAAATGTGTTTTCTTCAAAAATCATGTGTGCTCAAAAACAATGATACATACTTTTAATGGGTTTACAACACTCTCTACTCCAGTATGTATGTTTTTTCCTCTGAAATGAGAAAGGGGAATGAGCAGACATCAAGTATGTTAATACAAGAGAAGCTGACATTCTCCTTCTCCCTTCTCCTGAAAAGCAGTCGTGATAGGGACAGGCCTTTAAGGAATATTAACCTTAATGTTATATCAGCAGCATCAATTCCTATGACATCTATCTATCTATGCTCTAGATCCCATTCTTCCCCAGTGCTCTTTCAGGTACTCTCAATCTCATGGCTTATTTCACTCGGAATATATATGTGCTCATCTTTGTTTTTGGTAAACAAAATTAAACAAAAATTAGCTACTCCTTTAATCATACATCTACCTCTAGCTTATTTCTGCTCTTGCTCTCTCATTCTCTCCCCCTTTCCTTGACAGCCAAGTTAATAACATACATTAGCTGTCTTAAATTCATGGCTTCTGCCTCCATAGTTGCACTAAAATAACTTTGGCAAAGGCTATCAATAACTTCATTGTTGCTAAATCAATGGTTGTGTTCTTACCCTTATGAGTTCTCTGATATGTAAGTCCCTTCGTAGTCAAATTCCTTAACTTTCATGACACTGTTCTCTCCAGTTAGCCCTCCTCCCTGTCTGTTCACTCTTCCTTGATCTCCTTCATAAATAACTCTTCTGCACTCCACTTTCTCTAACTAATTACAATCTGCTGATTGAAATGATGGTTTCAGGTGGAATATGGTAGAAATGGAAGGTAGGATTGAAACAGGTTAAATAGGAAGAGAAAGATGAAAGAAAAATGTGTAAAGTCTCCCTTATATATATTATAAATCTGCTCAAAATAAGTTGGGTTCTCTGATGCGCTGAGTTACTTTTAAGTCTGAGGCTAGTATGTGAATAAATGCTTCAGAAACTGAAGATCAAATTTTTCCAACTGATTTTTTATGCATTCATTCATCTAACAAGCAGTTACTGTTTTGCCTTTAATGTCCCAGATTTTGTACTAAGCACCTAAGGGACAGAGTAATAATAAGAAACATTGCCTTTTTTCCCTCAATTTCTTTTATTATTATTGTTATTAGTCATTATTATTATGTTCAATTAGCTAAAATATAGCACATCATTAGTTTTTGATGTAGTGTTCAATGATTCATTAGCTACATATAACACCCAGTGCTCATCACCACAAGTGCCCTCCTTAATACTCATCACCTGGTTACCCTACCCCCACACCCTTCCTTCCATAATCCTCAATTTATTACCCGTGTTTCAAGAAGCATCATTAGAAAAACATTTTATTTATTTATTTATTTATTTATTTATTTATTTATTTATTTATTTTAGAGAGAGAGAGAGTGTGAGCATGAGTGGGGAGGGGCAAAGGGGGAGGAAGGAAGAAGAAGGAGAAAGAATCTGAAGCAGACTCCACACTGCGTGGGGATCCTGATGTGGGCTCGATCTCATGACTGCAAGATCATGACCTGATCTAAAACCAAGAGATGGGTGCTTAACAGACTGAGTCACCATATTCCCCAAGAAAAACATATTTAAAAGTTCAGTAATAGATGTATGTCAGTCATATAATAGCCTTAACTATAGGAAGGCATTGGGAATTAAAATGGTGGCAAATTCTGATTTGGATAGGAAACGGGATAGCTAGGCTTCTCAAAAGAGGTGACTTATACTGAGTCATAAAAGACAAGAAGATATTTGTCATTGAGAGAGTAATGGGGCAAGAGGGCAAGGTCAGGCAGAGCAAGTATGATCAAAGACACACAAGCATGGTGAATTAAAGGAATAATTTATATTAATATATGGAAAAGCAGTGATGGTAATGGAAAATCACCATTAGAATACCACAATAATTGCTGCAGGCAAGATCCATGAACAGAATATTAAGCTAGTAGATGAAACAATAAGGAGAAAGAGATTATTTATAGAACCTCAACATATGTCTCCCAAAATATTGTATTGCTGTAGTGATTTTAGTATATGTTTACAAATCCTTTGATATCCCCCTTTCCATGAGGTGGATTTTAATTCCCTCACCCTTGAGTGTGTGGTGAACTTTAATTCCCTTCACCTTGAGTGACTTGGCTCTGATGATAGAGTACAGAAAGATGAAACATGGGACCTATCACCTTAACTATGTCATCAGGGTTAACATTATTGGAGCTAAATTATGTTGATATCTAGCCTATGGCATGACCATGATAATAATAGCAACTGACAATACTGGGTGTTCATGCAGTTCCAGGAACTGTGCTAGCTGTTTTATGCATGCTAACTCATTTAACTCTTGTATGAAGTAGGCACTATCATTTTCCTATTTTATAGATGGTGGAACTGAGGCACAGAGGGATTAAGTAACTTCTTCAGGTCACACAGATACTGAGTGATAAGTAAAGATTTGAAGCTAGGTAATGTTCATCATTTTACTATTCTCCCTCCTCTATAGAGAATATGGGAAGGGTGGGATACAAATAGCCTAGCAACTTTGGAAATGCTGCTGATGAAATGTGTGTAGGGTGAAAGGTGGTCCAACTAGTTTTGTTCATTTCCTATTTTGATCCTGAGCCACAAAAGAATCTTAGCTCTGCCATCTCATCTTTATGGGGCTCAATGTTTTTTTATAAGATGTAATCAGGTACAATGGGTCCTCTGATAGCTTTCTATTTCCAAGTGACTAATATATATTTAGCTAGCACAAAACAGCTTCCACAGAACACCAGTTGGTTCAATGTTCATGTGCCATATTAAGAATTTCTTGTCAAAAAAAATTTTCTTGTCTACCTCTTATTTACATATGCCTCATGGGATATACATCATTTCAGAAAAGATTTTTTTTTGTATATATTTCACCAAAACAGTCATTGAATCTAGAACTATTAATATTTATAGTCTGGGAACACAATAATGTCCTTTTTTAATTAAAACATAATTGAAAAAATAAACCATTCATTAACAGCCAATTTACATATAACAGCTAATGAAAATACCAGCAATAATACTGAGCCATAAGCTGAAGGCAATATAGTCAATTGCAATGATATCTCAGCATGGAGCTAACTACTCAATTTTTTTAAACTAATTTTAAATTTTAAATTCCTTTAACATGGAACAATTTCAATTATCTCCAAAGTTACAATTTCTGACAACTTCTTATCCCTCAAAATAAAATATTGTATTGACAAAATTCTCACTATCATCTAAAATCAGCCAATTCAGTTTCAAACAAATGAACTATTCTGACAATACTTTGTTTCTAATGATATATCCCCAACTCTATTACTCAACCATTGTCTATGCAAACACTGTTTTACATGTAAGGATAGAAAGTATAGGGCAGAAGAGAATATTTCTTCTCTAAAATTTCTATATCTATTTCTTTAAAAATCTAAAAAAATCTACAGGCTTTTTCTATTGTCATCATTTATTTTTTTTTGAAATTTTTTATTTAAATTCTAGTTAGTTAACATAGAGTGTAATATTGGTTTCAGGAGTAGAATTTAGTGATTCATCACTTACATATAACACCCATCACCTCCACTATCTTTAATGTAACCTACTGTAGACAGTGCATTCACATAAATTCTATAGGAAACTATCTCTTAATGTTACTTTCATATATTGGGACAGTAAGTTTTGCTGAATCCAACTTACAATGTGACATAAATGCTTAACTAAATATCAAAACAATAAGTTTTCCAAACTGTACTACCCACTCTCTAGCACAGTGATATGCTATTCAAAACAATTCAAACATGTAAAAGTCCTTCACCTATGAGAGACTATCATTCTGGCTTTTCCCTATTACGATTGTAGTAGCAGCTGAATTCTATTTTTGGCATAAATCTTATTTCAGCTTTTGGCTTTTAGCTTAGAGAGTGAAGTTAGTGTTCTTCCTGAATAGCTAATATAAGACCGTAGAAGCTCTGGAACCCTAACATGAAACATGAGCTTCAGGCATTCTCTTAACCTAGTTGCAAATCAACAGTCCAAAATCACTTGCTCACTGAGATAGACAGAATAATGCCTCCCCTCCCAAATGTCCACATACCAATCTCTGGAACCTGTGAATATGTTGCATTATACGTCAAAAGGGATTATACATACACGATTACACACCTTAAAATAAGGAGATTATCCTGAATTACCTGTGTGGGTCCAATACAATCACATGAGCCCTTAAAAGTAGAAGAAAAAGGCAAAACAGTCAGAGATATGGTTGAAGAAGAGACAGAGGAAGAGAGGAGTTAAGATGGCAGAGAAGTATGGGGACCCTAAGTTTGTCTTGTCCCTGGAATACAACTAGATCATTATCAAATCATTATAAACGTCCAAGAAATCAATCAGAGATCTGAGAAAACAAATGTCGCAAGTCTACCAGTAGAAAAGTGACCACTGTTTGGAAAGTGGGAGGCGTGGAGACTTGAATCTGATGTGATATAGCTGAGGATACAGCCGAGGAGAGGGAGTCTGCTTAAGGAGGCTACTGCAAAGTATTAGAAGCAGCAGAGTGCAAAATCAGAACTTTTAGAAATCTGCTATGGTGGGGGGTATACCTGGCTTAAAGATGCTCAGGTGATGAGGTAGGGTGGAATCCTAGGTGTGACAACATGGTTGGAGGATCCTCAGGGTCACAAGAAGAACAAGTGGTGCCAGAGTGAGGTCGAGTTCCCGAGCATAGGAACAGGGAAGCCGGCTGAGAACAGTGAGCCTAGGTGCCAGCTTTCTGCTTTGTGTTGCCATAAATTGTGAACTGCTGCATGGTCATGTGACTGCTTTCCTGGGAGGGGTCCAGCAAAAGGTAGAAGCATAGGGAGATGCCCTTCTCCCCCAGGAGGAACAGTGTGGATCCATGCCAGGGGAAGCATAACATTTGGAGTTTTGAAACTCAGTCTCATGCCTGGGATAAAAATACTCAGTCACAGGCCAGGTGGACACAGAGGTCTGACAGACCTGGGAGACAAGAGCAATTGACTGCTTTTCTATGAGGGCTCCCTGAAGAGTGTGGTGGGGGCATGAATTTTCGGCTCCAAGGCTAGAGAGAGAACCCAGCCATATTCATCCCACCTACCATTGTTGAAATCCTTCAAGGAGCAAAATATTACCACCTAGTAGAATCTGGAGCCACTTACGCCAAGCTTCGCCTCTCTGCTCCCTGGAGGTGCTTATTCATTAGCACATGTCCATCTGAGGATCGGTGCAACAGGCTCCTCCCCTAGAAGAGGAGCACAATAAACTTGCTGTCATCAAGTTTCCTGATCATAGAAGGCTGCAAAGCTTCAGATCTTAGGGAAAACAGTATATAGCTTTCTTTGTACTTTTGTTCTTTATTTTTTAGTATTATTTTTGAGTTTTCTTATTTTTTCAACTCTTTTAAAATTTTTATTCTTATATAATTTCTTGTTTCCTTTGACAAGCAGACCAAAACAAACCCCAAATCTAGTGGGCTATTGTTGTTGTTGTTTCTGTTGTTGTTGTTGTTTTCTCTTTATTTCTTCTTTTCCTTTCTGGACAAAATGACGAGATGGAGAAATTCACCCCAAAAGAAAGAACAGGAGGTAGTACTCACTGCCAAGAATTTAATCAATACAGACATAGGTAAGAAGTCTGAACTAAAATTTAAAACAATGATTCTAAAAATACTAGCTGGGCTTGAAAAAAGCATAGAAGACACTAGAGAATCCCTTACTCCAGACATAAAAGAACTAAAATCTAATCAAACTGATATTAGAAATGCTATTACCGAGATGCAGTCCCAAGACAAGGGCATAAAAATTAAAATGAACAAAGCAGAAGAGCAATCACTGATACAGAAGATAAAATAAGAAAATAAGGAAACTGAAAAGAAGAGGGAAAGAAACCTACTAGATCATGAAGGTCGACTGAAGGAAGTCAGCAATTACATACAGCAAAATAATATCCATATTATAGGAGACCCAGAAGATGAGGAGTGGGGGAAAGAGGCGGAAGATTTATTTGAACAAATTATGGCTAAGAACTTCCCTAATCTGGGGAAGGAAACAGGCATGCAAGTCCGGGAGGCACAAATAACCACCCTCAAAATAAAAAAAAAAATAGATCAACAACTGAAACTATTATAGTGAAGCTCCCAAATTACAAAGATAGAGAAAATCCTGAAAGCAGGTCAGGATAAGAGATCCTTAACTCACAAGAGGATACATATAAGGCTGGCAGCAGACCTGTCTGCAGAGACCTGGCAGACCAGAAAGGGCTGGCATGACATATATAATATGCTAAATAGGGAAAAAATGCAGCTAAGAATACTTTATCCAGCAAGGCTCTCATTCAGAATAGAAGGAGAGATAAAGAGTTTCCAGGACAAACAAAAACTAAAGGGAATTGTGAACACTAAACCAGCCCTGCAAGAAATATTAAAGGGGATTCTGTAAGCAAAGAGAGTGCCCAAAGTAATATAGACCAGAAAGAAACAGAGGCAATCTACAGAAACAGAGACTTTACAGGTAATACAATGATACTAAATTCATATCTTTCAATAATTATTCTGAATGTAAATGGACTAAATGCTCCAATCAGAAGACACAGGATATCAGAATGGATGAACAAAAATGAGACCCCTCAATATTCTGCTTAAAAGAGACTCATTTTAGACCAAAAAACACCTCCAGATTGAAAGCGAGGGGGTGGAGAAACATTAATTGTTAATGGACATCAAAAGCAAGCTGAATGGCCATCCTTATATCAGACAAACTAGATTTTAAACAAAAGATTGTAATAAGACATGAAGAAGGACATTATATCATAACAAAGGGATCTATTAAACAAAAAGATTGAACCATTGTAAATATTTATGCCCCTAAATTGGAAGAAGCCAAATACATAAAGCAGTTAACAAGAAAATTAAAGAAAATCATTGATAATAACACAATAATAAAGGGGGCTTTAAAACGCTATCCGCAGTAATGGTCAGATCATCTAAGCAGAAGATCAACAAAGAAACAAGGGCTTTGAATGACACATGGGACCAGATGGACTTCACAGATGTATTCAGAGCATTCCATCTTAAAGCAACAGAATACACATTCTTTTTGAGTGCATATGGTACATTCTCCCAGAATAGATCACATTACTGGGTCACAAATCAGGTCTCAATTGGTACCAAAAGACTGGGATTATTCCTTTCATATTTTCAGAACACAGTGCTTTAAAACTTGAACTCAATCACAAGAGGAAATTTAGAAGGAACAAAAATACATGGAGGTTAAAGAGCATCTTACTAAAGAATGAATGGATCAACCACAAAATTAAAGAAGAATTATTTAAAAAATCATGGAAACAAATGAAAATGAAAACACAACTGTTCAAAACCTTTGGGATGAAAGAAAGGCAGTCCTAAGAGGGAAATGACAAGTCTTTCTCAAGAAACAAGAAAAGTCTCAAATACACAACCTAATTTTACAACTAAAGGAGCTGGAGAAAGAACAGCAAATAAAGCCTAAATCCAGCAGGAGAAGAGAGTTAATAATTACTAGAGCAGAAATCAATGAAATAGAAGCCAAAAGAACAATAGAACATATCAATAAAACTAGGAGCTGGTTCTTTGAAAGAATTAATAGGATTGATAAATCATTAGCCAGACTTGCCAAAAGGAGAAAAGACCCAAATAAATAAAAGGCATCCAAATCAGCAAAGAAGAAGTCAAGCTCTCACTATTCACAGATGACATGATAATCTATATGGAAAACCCAAATGACTCCAACCCAAAACTGCTAGATTTCATACAGGAATTCAGCAAAGTGGCAAGATATAAAATCAATGCACAGAAATCGGTTGCATTTCTATACATTAACAATGAGACAGAAGAATGAGAAATTAAGGAATTGATCCCGTTTACCACTGCACCAAAAGCCATAAGGTACTAAAGAATAAACCTAACCAAAGAGGTAAAGAATCTATACTCTAAATACTACAGAACACTTATGAAAGAAATTAAGGAAGACACAAAGAAATTGGAAAAAAAGAAATGGAAAACTATTCCATCTTCATGGATTGGAAGAATAAATATTGTTAAAATGCCTATGCTACCCAGAGCAATCTACACATACAATGCAATCCCTATCAAAATACCATCAACGTTTTTCACAGAGCTGGAACAAATAATCTTAAAATTTGTATGGAATCAGAAAAGACCCCAAATAGCCAAAGGAATGTTGAAAAAGAGCTAACTGAACATTAAAAAAAAAAAAGGAAGACACACACACACACACACACACACACTCACAAGAAAACCAAAAAGCTGGTGGCATCACAATGTCAGATTTCAAATGATATTACAAAGTTGTAATCATCAAGACGGTATGTTAACAAAAACAGATATGTAGATCAATGGAAAATAATAAAGAATCCAGAAATAGACCCTCAACTCTATGATCAACTAATCTTTAACAAAGCGGGAAAGAACATCCAATGGAAAAAAGACAGTCTCTTCAACAAATAGTGTTGGGAAAATTGGTCATCCACATGCAGAGGAATGAAACTGGATTGCTTTCTTACACCATACACAAAAATAGACAAAAAATGATGAAAGACCTAGATGTGAGATAGGAATCCAACAAAATCCTGAGGGAGAACAGAGGCAGCAACCTCTTTGACCTCGGCCACAACAACTTCTTGCTAGACATGTCTCCAAAGGCAAGGGAAACAAAAGCAAAAATGAACTATTGGGACTTCATCAAGATAAAAACTTCTGCAAAGCAAACAAAACAGTCAATAAAAGCAAAAAACCTACAGAATGGGAGAAGATATTTGCAAACATCTTATCAGAAAAAGGACTAGTATCCAAAATCTGTAAAGAACTTGTCAAACTCAACTCCCAAAAAACAAATAACCCAGTCATGAAATGTGCAGAAGACATGAACAGATATTGCTCCAAAGAAGACATAGAAATGGCCAACAGACACATGTAAAAGTGCTCAACATCACCTGGCATAAGGGACATACAAATCAAAACCACAGTGAGATACCACTCACACCAGTCAGAATGGCTAAATTTAACAAGACAGGAAAGAACAGTTGTTGATGAGGATGCAGAGAAAGGGGCTGCTGGTAGGAATCCAAACTGGTACATCCACTCTGGAAAACATTATGGCGGTTCCTGAAAAATTTAAAAATAGACTTAGCCTATGACCAAGCAATTGCATTACTAGGTATTTACCCAAAAGATATAAACATACTGATTCAAAAGGGTACTTGCACCCCATTGTTTATAGAGACAATGTCCACAATAACCAAACTATGTAAAGAGCCTAGATATCCATTGACAGATGAAAGGATAAAGAAGAGGTGGTAAATATATACAATTAAATATTACTCAGCCATCAAAAAGAATGGAATCTTGGCATTTCCAAGGACATGGATGGACCAGTGGGTATTATGCTTAGTGAAATAAGTCAGTCACAGAGAAATACCATATGATTTCACTTATATGTGGCATTTAGGAAACAAAATAGATGCACATAAAGGAAGGGAAGGAAAAATAAAGTAAGATGGAAACAGAAAGACAGGCAAACCATAAGAGAATCTTGACTATTGGAAACAAACTGAGGGTTGCTGGAGCAGATGTGGGTGAGGGGATGGGATAATTGGTGATAGGCATTACGAAGGGCACTAGATGAAATGAGCACTGGGTGTTATATTGAACTGATGAATCACTAAATTCTACCCCTGAAACTAATAATACAGTATATGTTAACCAAATTGAATTTAAATTAAAAAAAAAGAAGAGACAGGAGAAATCTGAAGGTCTATTGTTGCCCATAATGATGAAGGAAAGGTGCCATGAACCAAGGAAGGCTGACAGCCTCTGGAAGCTGGGAATGGAGCTTGGTGACATCCAGCATGAAAAAGAAGACTTCAGTTCTATCACTGTAAGAAACTAAATTCTATCAATAACCTTAATAAACAAGGAAACAGATTCTTCCCTTGAACCTCCAGAAAGGATATCAGTCCTGGTAATACCTTCATTTAGCCTGGCAGATCTATGTCAGATTTCTAACCCACAGAACTATGAGATAATAAATGGGTATAACACATAGCCACTAACTTTGTGGTAATTTATTATGACAGCAATTAAAAAAAAAACAATGCAATCACTTTTGCTCTAATGTCTAGTCATTAGTCCAAATCTCTTTTTTATAACACAGAAATACTCTTTATACAATAGTGTTCAATGGAAGTTTCCCAGGCTCTTTCTTCTTTACCCAATAGTTATTAAAAAAAAAATAAAACTCTAGTCTACCAAATTAACCAAAGAAAACCAGAATAATCTTTAAAAAGGGAAGAGATAGATTTTACCCTACTGTACTTACACAGAAGTTCTACAACCAGTTGTATATCATTGTATATCAATCTTAAATTGAAAACCGTATAATTCTATCATATGAAATTCCTCTGGGGGGAAAAATCATGTTTAGCCAAGGAATGAAAAAAAAAAGCTTTTAATGGACACTGAAATAAAGTTCTGTTTGACAGTTCAATAGTAATGTCATAGTCACTTCACTTTAATAAGTAGGTTTTCATCAAATGGTTACAATACCAAGGACATGGATGGACCAGTATATACCATACAATATTATATACCATACAATATTAAAGTTCTTAAGTAACTTGGGTTCACATCATAGTCTATTTTAAATAAGTAAAAAACCTGTTTGAAGTTTTGGTTAAAATCATTAGAGTACATGCAGTTGACATCTGTCAAAATAAGTGCATTTTTACTAAGGAAATGGCATTCAGTCACAGTAAATGGTAAGTGTCAAGCAAGCAAATGTAAAAAAATGGTTAGGGCACAAATATAGATATTGTTTTGTTGTATGCCAATAGTATAATCTTTCCAACTCACAAGGAGAGAGATTTAAGTCAATGACAACAGCTGTGAAAAACATTTTTTTTTGGGGGGGACACATTTTCGTAGTCAATACAAAGTTAAAGTTCTCATCCTAGATGTTTTTTTTTCTAGCTTCAACTTGTCACTTATTTTGTCAACAGACATTTTCATGAAAATTTGAAATGATGAAATTTCTCACTGGCAGTATTCCTATCTATCCTTAATTTGAACAGGGATTATTTTAATATAGCATGTTTCCAAGGCCATACCAGGCCAGAGATAAAAATAACAGAGTTTATGCAACACAAAAATGATGATGCAGACAAAAACAAATACTTCTCTGGATCCCCTTTTTGCCATCTTTCCCCTTATTCTATGCACACTCTAGCTCATTAACCAAAAAAGCTGGGCACCATAGAGTGTTTCACGTGTGATGTGTTTTCATGGTTTGCTTACAGCCTTCACCATGTTTCTGCTTTTATTTCTGTCTTTGTCAAGCTCAGATATCTTCAGATATCTCTAGTCACTGATAATAAAAATAAAAGGTTAGTTCTGCCTCTGATGGCCAATGAAGGCATGTTTGCTGCTGCTCTCTACTATCGTGTAGGGCTACGCAGGGCCAATGCCATTGAACAGATGTGATTGTCAGTTGACTTATGAGCTAAACCCAGTCTATCAGAGGCCCCTTACCCCCTCCCCTGTCCTTGGAATGTGGGTTCCACTTGCCTTTCCCATTCCCAGAGGCTGTTCCAAGGACATAGCTTTGATATACTGATATGGTATTGAGAATAGTATATATGACTGAACAGCATATATGACTGAACTAAGTTAAGGCCTCTACAAACTTTTAAGATTTGGTGGGTGGATGTGGGAAATCATATGTCTTACTACAACCCAAGACAAGCCTCAGATAGAAGTTCCCTTTGCTTATTAAAACTGCCACCTATCAACCTGGAGTAGCTTGTCTCTCTTCTGTCTCTCCCTGCCCTTAATTTATAGAGGCTGGTTTTAGATTTCACCTAGGAAGCTCCAGAGAGGGTTATGAACAAACAATGGGGCCACAGGATAGGGATCACAGAGGCTGCTAAAGAGCTGGCTCTAATTTAAGCCTTACCCTAATCCTTCTTTAACTTTTCCAACAAAATATACCTAAAGAGAGAAAAAAGAAAAAAAATGCCCTCTAAGGTAGTCTGCTACAATACACATTCTTTGAAGTCAGGGTTTTAACAATGTATAAACATTTCATGCTTTATTCTGTTATAAGCCTTTGTTTCTTTTAATATAAAGTAATATTTTCAAACAATCACAATCAAGTAAATTTGATGACTGAGAAAAATAAAAGAAATATGAAAGTATAAACAGGTAAAATGATTTTCTTTTTCAGGTTTCTTTTTTTAAGTTTGATAAATTATTATTTATTTGATAGAAAACTTTTGAATTTAATAAGGAAATGGCAATAATTGGTACTTATATGAATTCAAAAGTTTTCACTAAGCACCAAACAGAATAGTTCCCAATCTTTTCACTAAGAACATCTTTTTTTACTGAAAGACTGCCTAAAACTTAACCAGCTTATTTAAATTTTTAATCAAGAAATCTAAAGCTGCCAATCAGAGCTTCTAATTGGCATGAAGTGAACAGATTAACAAATTTGAAGTCATATAATGTGAGTAAAAACTACTTTTAAAAGCTTTGTTTAACCTATATGGATGGGATTTTTTGGCCTCAGGCTGGGTGCCCCACACACTTGCACACAAACAAAAATGAGTAATAAGTATTACACATAAAAAAATAAATAATAAGTGTTCCCTGTACATTCAGAACAATGCCTATTTCTCATGAGGGGCACAAATACAAATCATTTATCCCCAGGGAGAACCAAGCAAGGATGGCAAAGAGAGAAGTCCTATGTCCTGGGGATGTGGCAGAGAGGGCATGAAGAAGCTTCAGGGACCAGGAGGCATCCAGGCCAAACAACCATGAAAGGGTGGATGTCAATGTTATATAGGGAGGGGCCTTCAAGCCTGAAGGAAACAAAACTAGTGAAGACACCTAGTGGTAAAAGTACTGCCTGTTCAGAAGACAATAAGAGAATTTGTTTCTGGTAAGGAGATGTAACCTGATAAGAGACTGTAAATAATGAAAGCAAAATTTCATCCAGGGAGCACCACATACAATGCTGCTCTGTATTTCTCAACAGCAGCTCAATAGAGAATCTTCTTGGCCTGTGTAACCAAGAAGAGTGTAAAACATCTTCCCAATGCTAAGGCTCCCATGATCTTTGAGTGTGGTAACTCACTGAGGGTCACCCTGTAGCCCACTCCCTGCACCAAGGCCCCAGTCCCTTAGAATCAACATTACTCATTAGCAAGAACCTTCCTTAATGGACAATTCTACTACCAAACAAACAAACAAAAAAATCCACACAAGCAAACAAAAGTCCAAATGAAAAGAGATAATCATTGTAAGCTTTAACCTCTCATACTGCATGTATGCCTCAAGTGTCCTGCTGAGAACAAAGTCTGCCCCCTTACTTAAACTGATTCATCACTGCATAGCATAACAAAATTTAGCATATCCCTGCTCCTACTACATACCCCACTCCAAAAAGTAAAAAAAAACACAAAATATAAACTTAACCCAAATAATATTCAACATCAACTTAAGGATCCTACTGTATTACTACTACACTAAGGTATACTAGGTACACTACGGTATTAAAATCATTTCAGCCTATTTACAAAATATCCGCATTCTGAGAGCTCCAGAAGCATTACAAACACTGCTGCATTAGATTTCTCTTCTGGAGATAATTTAAAGTCTTGAAACACGCAAATTTACCTATTTGTCTGCACTACCATGGAGGGGTAATTGTCATAAAAGGCCTACAATCAAAATCCTCATCCTCTGATCTCAGAAACTTTCCTTCAGATCATGCAAGTTAATCTAAAATTGGAAACCCAAAGAGATTAAGTCATACAAAAAGAAATACAAACAGAAAAAAATAAACATAAAAAGGAAGCTGTAAGTGGAATCACACGAACAGTCTAAACTTTGCTAAAGACAGAAAAATTTACTTGATTTACCAGCACTATAGGCATTTTATAAAGTATTCGAGAAGTAATGCTTATAAAAATGGGGGAAATTTTTAAGTGAGACCATCAAACAAAAATAATTTTGTTCTTTGGCAAAGAGTTCTTCCAAAATGTCAAGCCCACAAGAAGTAATGTTTGTCAAAACTGTGTTTAGGCTAACTCACATGCCAGATAACCTTCAGGTCAATTTTGACTCAGGCTGTGCTTGGTGCAGGCATATTAGCAAATACCTGCTTGAGGTAGGCCAAGGAGCCCTGAGGGATTCCGACTGGCTTTTTGTGCTGTACATTGATGTCCAATACCAATGCCTCAGTTTTGTCAAGTGCTTCTGGACCAGTACATCTTTCTGCTATAATTCATTCCTTAGTTCTGAGACATCCTCTTTGATAACTTGCTCTGGTTCCTGGACAAATAATTGCAATATTTTTTGGAGGAAAAAACATTGTCTGTCTCACAATATCCAGAAATTTCTGATACACTGATCAACACCAGTTCTAATTTCTTGCTGATCCCTGCCATTGACATAGCCCTGACTCACAAAAGAAGCAAAACAAGCCTCAAAATATGACTCCAAATCATCTACCAAGGTACTGGTAGAAATTCTTGAAGGGCCTGGCACAGCCTGAAGAAGCAAAGCCTGGCCTCTGGAGTCCCCAGAGTGTCCAGGTAGCTGCCCGGAGAACATACCTCCCAGCAGAGCCAACATTTCTGAAAATCTCTTTTTCAAGGTTTCTAAATTGTCTAATGGAAATGAAACTCCAGTTTCTGGTTACAACCTGCAAGTACTTTAATCAAGTATGAGGTTAAAGGGGTCAGAGTTCTCCATAAGACCACCCTCACTTCTGTAAGTTCAGGGGTCCCCAAAACCACCCTCAGGTTTGAAAATTTATTGAAAGGATGCACAAAATTATGAAAGTTGTTTTATTCATAAATTATTACAGAGAAAGTTTACAAGGTTAAAATCAGCCAAATGAAGAGACATATGAAGCAGAGACCAAGAGGGGCTTAAATGAGGAGCTTCCAGGTGTCCTCTTCCAATCAAGTATGGATGGTGTTACCTCCACCCAGTCACTAATGTGTGACAAAATGTGCAGAGTATTGATATCCAGGGAAGCTCACACAAACCTCTGATGTCCAGTTTTTACTGGGGTTCAATCACATACTACCCAAGTAGCTGATCTTTATTTTCTATCCCCTGCAGACATTGGGCTTAATATCTCTAGTCATCAATTCCTCTGGTGGTCTAAACTGAGACTGTATGACCCAAAGCCCCTATCATAACTCATGGTGATAAAACTCTCTACTAGCCACAGGCCAGAGGCAAGCAAAGACACTCCTATCATGCAGGACATTTCAGGAACGGGAACATAACCTCCAAGTAGCCAAGGACAAAGTTCAGACTGCTTCTAGGTTATTCTTCATGCACCAAACAAATTTTTATCATTTAGATAAACTACAGCTAAAAATCACATTTCTCAAACATAATCATGTAAAAATAAAGCCCTCTAAACCATAGATGTTTAGTCCTCCAATATCAATGAGAAAGTACTTAAATTTCCTTTGTATAGAAAAATCTCTACAGAAAACCCTGGAACCCAAAAGAGTGAATAAAATAAAACATTACACTAGAGACTTACCAAACACTGTTCAGTATAGCTATAAAACCAGATTTTCATTATTTTCTGAAAATCCTAATATGCATGGTGGTGTTTTGATTTTTATTAGTTTCTCAGGTAGTGTCCTTGCCTTGTTTCTTTCCAATATTTGAAAAATGTAAATTATTCATGAAAGGACAGACCCAGAGCAAATAAGAAAAGAAACAGGGAACCAATGACAATTAGCAACCTTGTTTTTTTTTAAAGATTTTATTTGAGAAAGAATGAGAGCTAGAGAGAGCATGAGCAGGGGAGGGGTGGAGAGAGAAGCAGACTCCCCCTTGAGCAGGGAGCCCAACACGAGGCTCTACCCTAGGACCCCAAGAGCATGACCTGAGCTGAGGGCAGATGCTTAACTGACTGAGCCACTCAGACACCCCATTTAGCAAACTTGTCTATAGAATCTTTAGACAACAGAGTAGCAGGAGATATTGGCTTTGAGGATCATCATTAGAATCTCACTTCATCACTGTTTAAATGTGTGTGAATGTGAAGCTGAGATAACGCCCCTATGATTTAGGTGTTTTTCTCCTTAACTATAATATATATATATATTCCCCTCTATGAATAGACCTTGGATTATATATATAAATGCAAGGATTTATAATGATATTCTTGCTTTCTTTTATTCCTCCCTGTTCAAAAGTACTTCTATATTATTTACATACTGAGAAAAATTAGGGAAAATCTAAGTGCACTATAGATAACTGCTGGGATATCCTTATTTATTATGTTAGTTTTGTTCTGGGGAGACTGGTGGCAGTTATTCAGGCAGGGAGCCTATACCAACCTAAGCCTAAAGGATGTAGTGAATAGAATCCAAAGAGCCATCTGAAAAGGGCCTCCTGAAAGGAGCTGTGACCTTCGGTCTATGGCCACAGCAAACCCACAGGCACCATTCAGAAACAGCTAGAGGAATATTCTTCCCACCCTTGGATAACCTCCTCTGACTCCCATTAACTGAATCCAACTACAGACAAGGTTGCAAAGGAGCTGGATAATGTAGTCCAAATAGATGAACCTCATAGGCCGTGGAACAAAGTAGAGAAAAGCAGAGAGTGGAGCCAGAAAGGCAAATACATAGGTCTGAGAACTAAGCTCTGGAGCAGCCCAATGCTTAGAAGTTAAGGAAAGTAGGATGGACATGCAAAGGAGACAAAAAAGGAATAGACAGCAAGTAGCAAGAGAGCCAAGAGAATGTGATATCCTAGAGACAAATAAAGATGTTCAAATAGTAGGGAAGTCCAATTTTCCCAGCACCATTTATTGAAGAGACTGTCTTTTTTCCACTGGATGTTTTTTCCTGCTTTATCAAAGTAGCTGACCATAGAGCTGAGGGTCCATTTCTGGGTTCTCTATTCTGTTCCATTGGTCTATGTGTCAGTTTTTATACCAGTACCATGCTGTCTTTGTGATCATGGCTTTGTAGTATAGCTTGAAATCAGGCAACGTGATGCCCCCAGCTTTATTTTTCCTTTTCAACAATTCCTTGGCGATTCAGAGCCTTTTCTGGTTCCACACAAATTTAAGGGCAGTTTGTTCCAGTTCTTTGAAAAATGTCATTGGTATTTTGATCGGGATGGCATTGAAAGTGCAGATTACTCTGGGTAGCATAGACATTTTAACTATGTTAATTCTTCTGATCCATGAGCATGGAATATTTTTCCATCTTTTTGTTTCTTCTTCAATGTCTTTCAAGAGTGATTTGTAGTTCCTGGAATAAAGATTCTTTATGTCTCTGGTTATGTTAATTCCAAAATAAGGTATGATTTTTGATGCTATTGTAAACGGAATGGATTCCCTAATTTCTCTTTCTTCAGTCTCATTGTTCGTGTATAGAAATGCAACTGATTTCTGAGCATTGATTTTGTATCCTGGTGCATTACTGAACTGCTCTATAACTTCTAGTAGTTTGGGGGTGGAGTCTTTTGGGTTTTCCATATAGAGTATCATGTCATCTGCAAAGAGAGACAGTTTGAATTCTTCTTTGCTGATTTGAATACCCACATGCAAAAGAATGAAACTTGACCACTCTCTCACACCATACACAAAGATAAACTCCAAATGGATGAAAGACCTTGATGTGAGATAGGAAATCCATCAAAATCCTAGAGAAGAACATAGGCTGCAACCTCTTTGACATTGGCCACAGCAACTTTTTTCTTGACACATCTCCAAAGGAAAGAGAAACAAAAGAAAAAATGAACTTGTGGGACTTCATCAAGATAAAATCTCCTGCACAACCAAGGAAAGAGTCCAAAATCTAAGAGGCAGCCCATGGAATGGGAGAAGATATTTGCAAATGACACTACAGATAAAAGATTAGTATCCAAGATCTACAAAGAACTTCTCAAACTCAACCACATCAGGCTCCTCCACTGGAAGCCTGCTTCTTCCTCTCCCACTCCCCCTGCTTGTGTTCTCTCTCTCACTGGCTGTCTCTCTTTCTGTCAAATAAATAAATAAAATCTTTTAAAAAAAGGGAAACAAATAATCAAATCAAAAAATGGGCAGAAGATATGAACAGACACTTTTCCAATGAAGACATACAAATGACTAACAGACACATGAAAAAATGTTCAAAATCTTTAGCCATCAGGGAAATTCAAATCAAAACCACACTGAGATACCACCTTACACCAGTTAGAATGGCAAAAATGGACAAGGCAGGAAACAATAAATGTTGGAGAGGATGTGGAGAAAGGGGATCGCTCTTACATTGTTGGTGGGAATGCAAGTTGGTACAGCCACTTTGGAAAAAGTTAAAAATAGAGCTGCCCTATGATCCAGCAATTGCACTACTGGGTTTTTACCCCAGTGATCCAGACATAGTGAAGAGAATTGCCATATGCACCCCAATGTTCATAGCAGCATTGTCCACAATAGCTAAATTGTGGAGGGAGCCACGACACCCTTCAACAGATGACTGGATTAAGAAGATGTAGCCCATATATACAATGGAATATTACTCAACCATCAGAAAGAACGATTTCTCAACATTTGCAGCAACATGGACTGGACTGGACGAGTTATGCTAAGTGAAATAAGTCAAGCAGAGAAACACAATTATCATATGGTTTCACTCATTTATGGAACATAGGAAATAACAGGAAGATCAGTAGGATAAGGAAGGTAAGAATGACGGGTGGGTAAACAGAAGGGAGAATGAGCCACGAGAGACTATGGACTCTGGGAAACAAATGGAGGGCTTTAGAGGGGATGGGGTGGGGGATTGGGTTAGTCCAGTGATGGGTATTAAGGAGGGCACATATTGCATGGTGCACTGGGTATTATACGCAAGTAATGAATCTTGGAACTTTACATCTAAAACTTGGGATGTACTGTATTGTGACTAACATAACATAATAAAAAATTATTTTTTAAAAAAATATATAGTAGGGAAGTAAAATTTTCAACAGTATCACATGCTACTGCGTAAAAGTAAGTGGACTGAAAATTGACTGCTAGATTTGATAATGTAGATGACACCAGAAACTTTGAAAAGTGTGAAAATGAATGAAGATCACCCAGATGAGAGCAAACAGAAGCTATTCACTCAGAGCTTTCACTATAGTAAGGAACACTGCCACCATCACTTGCATTTGGGAGATATTAAAAAAACTTGCAGAAAAATTGGAAAGCTTTATAGTGGAAAAAAAAGAAGGGGCTTCAGTATCACTTTGATTGAAGGTTGTGGGCATGGGGAAGCTGAAGATAGGCTAGTTAAAAGCAGGACATTGTATGTGATTGGTCTGGGAATCATATTTGGTTTTCTCTGGTTGCTCTGAGTTGGAAGGGGAAGCAGAAATCAGAGAAGCTGGCAAACATTGACTAAGTCCCGACTCTTTTTAAAAAGATTTCATTTATTTATTTGAGAGAGAGAGACAGAGATAGTGACAGAGATAGCAAGAGAGATCATAAGCAGGGCCGAGAGGGAGAAGCACGCTCCCCGCTGAGCAGGGAGACCAATGCGGGGCTGGATCCCAGGACCCTGGGATCATGACCTGAGCTGAAGGCAGATGCCTAACTGACTGAGCCGCCTAGACAGCCCAGGTCCCCAGGTTTTGGGCCAGTTGCTGAAACGGTTGTGCTTTGGTTTCCTGGACTGGTTGTCATGGAGGTTATGGGTCAGAGTTCTATTGTCAAAACGATCTTGCCATTGTCCATTCACATAGTCAGTCTCTCAGGAGTTTCAGTGGAGTACAGGAGTTAAAGAATGATTTGAATGGTGACTGATTGTACAGTCAGGACAGAGAAAGTATTCTAAATATTTAAAACTGAGGTAATTTAATATAGGGGATTGGTGATAGATGAGCTGAGGAAACTAATGTGAAAAACAGTAAGGCAACCCAGAGATAAGCAACATAAAGGCACTTATTCCACCCCTAGAACTGAAGGAGTAATAGAAGACAGTAGTGTTAACCGGATCCCAGAAGCCTGTCCAATCCAGCAGAGGCTAAAACCACTATAGGAGCCACCAAGGAAGTTACAAAAAGGAGGCACTGAGTGGTGGGGCCTGGAGCCATGGAGAAGATACAGGTGATACTAGAAAGGTTACCTCAGAAAGAGAAAAGTGGGGGAAATACATGGTTTTTCCTTTCTTGTCACCATCCACTCTCCCACTAATGTCTCTCATTGGCTAACCCCAGGGAGAAGCAAGCTGACAGGAAATCTGGGAAATGCAGCTCGCAGGTGTCAGTCCTCTTGCAATTTATGTTAGAGTGGGGAAAGTGTGGAAGTGAGAGTGCAAACAGGCATATGACTTACCTAAATGGGTTCAAGAGAGAATGGGTCACTCCTGGAAATGAAGTTGGCTTACTAGGACTAATCCTCCTGCTGTGAGCAATTAAAACTATGAGATAAAGTTTTTGTTTTTGTTTTAAAAACAGTTAAATAATTAAAGTGTTATCAAGAAAAACTGCCATATTTGGGGGAGAGCTGGAATTTAGAAATAAAAGCAAAGCACAAGCAAAAAACAAAGGCACTTTTGCTGAGGAAATCTGTAAAAAAAGGAAAATGTACAAAGTCTTGAGAACAGGGGGCAAGAATCAAGGCTCAAAGCCCTGCAGAGCCTATTGAAGGACATTTGAGCTATTTCTGTTTTTTTTTATTACAAACAAATGGCTGTACAACTCTATAAATATACTAAAAACCACTGACTTGTACATTTTAAACAGATGAACAATATGATAGGTAAATAAATTATGTCTCATAAAGCTATTAGAAAAATAACAAGAATGAGAAAAAGACATTTTTCTGATGAAAAACTGGAAATATTTGCCACTAGTAGGAAAGAGTGTATGCATTCCAAATAGGAGACTGAATCCAGATGGAAAGTCTAGGCAAATAAAATGGTAAATATGTAGGTAAATCATACCAGATACTGACTCTATAAAACCATGACATCAATAATAATGATGCTTTTTGAAGAAAAAAAAAGATAGAATTAAGATTCATGAGGGGCTAAAGTTTCTCACTCTTGGTTTTGGCTCAGGTCCTGATCTCAGGGTCCTGGAATCAAGCCCTGCATCAGGCTCCACCCTCAGCGTCGAGTCTGCTTGAGATTCTCTCTCTCTCCGTCTGCCCCTCCCACTTGTGCTATCTCTCTCTCTTTCTCTTTCTCTAAAATAGATAAATATAATCTTAAAAAAAAGAATTATGGTTCATGAAAAAAAGAGAGAATGAACAAAGGATAGTTAGGAATTCAAAGATCAGCAACAGTTGGCATTTGTTACTATCAACAGGGCTGCAAGTGAAGAGAAGGAAATAGTGTTGTCAGAGCCAAAGGAGAGTTAAACTTGGGAGAAATTTCCCAGTGACAGTTGTTGTCACTGGGACATACGGAATAGGAACATCGAAAGACATAGAAAAGAGAATGAAAAGGCAAGCCAGAGTAGAAAATGAAATTGCCTACAGGTTTAACCAGCAAAGAACTAATACTCTGAATATATAAAGAACTTTGAAAAAACAGTAGGAAAAAGGCAGGCAATCCAGTTGAAAATAAATGTACAACTTGTTTAAGCACTTCACAGAAGAGAAAAACCAAAATAAAAATTATTTACACATGAAAAGGTGCTCAATTTTATAAGTCATCTCCAAACTATGAAATAATACTTTTATGCCTGTGAGCTTGGCAAAATTAAAAATAAAAATTTGGGCAATATCAAGGGTTAGCAAAAACAAAAAGCCATAGGAATTCTCATGCATTGCCAGTAAAAATGTAAATTGACACAATAACTTTGAAAATTGTTAGGCAATGTCTAGTAAACATGACCATACACATACTCCATAATCAAGCAATTTCTCTACCAGGTATTTATCCTCAAACTTATGCATGTATGCATCTAGATAAATGCATAAGGATGCATACTGTATCATTGTCCCTAATATCTCCCAATTGGAAATAGTACAAATATCCATCAACAATAACAGAGATGAATAAACTGATGAATACTCAATTAATGGTATTTTACACAGCTTTATAATATTGAAAATGATGGAACTGCATCTACACACAATAGCATAAATGAAACTTAGAGATATTTACTGAAAGAAGCAAGGCAGAAAATAAAATACAATATAATTTCATCCACTTAAATTTTTAAAAAATACTGGCTAAACAATGGTATATTGCTTAGTGATGTATAAAGTGATAGTGTATTAAAAAGAAACATGGAAATGATTATCAGACAGGATTGTGGATAGTTCATCCATGGTAAAAAAAAAAGGGGGGGGGAGGAGAAGGTAGAGAGTATACTGGAATAGTTGCAGGGAAATCCACATATGTGGTAGTAAAAGACAGACTTTAGAACCAAAGGGCATGGTATTTACCCCATTTGTCTGACCTTCAGAAAATTTGGCAATTTCTTTTTGCCTCTCAGCCTCCTTATCTGTAAAACAGGGAAAATAATGGTAGTTATCAAACAGAAAGCACCCAGACAATTCTAAGCACAGAGAAAGCACTCAATAAATGGTAGTTGTAAGTATTATTGATTTTAGGCTCCCCATTTACTCAATATTTATTAACCACCTACTATATGCCAGAAACTGCATGATGTTTACCCTCAAGAGAGTTATAATATATCAGAGGAGATGGTCATCTAGACAATAGTTTTATTGAGAGCTTATGTGACATTGCATTCTAAATGTTTTATAAAAAATAAAATGGACTGTAACAATGTACAAAGTTTGGTGTAAAGATCAAGCCATTAATTTCTCACCAAATGCTCAATTTAATCCAGTTACGGCATGTGAACAAATGCAGTTTTGTTACTTTTATTTGTTTTAAAATCTATCATCTACTAGCTCATCAATTACTAATAAATCTCTAGATATGGCCAGAATTCAAGATCTCACAATATTCTGTCTTTCCAATTAAACATCACATTCTCATGTATTCATTCAATATTTATTAACATTTATTATATGTAAAGTCTTGGGATTAACACAAAGATGTAAATCAGTCCTTCTCAAAAATGACCTCAGCCCAATGTGAATGCAGACATTTAAAAAATAGACAATGCAATCTAATATGTGTAGAAAGTGTGTAAAAAGAGATTGGAATAAGTTATTACAGGAGCATTTAAGAGGAAAGAATGGGTTGTTTGGTACCCTCAGAGGTCAGGCAAGGGCTTTCTGGAAATGTGATATGTGAACTAAAATTTAGGAGATGAGTAGAATGTAAACAGATGAATGTAATGTATTAGGGTGCAAGGATAATAAAGGCAGTATTAGAATCATGTGGGAAGATTGTTGGATGCACCATGGCATGTTCTGGAATTTAATGTGGTATGGAAAGACTCGAGAATAGAGTGCAGTGATTGACTGATGAGCAGTGAAGTTGGGAGATGGAAGCAGGTATGATGAGGCTAGATCATGAAAATACCTGTATGCTAAACTAAGATGTTTGACTTTCATTTCAAAGACGGAAAAAAAAAGATGATGAGAAACGATTGAACAAAAAACTTCAAGCACGAAAGCAAATTGTCTTACTGACGAACTTCTAACCAATTGTATCTGTTGTCTCCTTTATACCCAACCTAAGCTCCTGCTTTTACCAAACAAAGATGGAACCCAGATCTGCCTTATTTAAGCAATTGACCTTGATGAGTGTTTTACACTATGGTTCAAGTATTTTGCTCTTCCTCAAACTTACACCCATTGCTGCTAGAGTGACAAACTGTAAGCATTCAGTGAGGACGATGAACGAGAGCCATTTAGGGAGTCTTGTGGAGTATTAAGTATCTAAAAGGTGGGATCTAAGAGAGGATTTACTCTGCTTTTATTGTGGTGGCCAGGGAAGATAAATCTTTTTACCCGACTTCTCCGGGTATATGTGGCAAGTCCTGGCTTGTCTCATTAGCTCCTCTTGCCTCCATGAGTAAATGCGTATAAGGCCAAAGAACCTATGGGAAAGATAATGCCTGAATTGACTTCCCCAGACCTTAGGGAGCGTGCAATTAGATCTTGTACTTAGAAATGTGCTCACTCCGGACGCCTGGGTGGCTCAGTCAGTTAAGCATCTACCTTCAGCTCAGATCATGATCCTAGGGTCCTGGGATCGAGTTCCGCATCGGGCTCCTTGCTCAGTGTGTGGGGGGCTGTTTTTCCCTCTGCCTGCCGCTCCCGTTGCTTGTGCTCTCTCCATAAATAAATAAATAAATAAATAAATAAATAAATAAAATCTTTTTAAAAAGAAAGAAATGTACTCATTCACAGTTCACATTCCAGATCCTGAAGTCCAAAGAAAGCATTTGTGACAACAGGATATTTTTAGCTCTTTTGAAGCACTCTTCCCCTTCACATCTCCCAATAAAAAGAAAGTCTAACTGTGTGTTATACACAACTAATGAATCATTGAACACTACATCAAAAACTAATTATGTACTTACTATATGTTGGCTAACTGAACAGAATAATAATTAAAAAATTAAAATAAAATAAAATTATAATCCAAGAAAAAAATGTAAGTCTAGATGTTTAACTCTCAAACATGTTTCAAAGACTGAATTGTATAGGACAGAAGGGGACTTCCTTTAACGTGGAAAAAATGTTAAACTGGAAGAAGCTGAGATATTTTCCTATGACAGTAAACCAAAAATTATAAAAAACTGACTCCAAGATACGAGAATTCCACTAGTCTGAACAAAAGAATTATAGAAGCCAAAGGGCTACCTTTATAACTTGAAGGAAAGGCATTACATTTGTCTTTCTATTTGAAGTGAGCAGATATGTGTGTGCTGTAGGAGTCATGATGAGGAGAAAGTGAAGGAGACTGAGAAACACCTTTCTCTAGATTTCACCTTAATCAATAGAATATATTGTTACATTGACTGTATAAATACTGTAAAAGGAATCCAAAAATATAGTTCTTCAACAATAAAAGAGTGAACCAAATTCAAGCACAGAGAAGAATAACATTAAGGAGAAAAGAGAAACAAAACCTGTGCTCTTAGAGAAATGTAGTTAAATATAAAACTGTTCACAGACAGGCTATTTCCCAACCTTCAAGGGAACAACAGCGCCCTTTGATATATAACCAACTGTGAAGGGACCAGAAGGATTCAAAATAAAAAGTTAAATGGACAGAACCTAGGAACTTGACACACGAGGGTGGAGAGAAATAAAAGAAATGAGAAAGGAAACTGCTAAACTGAACATTATTCTGACAAAAATTGAGCATTGATTTTATTTTATTTTTTAAAGATTTTATTTATTTACTTATTAGAGAGAGAGAAAGTGAGCACAAGTGGGGTGAGGGGCAGAGGGAGAGTGAGAGGGACAGGCAAACTCCCAACTGAGCATAGAGCCAGACTCTGGCTCTATCTCAGGACCCTGAGATCGAAGTCAGATGCTTAACCAACTGAGCCACCCAGGCACCCCAAGCATTGATTTTAAAGTGAGATTTCATAAGTCTGAATTTGCTTTAGATGCGTTTGTGTGTGTGTGTGATTTATTTCCCTTCTCATGTATTACCTCACCAACACTCTAGCATTGTTTTTTGTTAAATGAAAAAAATTTGTGCCACTAGCAGTGATCATCACCACAAAAAAATTTACAAATGCATTTGTTTAAAGTCTTCCTTATACAAAGTATTGCTTACATAAAATATTTTCAGACACATAATTATCTGCCAGTTTTTCTCTGCCTTCTGCTTTGATTATAGAACAAAACTGTTGCTGTCTATGAGCTACTGCAGAGCAACTAAAATTAAATCATGTGAAACCTCTACCCAGTGAAAAATATTTAGATAATATTATTTCAATAAGGCATCATCTATGACGGTTTGTGTAACAGAGGACCTAGATATTAAGGTTTCTTCCAAACTAGAAACCTCTGGGGCTATTTTAATGAAGAGGTACATTCCAGAGATCAGACTACTGTTTATATCTTCTTCATTTCTCAACAATTAGCTCTGATTCTTTTTAGGGAAGAACCAACCTTTATGAATCACATACCCTGAATACATATAACCAGGCTAGTGAATTCTCATTATCTCTATATCCTCCTTCCCCTGAGAGTTCCTTACAAACCTCCCCTGGTAGCTTCTAGGTGTACACTCATTAAAATGGCATTGATTTGCCTAGAGGTGTTGAAACTGGAGTTACAGGGTGAGGATCAAAGAAGACTGACAAAGTACCTCAACCACTATCATTTATCTGATAAAATAACATCAGTAATTAGAACATTAGCTGAATAGTAGTGATAGAATCTGCCCCCCCATTGTGGTGGTGGAGATCTGAGGATGCCATCCCTGTGATAACAAAGTTGGATATTCTACTAATATATAACCAGGGTAGGAAGAAGTGGTTAATGAGGGAGACAGGAAATTTGGAGTAACTTTCTTCCCCTTATCATTTACTACTCTTTACCACTATGTGTAAACCAGGGTGTGTGCTGGAAAGGGGCAGGAAACAAGCCACTACCATTTTTGAGCTTCTTACCAGTTATCTCAAGGTTTTTTCCATGTATTTTCTCACTGACGGACTCACAATATCTATTTCAACAGCATGCTTATCTACATATTATGAATAGTCATCTCTGTCAATTCCTGCTCCACCAAGCCCATCATTACCAGTTGTAAAGGCATTCAACCTGCTGCTTCTTCCTTGCTCAGTGCCTGAGGAATTACTGACCTATTGTAGAACTATATTAGGAAAACTTTCCTTCAATTTTACTGTTTCATTTTATTTTTTTAAATTTTGTTTTATTATGTTATGTTAGTCACCATACAGTATATCATTAGTTTTTGATGAGTGTTCCATGATTCATTGTTTGCATATAACACCCAGTGTTCCATGCAATACGTGCCCTCCTTAATAGCCATCACCCAGCTAACTCAAATCCCCACCCCCTTCCCTCTAAAACCCTAAGTATGTATACCGTAGTCCATAGTCTCTCAAGGTTCATCTCCCCGTCTGATTTCCCCCTCTTCATTTTTCCCTGCCTTCTCCTAATGTCCTCCATACTATTCCCTATGTTCTACATACAAGTGAAACCATTTGATAATTGTCTTTCTCTGCTTAACTTATTTCACTTAGCATAATCCCCTCCAGTTCCATCCATGTTGATGCAAATGGTGGGTTTGTCCTTTCTGATGGCTGAGTAATATTCCATTGTATATATGAACCACAACTTCTTTGTCCATTCGTCTGTTGAAGGGCATCTCAGCTCCTTCCACAGTTTGGCTATTGTGCACATTGCTGCTATGAACATTGGGGTGCATTTGGCCCTTCTTTTCACTACATCTGTATCTTCGGAGTAAATACCCGGTAGTGCAATTGCTGGGTAATAGGATAGCTATATTTTTAACTTTTGAGGAACCTCCACACCATTTTCCAAAGTGGCTGTACTTAATTCATTCCTGAGTGGCTGTACCAACTTGCATTCCCACCAACAGTGTAAGAGGCTTCCCCTTTCTCCATATCCACGCCAACATTTGTTGTTTCTTGCCTTGTCAATTTTTGCCATTCTAACTGGTGTAAGGTGGTATCTCAATGTGGTTTTGATTTGAATTTCCCTGATGGCTAATGATTTCGAACATTTTTTCATGTGTCTGTTAGCCATTTGTATGTCTTCTTTGGAGAAGTGCCTGTTCATATCCTCTACCCATATTTTGACTTGATTATTTGTTTTTTGGGTGTTGAGTTCGAGAAGTTCTTTATAGATCTTGGATACCAGCCCTTTATCTGAAGTGTCATTTGAAAATATCTTCTCCCATTCCATGGGTTGCCTCTTAGCTTTGTTGACTCTTTCCTTTGCTGTGCAGAAGCTTTTTATCTTGATTAAGTCCCAAAAATTCATTGTTGCTTTTGTTTCCCTTGCCTCTGGAGATGTGTCTTGAAAGAGCTTGCTGTGGCCGACGTCAAAGAGGTTACTGCCGATGTTTTTCTCTAGGATTTGATGGATTCCTGTCTCACATTAAGGGTCTTTCATCCATTTAGAGTTTATCTTTGTGTATGGTGTAAGAGAATGGTTGAGTTTCATTCTTCTGTATATAGCTGTCCAATTTTCACAGGACTATTTATTGAAGAGATGTCTTTTTCCATTGGACATTTTTTCCTGCTTTATCAAAGATCAGTTGACCAGAGAGTTGAGGGTCCACTTCTGGGCTCTCTGCTCTGTTCCACTGATCTATGTTGTCTGTTTTTGTGGCAGTATCATGCTATCTTTTTTATCACAGCTCTGTATTATAGTTCAAAATCAGGCAATGTGATGCTCCCAGATTTGTTTTTCTTTTTCAACATTTCCTTGGTGATTCGGAGTCTTTTCTGGTTCCATACAAGTTTTAGGATTGTTTGTTTCAGCACTTTGAAAAATGCTGTTGGTATTTTGATCGGGATGGCATTGAAAGTATAGATTGCTCTGGGCAGCATAGACATTCTAACAATGTTTATTCTTCCAATCCATGAGCATGGAAAGTTTTTCCATCTTTTTGTGTCTTCTTCAATTTCTTTCATAAGTGTTGTTTAGTTTCTAGTGCGTAGATCCTTTACCTCTTTGGTTAGGTTTATTCCCAGGTATCTTATGGTTTTTGGTGTTATTGTAAATTGAATTGATTCCCTAATTTTTCTTTCCACAGTTACGTTGTTAGTGTGTAGGAAAGCAACTGAGTTCTGTGCATTGATTTTGTATCCTGCCATATTACTGAATTGCTGTATGAGTTCTAGTAATTTGGGGGTGGAGTCTTTTGGGTTTTCCACATAAAGTATCATGTCACGTACGAAGAGATAGAGTTTGACTTCTTTGCCAATTTGGATCTTTTATTTCTTTTTGTTGTCTCATTGTTGTTGCTAAGACTTCCAGTACTACATTCAATTTTACTGTTTTAAACTTCCCAGTATGCAGTATATGTAGGGCTACTCCCTGGGCATGTCTGTGTCCACTAAATTGCTGCTGTTCCTGCTCTCTACAACAGAGTTGAATATACTAAACAATTATCAACTCCATTTCCCATTTGGGAACTAATTTCCTGTCCTAAATTTGTGTCACCTAAGATTTTGGGTGCTCAAATGCCATGCTTTTAGTTCTTTTCAGGCCCCTCACTCAAAGGTTAGATTATCTAATGTGCCCTGAGTAACTGGCTGGAGAGATGGTTTTAAATATGCCCACAGATTCTTTGGTCTCCCTCTCTTTAAGAGGTATAACTTAATTGCCCTTTCCTGAGTGTATGCAGACTTAGAGACTCGTTGCTAATGAGTAGAATAATGCAGAAAAGACAGTATGTGACTTCAGAGACTAGATCATAAAGGCACTGTGACTTTCCCCTCTTTCCTTGATCACTCAATCTGGGATAAGCCAGCTGCTGTGTCAGGAGAAAAGGTCCATGTGAGAAAGAATTGCATCTTTTTTTTTAAAGATTTTATTTATTTATTTGACAGAGATAGAGACAGCCAGCGAGAGAGGGAACACAAGCAGGGGGAGTGGGAGAGGAAGCAGGCTCATAGCAGAGGAGCCTGATGTGGGGCTCGATCCCATAATGCTGGGATCATGCCGAGCCGAAGGCAGATGCTTAACTGCTGTGCCACCCAGGCGCCCCAAGAATTGCATCTTTTAACAATGGTGTGAACAACAGGGCATTTTGTGATTTGATGCTATTGTCCTAACCAAGTCTTCAAATGACTACCACCCAGGCTGAATCTTCTTTTTCAATTTTTATTTATTTATTTTTATTTATTTTTTTTTAAATAATAATTTTTTTATTATATTATGTTAGTCACCATACAGTACATCCCTAGTTTAAATTCCTGTTACTTAACATACAGTGTAATATTAGCTTCAGGTGTAGAATTCAGTGATTCATCACTTACATACAATACCCAAGTGCTCATCCTAACAAGTGCCCTCCTTAATACTCATCAACTATTTAACCCATCCCCATCCCTACTTCCTCACCAGTAACCCTTAGTTTGTTCTCTTTAGGTAAGAGTCTGTTTCCTGGATCACCTCTTCTCTTTCCATCTGTTTTGTTTCTGATATTCCACATATGAATGAAATCATATGGTACTTGTCTTTCTCTGAGTGACTTATTTTGCTTAGCATAATACTCTCTAGCTCTGTCCATGCCATGCAAATGGAAGATTTCATTCTTTTTCATGGCTGAGTAAGATTCCATTATATATAGATATATATCTATATCTATATATATCTATCTATCTGTCTTCCTTATCCATTCATCAGTCAATGGACATTTGAACTCTTCCCACAATTTGGATATTGTTGATAATGATGCTATGAACATTAAGGTGCTTGTGTCCCTTCAAATTAGTATTTTTGTATCCTTTGGGGTAAATACCTAGCAGTGCAATTGCTGGATCATAGGGTAGCTTTATTTTTTTTTTCTTTAGAGATAGAGACTGAGAGTGCATGCAGATGTGCATGAATGGAGGGAGGGGCAGAGGGAGAGGGAGAGAGAATCTTAAGCAGGTTCCATGCTGAGCTTGGGACTCAATCTCATGACACTGAGATCATGACCTGAGCCAAAATCAAGAGTCAGATGCTTAACCTACTGAACCATCCAGGCACCCGAAGGTAGTTCTGTTTTTAACCTTTTGAGGAACCTCCACACTGTTTTTCTGAGTGGCTGCACCAGTTTGCATTCCCACCACTACAGCTTTGTAATATAACTTCCAGTCCAGAATTCTGATGCCTCCAGCTTTGCTTTTCTTTTTCAAGGTTGCTTTGGCTATTCAGGATCTCTTGTCTTTCATACAAAATTTAGGACTTTTTCTTCCAGCTCTGTGAAAAATGCTTGTGGTATTTTGAAAGGGATTGAATTAAATGTGTAAATTGTTTTGGGTAGTATAAGCATTTTAATAATATTTGTTCTTCCAATCCATAAGCGTGGAATGTTTTTTCCATTTCTTTGTGTCATCTTCAATTTCTTTCATCAGTGTTTTACAGTTTTCAATGTACAGATTTTTTACCTCTTTGGTTAGGTTTATTCCTAGGTATCTTATGGCTTTTGGTGCAATTGTAAATTGGATTGATTCCTTGATTTCTCTTTTTACTGCTTCATTATCGGTGTATAGAAATGCAACAGATTTCTATATGTTGATTTTGTATCTTGCAACTTTACTGAATTTGTGTATCAGTTCTAGCAATTTCTCAGTGGAATTTTTGGGGTTTTCTATATAGAGTATCATATCATCTGCAAATAGTGAAAGTTTGACTTCTTTCTTGCAGATTTGGATGCATTTTATTTCTTTTTGTTGTCTGATTGCTGAAGTTAGGACTTCCAGTACTTTATTAATTAAGAGTGGTTAGCCCTCCTGACCAGGGCCTGCCTGATGGCTCTGCTCAAAGTTTGTGGCTTCCCCCGCACCAGCCTTCCTGATGTATGGGTGATACACTGCAGTGGGTGTCAGGGTGAGGGACAGTCATATTTGCTCCTGAGGTCCCAGCAGTCAACAACAAAAAGTGTGCAGGAGTTCGTCAGGGGGCTTGGGGGTGGGGCACATAGCTGGGCACTAGGCTGTGGGTCTGCCTTGCTACTTTGCTGCCATCTGGCCTTGCCACTGCCTCCACCGCCACCCTCATGAGCCTGGCCTCTCAGAGCCCCTGCCAGGGCACCCCACAGATCAGGGAGATGTCTTACAAACCAAACGTGGCTGTGCACATGCCTTCCCCTTCCCTCAATATTGCTGGGAATGTCCACCAACCCTACACCAGTCTGGTGACATCCTCACAGTACTGCTACCTGCTGAGTGACTACAGGCCACATTCTCCAGGCTACACCCAGGGAACCAGGAACAGCTGTGTACCCCAAAGCAAATATGCTGAACTGTTGGCCATCATGGAGGAGTTGGGGAAAGAGATTAGATCCACATATGTGCAGAGCACGAGAGCCATGAAGAGACTTAAACAAGGCATTATTCACACCAAAAGGCTGGTTCCAGAAAGCTTGGTTGAAACGGAACAGAATGCCAGATCCTAGCTGCCTGTTAGTTTGGAAGGTTTTCCATCTCCATCCAAGATGAGAAATTACAGGTCATCTCCCATGTTCAGATGAAACTCCTGCTTTCAAAATGGTAACAGTTTGGTTTCTCCTTCCCGTGTCTCTACCATGGCTCATGAGGCTTTGAGATTGAAAAATATTTTGCAGTTGATTAAGATTTACATTTTAAATAGTTAGGAACTACCCGCAGTTTTGTTTTTGTTTTTGTTGTAAGCATTAATTTAAAAGATGTGCATAAAATATACCTATTTCACCACAAAGATACCAGTGTCTCTTTTTCATCATTTTTTTTAATACATTTATGTAACCCAGGCTGTTTTTGTTTTTTGTTCCTTTTCATAAGCTAACACAACAATTCTGTAGGTCTTGTTTCTAGTGTATACATTTGCCACATGGTGTGGATTCCACTTAATGAAACATCTTTTGTGTTTAAGCATTTGCTTGCATGACTATAAGAGCTTTGAAATCCTTTTAAAAAATACACAGGTTATAAATGCAGAAGAAAGAGCAACCTACCTAACCTAACAAGAACCCCCCCAACATTTTCCTACAAAGACTGTATGTGGATTTCTGTTCTGCCTTACCTATAAATTGATCCAAACATCTGGAAGAAAATGACTAATTATTGTTTGCATCTTTGTGTATATTACTTGATGTAATAAAACTTATTTACATTAAAAAAAAGTGGTGAGAGTGGACATTCCTGTCTTGTTCCTGACTGTAGAGGAAAAGCTTTCAGTATTTCCCCATTAAGGATGATATTAGCTGTGGGTTTTTCCTGTTTGTCCTTTATGAATGTTGAGGTATATTCCCTCTATCCCTACTTTGTCAAGGGTTTTTTTTTTTATCAGGAATGGATGTTGTACTTTGTCAAATGCTTTTTCTGCATTCATTGAGAGGATCATATGGTTTTTATCCTTTCGTTTATAAACGTGGTGTATCACATTGATTGATTTGCGAATGTTGAACCACCCTTGCAACCCAGGAATAAATTCCACTTGATCATGGTGAATGATTCTTTTAATGTACTGTTGGATTAGATTTGCTAGTATTAGGTGAAAATTTTTGCATCCGTGTTCATCAGGGATATTGGCCTGCAATTCTGTTTTTTAGTGGAGTCTGTCTGGTTTTGAAATCAGGTTAATGCTGTCCTCATAGAAAGAGTGTGGATGTGTTCCTTCCATTTCTATTTTTTGGAACAGTTTGAGAGAATAAGTATTAACTTTTCATTAAATGTTCGGCAGAATTATCCTGGGAAACTGTCTGGCACTGGACTTATGTTTGTTGGGAGATTTTTGATTACTGATTCCATTTTTTTGCTGGTTATTGGTCTGTTCAAATTTTTTATTTCTTCCTCTTTCAGTTTTGATAGTTTATATGTCTCTAGAAACTTATTCATTTCTTTCAGATTGTCCAATTTGTTGGCATATAATTTTTCATAATATTCTCTTATAATTGTATATCTGTGGTGCTGATTGTTATTTATCCTCTCTC
The DNA here is from genome assembly GCF_002007445.2 of Ailuropoda melanoleuca. Taxonomy (NCBI): domain Eukaryota; kingdom Metazoa; phylum Chordata; class Mammalia; order Carnivora; family Ursidae; genus Ailuropoda; species Ailuropoda melanoleuca. The sequence goes on from NC_048238.1 coordinate 64,616,059, forward strand.
ATTTGTGATTTTATTTATGTGGGTCCTTTATCTCTCTCTCTCTCTCTTTTTTTTTTTTGGTAAGTCTGACTAGGGCTTTATCAGTTTTGTTAATTATTTCAAAGAACCAGCTCTTGGTTTCATTGATCTGTTCTACTGGTTTTTTTGTTTGTTTGTTTGTTTGTTTCTATATCACGTATTTCTTCTTTAATCTTTATTATTTTGCTTCTTCTGCTGGCTTTAGGCTTATTTATTGTTCTTTTGCTAGCTCCTTTATTTATAAGGATAAGCTGTGTATTTGAGATTTTTCCTGCTTCTTGAGATAGGCCTGTATTGCTATATACTTCCCTCATATGACTACTTTTGCTGCATCCCAAAGGTTTTGGACCATCATGTTTTCATTTTGTTTCCATGGTTTTTTTTTTTTTTAATTTCTTAATTTCCTGGTTAACCCATTCATTCTTTGTAGGATGTTCTTTAACCTAAATGTAATTGTGGTCTTCCCCAATTTTTTTCTTGTGGTTGACTTCAAGTTTCAGAGTGCTGTGGACAGAAAAGCTCCATAGTACAATTTAATCTTTTTGTACTTCTTGAGGCCTGATTTGTTACCTAGCATGTGATCTATTCTGGAGAAATCCCATGTGCACTTGAAAAGAATGTGTATTTTGCTGCTTTAGAATGAAATGTTCTAAATATTTCTTTTAAGCCCACCTGGTCCAGTGTTTCTTTGTTAATTTTCTGCTTAGATGATCTATTTATTGGTGTGAGTGGAGTGTTTATATCCCCTATTATTATTGTATTATTATCAATGAATTCATTTATGTTTGTTATAAGTTGTTTTATATATTTGAGTGATCCCAGGTTGGGAACATAAGTATTTACAATTATTAGATCCTCTTGGAGAGTACTTTTTATTATGATATAAGGACCTTCTTCATCTTTTGTTACAGTCTTTGCTTTAAAATCTAGTTCATCTTATAGAAGTATTGCTACTCCAGCTTTCTTTTGATGTCCATTTGCATGATAGATGGTTCTCCAACCCCTCACTTTCCATCTTCAGATATCTTTAGGTCTAAAATGAGTCTTTTCTAGGCAGCATATCAGTGGGTCTTATTTTTTATCCACTCTGATGGACCTTATGTCCTTTGATTAGAGTGGTTAGTCCATTTACATTGAGTAATTATTGATAGATATGTATTTAGTGCCATTATATTACTTGTTTTGTCATTGTTTCTGGAGATTTTATCTGTCTTTGTCCCTTTTGTTCTTTCTTTCCTTCTCAAAGAATCCACTTCAATATTTCTTGCAGGGCTGATTTAGAGGACACGGACTCCTTTAGTTTTTGTTTTTCTGGGAAACTCTTTATCTCTCCTTCTATTCTGAATGATAGCCTTGCTGGATAGTATTCTTGGTTGCATATTTTTCCCATTGAACACTTTGAATATATCATGTCACTCCCTTTTGGCGTGCCAAGTTTCCATTAAGAAATTTCCAGCTGGCCTTATGGGTCATCCCTTGTAAGTTAAGAACTTCTTCTGTCTTGCTGTTTTAAGATTTTTTTTTCTTTTTTTCCTTATCACCATATTTTGTAAATTTAACTATAATATGTCTTGGTGTTGGTCTGCTTCTGTTGACTTTGATGGCTAATCTAAATCGTTCTACTATTTATGCACTCCAGCCAGCAGTAAGAGGGTAAGAAAGTGAAGGATGCACCTTGTCTCTGGAGGGGCTTGATTCAAAAGGGGCAAAATTATTTCCTCTCACATTTCATTAGAAAGACCTTAGTGACTTGGCCACATGCGGCCTAGAAGGAAAGAGAGAATATAATTATGTTTAGGGTGTCATATGTTAAGATAAAACATGAGGTCTTATTACTAAAAGAAGAAAGGGAAATGAGAATGGTGGGATCTAACAAGCAGTGTCACAGACTTCATAGTAAAATTCTATGAATGTAGGGATTGCCTCTTAGTTTTATAACTTTAATGATTACCATATTCATTGTGGAAGTCTTGGGTAGAGAACAGTGGCAAAGATTCTATCCTTGGCTAAACTCTACTCATGCTCCTCTGAGCTTTTTCAACTAGTCTTCAACTTTTAGACTTTCATGTTCATCTCTGCATTGTCTAATTTTACAACAAATTCTAAGTTTAACCACAATACCCTATCTTCAATATCTGATCACTCTCCATATCTAATGGGGTTCTTCATCCTCCACTATCCTCCCAGTGGTATCTAATCTTCTTGGCCTGTCTTCAGCAAGAATCCTATCAGATCAGTTTAGTCAGGATCCCCTTTACCCCTGATGTTTCTCTAATTAATTTTCCATCTGCTGAAACCCTGACCTGCTCCTTGGCTACAAATTTCCAATTGCCCAGGTTGTATTTAGAATTGAGGACAATCTTTCTCACTCTTCAGACCCCATTGCAATATGCCTATACTTATTACAGTAGCCCCCCCTCCCCTTGAAAATGTCTTCTTCATAGTTTTTTAACTGTTTCATGGATTTGTTTTTCTTTCTTTATTTATTTTTTAATAATAATTTTTATTATGTTATGTTAGTCACCATACAGTACATTCTTTGTTTTTGATGTAGTGTTCCATGATTCATTATGTGCATATAAGACACAGTGCACCATGCAATATGTGCCCTCCTTAATACCCATCACCGGACTATCCTAATCCATGACCCCCCCCCCCCGAATCCCTCCGTTTGTTTCCCAGACTCCATAGTCTCTCGTGGCTCATTCCCCCTTCTGTTTACCCACGCGTCATTCTTCCCTACCTTCTTCTACCGATTTTCCTGCTATTTCCTATGTTCCATAAATGAGTGAAACCATATGATAATTGTGTTTCTCTGCTTGACTTATTTCACTTAGCATAATCTCCTCCAGTCCAGTCCATGTTGCTGCAAATGTTGAGAAATCGTTCTTTCTGATGGCTGAGTAATATTCCATTATATATATGGACCACATCTTCTTAATCCAGTCATCTGTTGAAGGGTGTCTTGGCTCCCTCCACAATTTAGCTATTGTGGACAATGCTGCTATGAACATTGGCGTGCATATGGCCCTTCGCTTCACTATGCCTGTATCTTTGGGGTAAAGACACAGTAGTGCAATGGTGGATCATAAGGGAGCTCAATTTTTAACATTTTGAGGGACCTCCACACTGTTTTCCAAAGTGGCTGTACCAACCTGCATTCCCACCAACAATGTGGGAGGGATCCCTTTTCTCCACATCCTCTTCAACATTTGTTGTTTCTTGTCAATTTTTGCCATTCTAATGGGCATAAGGTGGTATCTCAATGTGGTTTTGATTTGAAATTCCCTGATGGCTAATGAGTTTGAACATTTTTTCACGTGTCTGTTAGCCATTTGTATGTCTTCATTGGAAAAGTGTCTGTTCATATTTTCTGCCCATTTTTTGATTTGATTATTTGTTTCTCGTGTATTGAGTTTGAGAAGATATTGTAGATCTTGGATAATAATTTTTTATCTGTAGTGTCCTTTGCAAATATCTTCTCCCATTCCGTGGGCTGCCTCTTAGTTTTTTGGACTGTTTCCTTGGCTGTGCAGAAGCTTTTTATCTTGATGAAGTCCCACAAGTTCATTTTTTCTTTTGTTTCTCTTGCCTTTGGAGATGTGTCAAAGAGGTTGCAGCCTATGTTCTACTCTATTATTTCGATAGATTCCTGTCTCACATCAAGATCTTTCATCCATTTGGAGTTTATCTTTGTGTATGGTGTGAGAGAGTGGTCAAGTTTCGTTCTTTTGCATATAGCTGTCCAATTTTCCCAGCACCATTTATTGAAGAGGCTGTCTTTTTTCCACTAGATGTTTTTTTCATTAGAAACTTTTATCAACAGCTTTATGCCAAGAAATTAAACAACCTGGAAGAAATGGATGCTTTCCTGGAAACCTATAAACTATCAAGACCAAAACAGGAAGAAATTGATTTAAACAAACTGATTAATTATGAAGACACTGAAGCAGTGATTAAAAACCTCCCCAAAAACAAGAGTCCAGGGCCTGATGGATTCCCCGGGGAATTCTACCAAACATTCGAAGAAGAAATAATGCCTCTTCTCCTGAAGCTGTTTCAAAAAATAGAAACAGAAGGAAAACTACCAAACTCATTCTATTAGGCCAGTATTACCGTGATCCCCAAACCAGGCAACGATTCCATCAAAAAGGAGAATTACAGACTGATATCCCTGATGAATATGAACACCAAAATTCTCAACAAGATCTTAAGTAATAGGATCCAACAGTACATTAAAAGGATTAACCATCATGACCAAGTGGGATTCATCCCTGGGAAGCAAGGGTGGTTCAACATTCGCAAATCTATCACTGTGATAGATCACATCAACAAGAAAAGAGTCAAGAGCCATATGATCTTCTCAGTTGATGCAGAAAAAGCATTTGACAAAATACATCATCCATTCCTGATTAAAACCCTTCAGAGTGTAGGGATAGAAGGTACATTCCTCAATTTCATAAAAACATCTATGAAAAGCCTACGGCGAATATCATTCTCAATGGGGAAAAGCTTGAAAGCCTTTCCCTTAAGATCAGGAACACGACAAGGATGCCCACTCTCGTCATTATTATTCAACATAGTACTAGAAGTCTTTGCAACAGCAATCAGACAACAAAAAGGCATAAAAGGTATTCAAATCGACAAAGAAGAAGTCAAACTGTCTCTCTTCACAGATGACATGATACTGTATATGGAAAATCCAAAAGACTCCACCCCCAAATTACTAGAACTTATAGAGCAATTCAGTAGTGTGGCAGGATACAAAATCAATGCTCAGAAATCAGTTGCATTTCTATATACGAACAATAAGACTGAAGAAAGAGAAATTAGAGAATCCATTCCACTTACAATAACACCAAAAATCAAACGTTACCTTGGAATTAACTTAACCAGAGACGTAAAGGATCTATATTCCATAAACTACAGATCACTCTTGAAAGACATTGAAGAAGAAACAAAAAGACGGAAAAACATTCCATGCTCTTGGATCGGAAGAATAAACATATTTAAAATGTATGCTACCCAGAGCAATCTACACTTTCAATGCCATCCCGATCCAAATACCAATGACATTTTTCAAAGAACTGGAACAAACAGTCCTTAAATTTGTGTGGAACCAGAAAAGGCCCTGAATTGCCATGGAATTGTTGAAAAGGAAAAAGAAAGCTGGGGGCATCACTTTGCTGGATTTTAAGCTATACTACAGAGCTGTGATCGACAAGACAACATGGTTCTGGCACAAAAACAGACACATAGACCAATGGAACATAATAGAGAACCCAGAAATGGACCCTCGGCTCTTTGGGCAACTAATCTTTGACAAAGCAGGAAAAAACATCCAGTGGATTTTTTTTTCTTTAAAAGTGGCAAAGCAACTGGGGCACCTGGGTGTCTTATTTAGTTAAGTGTTCAACTCTTGATTTCAGCTCAGGTCATGATCTCAGGATCATGAGATAGAGTCCCACATTGGATTCCACTCTGGGTGTGAAGCTTGCTTGGGATTCTCTCTCTCCCTCTCTCTTTGCCCCTCCCCCAGCTTTCTCTCTCTCAAAAAAAAAGGGGCAAAGTAACAAATTAAAAGGAATATGGAGCCACTATATCAGTTCTGGTTTGCTTATCCTTGGGCTGTACCAGATAAAGAAATAAATTTGTTTAAGCTATGTAAGAAATCTACAGTCTAATGAAAGTGACATGCAGTCAATTAATTTTAACACAATATTCTATATAGAAGTAAGCATAGAGTTTTAGGAGAGCACAGCAGAGAGAGGGATCAAGCACCAAGGAGGCTCCTGGGTTGTTAACAACTAACTTCTCGGTTTGTCCTGAGTTTAATGAACTTGGTTACTCTGGCCATTTAACTGATGCAGACTATCACTTCTAGTGTTTTCATCTTCTCAATCCATACTCACTTATTCCTTGATTTCTTCTTATAACACAACAGATAATTTTTGAAAAATGATCTCATTCTCTTTAAACCATTCTTACATAAGAAAATTTCAACAATAGACACATTCAAATTTCTATCACCTCCATAAAACCCATACAAAACAAAGACATGTAATCAACTTCTATCATATAGCATCAAAATCCTTATGGTATTTCTGGGGGATTGAGGGTAGGCAAAATGGTGAAGGTATTTATAAGTCGTTAGTAAAAAGTTGACTTACATTGTTAATAATATTACTCTGAGTCTATGACAATTATTAGAGTCAACATGTTGACCTTTTTTACCAGGTGGTATTGCTATATAATGGAGTAAAATTCTTATACAATACCATGTTTAACTTTAAACACACTAACAGTTTTGTGTTTACAGAATATAATTGTCAAACTAAGTGCAGAAATGTCACTAAAATATCTTTGAGAAGTTAAAGTTCTAATGTTGCCTCTTGTCTTATTCCTTTTATTTTTTCTACAGACTGGCAAGGATCCACAGATTTACACTAAGGTGTCAATGGGGAATAAGTTTTCAAATGGTGTTACCTCTTCTAAAGATTTTAAGGGAATTGTACCTCTACTTGACCAAAGAGATAAATTGTATAAATCCACTCATTGTTATGCTACTTGTAACTATTTTACAAACCATAGTCATCTAGAATTTACTGAAAATCTATTATATATGTGATGTTGTATAGGGAAAAAGTTTGACATTTCGTTGGGGGAAAAACTGTTACACATAAAACATTTAGTGGAAAACAAAACAAATGTAATTAAGTTTAAATATTGTGGAACTGATAATAAATGCATTTGAGTTTTAGACACTGAGAGGTCATTGTATCTTGAGTGATTAAGGAAGACATCATGGAAGAGTCTGAATTTGAGGATGGGTAAATTGGAAGCGGCAGGTAAAGCTTTCATTAAGCCTTTAAATTATAATAATGGTATGTTTCTATATAATCTGTATATACATGTAATTAAAGACCCTATGTATAGGTGTGTGTAATGTATGAAGTAAATTATATATAACAGAATGTTTATCTGTTTTATATATAACATATAAAATATAACAAATATTATAAATATATTCATAATTATATTTATATGTTATAAGTAATTTATATTCATCATATATACTGTATATTTATATATCATATATATACAACAGATTACCTATATAACTTATTTCAGTGAAAACAGAACATATCAAGCAGTGTAGCTAGATATTTTGCCCATTATGATGTAAAAATTTACGATAAGGTTTCCTATTATTTTTTCCTCCTTTCCTATAAGAAGTGCCATGTGATTTGCAGCACTCTCTATGGTAGGAATATATTTTTTTACCCTACTGCCCCCAACCACAGGTCTTGCTTTGGCCAAAAGAATGTGAGAAAATGTGAGGTGTGCTATTCTGAGAAGCAGCTTTAAGAGCTACTGAGAATTCTGTTTTCCTTCTGCCTTGAGAACATGTCATAAGTATGGACTATTTCTTCAGCTTCAGCCCTGAATGAACAATCAGATGAAGTAGAGTCACAGGGAACCCAAAGATGACACATGAGTAAGTCTGAAGTAAACATTTGGTTTTGTAAATCACTGAAATCTGAAGCTCATTTATCACTACCAAAAATTTAACACACATCAAAATATGTCTTCCTGTTTTCAAATAAATACAAATAAGATTTTTGTTTTAAATAGAAGGCACCTAGGAAAAAAACAAGAGTCATTCCCAAAAAAAGATGCTACTGAACAATTACAAAATCACTGGGGCACTGAGATTGTTGTTGCTATTCCTCCATGTAGTCAGGAACTCCCCTATATGAGTGATACCTCAACTGCTAGCTTAAGTACTAATGGGTACGTAAGGACTTCTGCCCAAACCCCTGCACAAAGAGACTTGACCAAACTTTAAAGAGGCTTCTAGAAGCTTGAGGCTGTGCTCCTGGGATGACCCAACCCTCTTTTGAGTTCCTGTCTGGAAAAGCTAAAAGCTGTCAAAAGAATTTGTTCTAGTTGGCACCTAATGATTAGCCTCAGACTTCCCCTTTCTTAGAGCACTCATTACAAAGGGTTTACAATTGTAAATCCTTCCTTTGTCCCCTGACAAGCACATGTATCTCCTACAACTTTGGGAGTGTCTTTCTTAAGGAAAAAGCCATTCTTCTGAAATGTAATCACCACCAAGGATAGGGCCTCAGTCTCCTAGTCTTTATGGGAGGACAGGACCCTAATTTAGATCATTGCCAGCTAGCATGCACAGGTGGCCTAATTCCATTGACTTTGACAAATACTTTATAATTTTTCCTTCCTCTGACTCTAGTCAAGCTCTAATCCTTTGGCCCTCATTCTCCCTTTAAAGCACCCAGTCTCCCTCATGCAAATAACACTGGGCTTCAATGTTTTCCTCTATTGTCAGAAGTTACTGAATAAAATTTGTTTTCACCACTCTAATTAATGGCTGGTTTTATTTACTTGACAAAGTACACTGGTAATTACTTTAAAGGGCACGTTGTTACTATCTTACATAAAAGCATGCATCACAACATGTATATTTTTATAGGATTCTATCTACCATATATAATAATAAATAGCATTTACTATATTTACATTTACTGTAAAATTTTGAAACTTTACATTTATTCACTTTTTTTTCAGGACTTATTCAAGTGTTAATGATGCAAAGGACCTAAGTCAGCATCTGTGAGATTCTCTTGGACTTCTCATACTTGCAAGATTGCCACTCCAGCTACAAGCATGAAATCCTTACATGTCAGCCTTTGAAGCAGGGAAGGAAACAGAAAGGTGCACAAAAGGAGGTCTCTTCACCTACCTGTCTTTTTAAAATAGAAAGCAAGCAAAATATTTTCCATACAATTGGAGTAGTGTAGCGTTGTTTTAGAGTCAGTTGTTTTAGAGTCCTGGAAGATCAGTTGTTTTGGAGTCCTGGAAGATCAGGCATCTTAAAAGAATGATGCCTGAAATGTAAAAAAAAAAAAAAGTTAACATAGCAGGTGTGAGACTCTGATCCCTAGAAAGGTCTGCTTACAAGGCTGATCCATGGCTGGCATCTGGGAACCTATATGGTAAAGACTTCTCTACAAAATAAAACTTCTGCTAAATGAAAAGGGCTATTTGCTATGCCTAGACATTTTGTACAGTCCTGATGGCTTACGCTACACTTTCTTTCTTCCTGGGAGTCTGGAATTTTGGTACTTACTAGGCAGAAGGTCCCTATATGGCCAGACATCAATAAAAACCTTGGATACTGAGTCTATACTTAACTTTTTAGTAGATGACAATTCATATGTGTTGTTAAATTTTGATACTAAAAGAATTACGCACATCCTGTGTGACTACTGGGAAAGAACTTTTGGAAACTTGACCTGGTGTTCTCTGGAACTTTTCCCATGGCCCTTTCCCCTATGCTGACTATTCTTTGTATCACTTCACTATAATAAATCTTATCTTTGAGTACTGCATGCTGAGTCCTATGAGCCCATGTAGCAACTCATCAAAATTAGTGGTGGATTTGGGGAGCTCCAACAGAAATATTAATATAAAAGATTGCATTAAAATAAAAACCCATGAGTTGAATCTTGAGGGTATCTAGTCCAGTGAATTTCAAGAGGTAGGTGTATGGAAATCCTTCAACTATACGTTGCTGTTTGTTTAACTTATTGAATCTAAGATGTCTGTCCTCTTAGTGATGTTGTCCACTGTCATGGTTACCTCTCATATAAGGGTATGCATGACCTAAGTATTTCACCAGATTTCATAAGTGGTCTGGAGAGTGGCTCATCCAAAAATAAACCTGACCTGTGCCTGGTATCTTTTTTGAGGGCAAGGGAGGGACAGAGGGAGAGGAAGAGAGAGAATCTTAAGCAAGCTCCAAGCCCAGCACAGAGCCTGATGTGGGGCTCAATCTCACAACCCTGAGATCGTGACCTGAGCCAAAATCAAGAGTCAGATGTTTAACCAACTAAGCCACCCAGGTAGCAACCCCCCTGCCATGCATGATATCTTGTGGTGATGAGTCATTTGAGGCATATATCAAGTTGTCAAACTGTATCTCATAGAGCTTGTTCAGATCCTGGGAGTAAAGGGCAGCTCAAGGAAACCTAACCAGAGTCCTGACAGGAATATGAGTAGCCAAGATTTAGTTCTTGGCAATAAGTCAGGCAGGAGGGAGAAATATTGGAAATGCTAGTGTGGAGAGTTTCATCCATATACTGAAAATATCATGAATTGACTTGTATTGCCCTGTGTGAACCACACTAAAGCCATCTTGGACAAATCTACCATGATGACTGTTCTGAAAACTTCTTAAGCACAACCCCCTCTCCTCCCACATTCTTTCCATTTATTTAACCACACCCTTAAGTACATCTTTAGGGCATAACATCCTTGATCTGCCTTGGAGATATGACCATGCCATACACCTATTCTGGAATATTCTCCTCTTGGGTGGTCCCTCATAATGTATTCCTAGCCCCTAGGGCTAAAAAAGCAGGTCTTGAGGGAGGTGGGATTGGGGAGATCTTCTTGGCTTGTGAGTGTCCAAGACATGCTCCTGTCTGTAAGTTCCCTTGAGAAACCATTTCTCATCTGGCTGTACTTCTCAGACTTTGTTTTCAGTATTATGGCTCCATCAGCCTTTGAAGGTCTTTTTGCATATACCTCCCTTTCACAGAACAGGCCCCAAAATTAGGTTGTAGCTCTAACACCCAATGTAGCTGTATTTGGGGAAAGGGCCTTTAGGGAGATAATTAAGGTTAAATGAGGCCATGGGGTGCCTGGGCAGCTCAGTCATTAAGCATCTGCCTTTGGCTCAGGGCATAATCCTGGTGTTCAGGGATCGAGCCCCACATCAGGCTCCTCCACTGGAAGACTGCTTCTTCCTCTCCCACTCCCCCTGCTTGTGTTTCCTCTCACTGGCTCTCTCTCTCTCTGTCAAATAAATAAATAAAATCATTTTTTAAAAAAAGGTTAAATGAGGCCATAAATGTGGGGCTCTAATCCAATAAGACTGGTGGCCTTACCAGTAGAGGAAGAGATACCAAGAGTACATGCACACAGAGGAAGAGGCCATGTGAGGACACAGAGAGAAGACAGCCATCTATAAGCCAAGGAGACAGGTATAACCAAATACCAATCCTGCCAGCACCTTGATCTTAGAGTTCCAACCTCCATACCTGTGAGAAAATTATTTTTTGTTGTTTAAGCCACCCAGTCACTAGTATTTCGTTATGGCAGGTCTAGCTAACATGGAATGGAAATAAAATAATTGAAAGATTTGGCAAAAGTTATCAATTTGTATTCATCCAAGAATACCTTACCAGCAAAGCTGTTATTGAGAATAGAAGGAGAGATAAAGACCTTCCAGGACAAACAGAAACTAAAAAGAAATTTGTGATCACTAAGCTAGCCCTGTGAGAAATATTAAAGGGGATCCTTTAAGCAAAGAGATACCCCAAAAGTAACAAAGACCACAAAGGAACAGAGACAATATACAGAAATAGTGACTTTACAGGTAATACAATGACACTAACTTCATATTTTTCAATAATTACTCTGAATGAAAATGGGCTAAATGCTCCAATCAAAAGATGCAGGGTATCAGATTGGATAAAAAGTGAGACCTGTAAATATGCTTTTTGCAAGAGACTCATTTTAGACCCAAAGACACTTCCAGATTGAAAGAGAGGGGATGGAGAAATATTTATCATGCTAACAGACATAAAAAAAAAAAAGCTGAGGTAGCAATCCTTATATCAGACAGATTAGATTTTAAAACAAAGGTGGTAATAAGAGTTGAAGGAGGACACTATATCTTAATTAAAGGGACTATCCAACAAGCAGATCAAATAATTGTAAATATTTATGCCCCTAATGTGGAAGCAGCAAATTATATAAGCCAAATATAATAAAATTAAAGACACTCATTGTTAATAACACAATAATATTAGGGGACATTAACACCACACTCACAGCAATGGTCAGATCATCTAAGGAGAAAAACAACAAGGTAACAAGGGCTTTGAATGACACACTGGCCCAGATAGACTCCACAGATATATTCAGAGCATTCCATCCTAAAGCAAGAGAATACACATTGTACTCAAGTTCGTGTGGAACATTCTCCAGAACAGATCACATACTGGGTCACAAATTAAGTCTCAAACAGAAGCAGAAGAATGGGATTATTCCCTGCATTTTTTCAGACCACAATGATTTAAAATGTGAACTCCATCACAAGAGGAAATTGGGAAGGAACACATACACATGGAGGTTAAAGAGCATCCTACTAAAGAATGAATGGGTCAACCAGGAAATTAAAGAAGAATTTAAAAAATTCATAGAAGCAAATGAAAATGAAAACATGACAGTTTAGAAACTTTGAGATGCAGCAAAGGTGGTCCTAAGAGGGAAGTTCTAGACTCAGCAATTAGGAAAAAAAAGAAAGAAAGAAAAGTCATCGAAATCAGCAAAGAAGTAAAACTATCACTCTTCACAGATGACATGATACTTTATGTGGAAAACCCAAAAGAATCCACCCCCAAATTACTAGAACTCATACAGGAATTCAACAAATTGGCAAGATATAAAATCAATGCACAAAAGTCACTTGCATTTCTATACACTAACAGTGAGAATAAGAAATAGAAATTAAGTAATTGGTCCCATTTACAATTGCACCAAAACCCACAAGACACTTAGGAATAAACCTAACCAAACAGGTAAAGAATCTGTGCTCTGAAAACCATGGAACACTTATGAAAGAAATGGAAAAATATTCCATGCTCATGGATTGGAAGAACAAATATTTTGAAATGTCTATGCTACTCAGAGCTATCGCACATTCAAAGAAATCCCTATCAAAATACCATCAACATTTTCTCCAAAGCTGGAACAAATAATCCTAAAATTTGTATGGATCCAGAAAAGACCCTGAATAGCCAAAGGAAAGTTGAAAAAGAAAGCCAAAGCTGGCGCCGTCACAATGCTGGACTTCAAGGTATATTACAAAGTTGTAATCATCAAGACAGTATGGCACTATCACAAAAATAGATACATAGATCAATGGAACAGAATAGAGAACCCAGAAATGGACCCTCAGCTCTATGGTCAACTAATCTTCAACAAAGCAGGAAAGAACATCCAATGGAAAAAAGACAGTCTCTTCAAAAATACTATTGGGAAAATTGGAAAGCCACATGCAGAAGAATGAAACTGGACCATTTCCTTACACCATACACAAAAGTAGACTCAAAATGGGTGAAAGACCTAAATGTGAGACAGGAATCCATCAAAATCCTAGAGAAGAACACAGGTAGCAACCTCTGCAACTTCAGCTGCAGCAACTTCTTGCTGTCTCCAAAGGCAATGAAAACAAAAGCAAAACTATTGGGACTTCATCACGATAAACAGCTTTTGCACAGCAAAGGAAACAGTCAAGAAAACCAAAAGACAACCTACAGAATGGGAGAATATGTGTTATCAGATAAAAGCGTAGTATCCAAGGTGTATAAAGAACTTATCAAACTCAACAACCACAAAACAAATAATCCAGTCAAGAAATGGGCAGAAGATATGAAAAGACATTTCTCCAAAGAAGAAATACAAATGGCCAACAGAGACATGAAAAAATGCTCAACATCACTTGGCATCACGGAAATAAAAATCAAAACCACAGTGAGATACCACCTCACACCAGTCAGGATAGCTGAAATTAACAAGTCAGGAAACAACAAATTTTGATGAGGTTGTGGAAAAAGGGGAACCATTGTACACTACTGGTGGGAATGCAAGCTGGTACAGCTGCTCTGGAAAACAGTATGGAGGTTCCTCAAGAAGTTAAAAATAGAGCTGCCCTATGATCCAGAAATTGAACTACTAGGGATTTACCCAAATGATACAAGCACAGTGATATGAAGAGACACTTTCACCCCAATGTTTATAGCAGCAATTCCGATGATAGCTAAACTGTGGAAGGAGCCTGGATGTCCACTGACAGATGAATGGATAAAGAAGATGTGGTAAAGATAGGTAAATAGATAGATGATTAATAGATAGAGAGATAGATAGATAGATAGATAGATAGATAGATAGATAGATAATGGAATATTAATCAGCCATCAAAAATGAAATGTTGCTATTTGCAATGATGTGGATGGAAATATAACTATTTTGCTAAGCGAAATAAGTCAATCAGGGAAAGGCAATTATCATATGCTTTCACTCCTGTGTGTAATTTAAGAAGCAAAACAAAGAATCATAGAGGAAGTGAGGGAAAAAAAATAAGATGAAATCAGAGAAGGAGACGAGCCATAAAAGACTCTTAACTATAGGAAACAAACTGGGGGGTTGCTGGAGGGGAGTTGGTGGGGGGTGGGGTAACTGGGTGATGGGCATAAAGGAGAGCACATGATGTAATGAGCACTGAGTATTATATGCAACTGATGAACAACTGAACTCTACCTCTGAAACTCTACACTATATGTCAATTAATTGAATTTAAATAAAAGTAAAAGAAAGAATATTTTTAAAAAATTGTGCCAAAACAGTTATTTTTTTCTACAGTGGGAAAGGAAGTAAATTAAATTTTAGCTAGAGTTCCACTTCCAAAATTGAAATGTGGGGAGCTCTTTGGACCCACTCGCCAATGAAAAATGTATAAGTGGTAAAATAAAATTACTTAGAAGAACAACAATTTAAACCTTTAGTAATTGATCTAAGAGTTTAAATTAAATTAAATTACATTTCTTGAATAAAATATGCAATACATGATAAAAACATTGGAGTCTGTGGAATTTGAACCACAGTCCAAGTGAGAAGTCCAGAGTTCCCTCCCACATTCAGATCCATGCTCCTAAAGCAGAGGAATCACTATTAGGTAAGTAGGTAACTGTTCAAACTCCCAAATCGATAGTCATGGCTCAAAAATTTTTCAGAGGAGGAGAAAGGGCTTAATAATGAATATCTCAAAAGCTCTTTTAAAAGGAACCAACTTTAAGGGGTGGGGGCATTCAAGCCTAAGGTTACTCTCAGAATGAGATTTTTGGTAGGAAGCAATAAAAATGAGGACAGTAATTTTGGGACACCAATGAGCTAAACTATAGGCCTCTTATTTTACCAGAATAGACAGAAAGAAGGCATAAGAAAAATGAACAGAATCTCAGAGAATGTGGAAAACCATTAGACAAATCAACACACACATGATGGGAGTACTAGAAGGGTAGGAGAGAGAAAAAGGAAGGAAGGAAGGAAGGAAGGAAGGAAGGAAGGAAGGAAGGAAGGAAGGGAAAGAAAGAAAGAAAGAAAGAAAGAAAGAAAGAAAGAAAGAAAGAGAGAGAGAAAGAAAGAAAATGGCTGAACTCTTCCCAAATTTCATGAAAAACTTTATATATCCAAAAACCTCAACAAAGACCAAGCAGGGTAAATATAAAAAAAGATAAATACCCAGATACATCATAGTCAAATGTTGAAAGACAAAAATAAAAACAAAAAATTTGAAACAGAAAGATTGAAAAGATTCATTAGTTACAAGGGACCCCCACTATTATTAATAGCTGATTTCTCATTAGAAGCAATGGAGTTCAGAAGGCAGAGGAAAGGTATGTTCAACATACTGGAAAAAAAAATAAACCATTAGCCAATAATTATACATACCTCAAAAACTAACTTCAAAAAATGGAGGCAAAACTAAGACATGTATTTGTTCAAGATAAATGAAAACCAAGAATTCATTCCTAGCACACCCATCTTAAAAGAAATTCAAATATTAGAAGTTATAGAGCAATTCAGTAATGTGGCGGGATACAAAATCAATGCTCAGAAGTCAGTTGCATTTCTATATGAGTAATGAGACTGAAGAAAGAGAAATTAGAAAATCCATCCAATTTACAATAGCACCAAAAACCATACGTTACCTTGGAATTAACTTAACCAGAGACGTAAAGGACCTATATTCTAGAAACTATAAATCACTCTTGAAAGACATTGAGGAAGACACAAAAAGATGGAAAAATATTCCATGCTCATGGATTGGAAGAAGTAACATAAATTATCTATGCTACCCAGAGCAATCTACACTTTCAATGCTATCCTGATCAAAATACCGAGGACATTTTTCAAAGAACTGGAAAAAATAGTCCTTAAATTTGTATGGAAACAGAAAAGGCCCCGAATCTCCAAGGAACTGTTGAAAAGGAAAAACAAAGCTGGGGGCATCACAATGCCGGATTTCGAGCTGTACTACAAAGCTGTGATCACAAAGACAGCATGGTACTGGCACAAAAACAGACACATGGACCAATGGAACAGAATAGAGAACCCAGAAATGGACCCTCGGCTCTTTGGGCAACTAATCTTTGATAAAGCAGGAAAAAACATCCGGTGGAAAAAAGACAGTCTCTTCAATAAATGGTGCTGGGAAAATTGGACAGCTACATGGAAAAGAATGAAACTTGACCACACTCTCACACCATACACAAAAATAAACTCCGAATGGACAAAAGACCTTGATGTGAGACAGGAATCCATCAAAATCCTAGAGGAGAATATAGGCAGCAACCTCTACGACATCGGCCACAGAAACTTTTTCATGACACATCTCCAAAGGCAAGAGAAACAATAGATAAAATGAACTTGTGGGACTTGATCAAGATAAAAAGCTTCTGCACAGCCAAGAAAACAGTCAAAAAAACTAAGAGGCAGCCTACGGAATGGGAGAATATATTTACAAATGACACTACAGATAAAGGACTGGTATCCAAGACCTACAAAGAACTTCTCAAACTCAATACACGAGAAACAAATAAACAAATCATAAAATGGGCAGAAGATATGAACAGACACTTTTCCAATGAAGACATACAAATGGCTAACAGACACATGAAAAAATGTTCAAAATCATTAGCCATCAGGGAAATTCAAATCAAAACCACACTGAGATACCACCTTACGCCAGTTAGAATGGCAAAGATAGACAAGGCAAGAAACAACAATTGTTGGAGAGGATGTGGAGAAAGGGGATCCCTCCTACATTGTTGGTGGGAATGCAAGTTGGTACAGCCACTCAGGAAAACAGTGTGGAGGTCCCTTAAAAAGTTAAAAATTGAGCTGGCCTATGACCCAGCCATTGCACTACTGGGTGTTTACCCCAAAGATACAGACGTAGTGAAGAGAAGGGCCATATGCACCCCAATGTTCATAGCAGCAATGTCCACAATAGCTAAATCATGGAAGGAGCCGAGATGCCCCTCAACAGATGATTGGATTAAGAAGTTGTGGTCCATATATACAATGAAATATTACTCAGCTATCAGAAAGAACGAATTCTCAACATTTGCTGCAACATGGACGGCACTGGAGGAGATAATGCTAAGTGAAATAAGTCAAGCAGAGAAAGACAACTATCATTTGATTTCTCTCATCTATGGAACATAAGAACTAGGATGATCGGTAGGGTAAGAAAGGGATAAAGAAAGGGGGTAATCAGAAGGGGGAATGAAACATGAGAGACTATGGACTATGAGAAACAAACTGGGGGCCTCAAAGGGGAGGGGGCCATATGCACGGGATAGACTGGTGATGGGTAGTAAGGAGGGCGCGTATTGCATGGTGCACTGGGTGTTATACGCAACTAATTAATCATCAAGCTTTACATCAGAATTCGGGGATGTAGTGTATGGTGACTAACATAATATAATAAAAAATCATTAAAAAAAAAAGACCATCTAACTAATAAGCAGTAAAAAAAAAAAAAAGAAATTCAAAACAAAATTCTTCAGGATGAAAGCAAGTGACCTTGCATGGTAATCTGAATCTACATGAAAAATAATAAAGATCACTGATAAAGATAATTATGAATTATAAGTCAAAATAAATACATATTTCTTCTCTTAACTGATTTAAAAAGCAATTGTATGAAACTATGAGTGTTTGTGTTGTTGGTCTTGTAACAAGCAGTAATGTAATATATTCAGAAAGAACAACACACTATATCAAAAACTAATGATGTACTGTATGGTGACTGACATAAAAGATGTACTGTATGGTGACTGACATAAAAGAGTTTAAAAAAAGAAAAAAAAGAAAAAGAAAAGAAAGAACAACATGAAAGAGGGGGGTGAAAACAAAGCTTTACTGATGTCAAGAAATGAACCAGATAGTAAATAACATCTGTAAGAACAAATGGACAAAATCAGAAAATAATTTAAAAAGTAGTGAAACAATTTTCATGGAATTAAAATATTGTACTGGTAAATATATAGTTGATGAAAAGACAGTATTAAAGGAGGGAGAGAGAAACCAAAAAAAATATGAGATAAACAGAAACAAAAATAAAATGGAAGATATGAATCTGACTTTATCAATAACATTAAATATGAATAGATTAAACAACTAAAGACACAGATTCTCAGACTAGAAGAAAAAATCCAACTACACACCATCTCCAGAAGATAAACTTTAGATTTAAAGATATAAATGGTTTGAATATAAAAAAATAGAATAAGATATATCATGCAAATAGCCACCACAAAAGGGCTGGAGTGGCTATACCAATATCAAACAAAATGCATATCAAAAACAAAAGAAAACAGGGGCGCCTGGGTGGCACAGTGGTTGGGCGTCTGCCTTCGGCTCAGGGCGTGATCCCAGCGTTATGGGATCGAGCCCCACATCAGGCTCCTCCACTGTGAGCCTGCTTCTTCCTCTCCCACTCCCCCTGCTTGTGTTCCCTCTCTCGCTGGCTGTCTCTATCTCTGTCAAATAAATAAATAAAATCTTTAAAAAAAAATTTTGTTACCGGAGATAAAGAGGGACATTTAATTTAAAAAAAGTGTTAATCCATCCAGAGGATAACAATTAGAAGCTTACAAGCACGTAACAGCATCACAAAATACACGAATCAAAAACTTACAGAATTGAATGGGAGAGGGATGAACAGGGGTGCACAGAGGATTTTAGGGAAGTGAAAATTGAAATTACAATGACATGATATTACAATGATGTATACATGTCATTATACATTTGTTCAAATCCCTGGAATGTATGACACCAAAAATGAACTCTAATGTAAACTATGAACTTTGGGTGATAATGATGTGTCATTGTAGGTTTATCAATTATAACAAATAATGGCGCCTGGGTTGCTCAGTCAGTTACGCGTCTAACTCTTCATTTCAGCTCAGGTCATGATCCCAGGGTTGTGAGATCAAGGGCTGTGTTGGGCTTTGTACTCAGTGGGGAGTCTGCTTCTCTCCCTCTTCCTCTTGCTCTGCCCCTATTCCCATGCTCTTGATCTCTCTCTAAAAATGAACAAATAAAATCTTTAAAAAAGTAACAAATATAGCACTTCAGTTGGGATGTTGAAAACAGAGGAGGCTGTGGATGTATGGGGGCAGAGGTATAAGGAAAATCTCTGTATAATCCTCTGAATTTTGCTGTGAACCTGAAACTGCTCTAAAAACAAGGTCCTTTAAAAATGTGTATCAGAATTGAAGGGAGAAATAGATAATTCACCAATAATAGTTGGGAACTCCTAATACCTCATGTTGAACAATGACTACAAGAACCAGTAAGGTAATCAAACAAGACGTCAAAGACTTGAACAAAACAATAAACCAAATAGACCTAACAGACATATATAGAGTACTCCACCAAACAATAATAGGATATACAGTTTTCTTAAGCACACATTGAATTCTCCAGGACAGACCATATGCTAGGCCATAAAACAATCCTTAATTTAAAGGGACTGAATTCAGGAAGGCAAAATGGTGGAGGAGTAAGGGATCCCATTTCAACCGGTCCCTTGAATTTAGCTGGATACCTAACAAACCACTCTGAACACCCACGAAATCAGCCTGAGATGTAAGAGTATATATCTGGATCTCTACAAGAAGAAAAACACGGCTTTTTTGAGAGATAGGATGTGTAGAGTTGTGAATCTGCAGGGAGTTATTGGAATATTAACAGAAGGGGGAGGGATCCTCCATAAGCTGGCACCTGGAAAGTGATATAACACTGGAGGGCAAAATTGGAACCCTTAGAAATCTGCTCTAGGGAGAGACATCCCTCTCTGAAATAAAAAGGCAGAATTATAGGTAGAGCATTGTGGGCTTGGGATACAAGAAGCCTCAGAGCCAAACGGGCAGAGTGCCCAAGCAGTGGAGCCAGGGACCAGCTTAAGGTCAGTGAGCCCAGGAAGGGTCTCTCAGTGGGGATCATCATAAACTGCAAGTCAGGCTGGCTGAGAATTGCTCTTGTCTTGGGCAGCCTAAAAAAAAAAAAAAATCAGGAGCCTGTCCCAGACCGGGCAAAGAATCACAGAATGTTAGCGGCCGGGAAAGGGCTCTAGAGCAGTGCCCAGAAAAGACCCAGAAGATGCGGGTGCCTGTGCAAGCCCGAGCCAAACGAGGTTTTAGAAGCATAAAGGGCAAGGATTCTCCCAGGCCCCTGGGGGGACCTGTGAGAGAGTCACTGTGGGCTTGCACCGTGGGAGGCTGCAGTTTTCAGCAGCGCACACAGAAACAGAGACTGTCTTGGAGCATTTAGTGAAGAGAGCAGACTGCCAGAGGTTTGGATGTGGCCATTTTTGCTCTGACCCTCTTGAAGAGACTTGAAAGCTGCCAGAGAACAAAAGCACAGTAATCTGGTTCCCAATGAGCCCACCCCCCTGACAAGGGGCAGGGCAACTCCGCACTGGCAGGGCTACCTGAGAAACAGCATGGCAGGCCCCTCCCACAGAAGATGGGCTGGGAGAACAAGAGGACAACAGCCCTAGGGATCACATAAAATCCCACCACCAGGGGAAAATTGTATATTGAGCTCCAGGTGTTGCCTCACGGTTTATTTTTCAGATGATACTCTTTTTCTTTTTATTCTTTCTCTTATGCTTTTCCTCTGTTTTTTCTCTTTATCTTCTCATCTCAACTAGCTGTTTAGTATACCAACTTATATTTCATAGCATATTTTTCCACCTATATTTTGTGCTTTTTCACTCCTGTATTTTTTGTGCTTTCTCACGTCTATATTTTTTATAGATAAATGCTTTATTATAGTTTTTTTCACTATTCACTTGTGCTTTCTCACACCTATATTTTTTTCATACCTATTTTTTTGTGCTTTTTCACACCTATATTTTTTATAGATATATACATCATTGTAGTCGTTTTTTCACTATTCAATTTTACCTTTTTATATATACAAGTTTTACTTTCCTAGTAATTTTGAGAAGTAGTGCCCTCTAACAAGCAGACCAAAATACACCCAGGAACAACTGAAACAAACTTCT
The DNA here is from genome assembly GCF_002007445.2 of Ailuropoda melanoleuca. Classification (NCBI taxonomy): domain Eukaryota; kingdom Metazoa; phylum Chordata; class Mammalia; order Carnivora; family Ursidae; genus Ailuropoda; species Ailuropoda melanoleuca. Next base: position 64,637,315 of record NC_048238.1, read on the forward strand.
TTGTCTACACTGAGAGATTATAGCCCTGCTTCCCCTTGCGCTTTCTTTTTATTTTTTTTTAATTTTATAAATTTTATTCTTGTGTTTCATTTTGGCTTTGTTTTATCAGTGGTGGCTTCCAGCCACTCTGGATTTTACTAGGGTGCTTCTTGCTTGGGTTGTGGTTAATATATTCGACTCTGCTCATTCACTCAACCATCCCTCAACAGAATGACTAGAAGGAGGAACTCCCAAAAAAGAAAAGAAACAGAGACAATGTCATCTGCCACAGATCTAATGGATATGGATATAAGCAAAATGTTAGAGATAGAATTCAGGATAGCAACGTTGAGTCAATAGCTAGGCTTGAAAAAAAACATTAATGACAATATAGACTCTCTAAGGACAGAAATGAGATCTTATAAATGCTATGAATAAAATGCAATCTCCATTGGAAAACAGCCAGGGTAAATGAGGCAGAAGAGAGAGAATTAGTGATTTAGAAGACAATCTGATGGAAAACAAGGAAGCAGAGGAAAACAGAGACAGGCTGGTAGTAGCACATGAGAAAAGGATTGCAGAGATTAATGATGCAATGAAACGTTCCAGTTTCAGAAGTATTTGGATACCCGGGGTCAGTTGGGGGGAGAAAGAGAGGGCTAGAAGGTATATTTGAGCAAATCATATCTTAGAGCTTCCGTAATCTGGGGAAGGAAACAAGCATTTGACTCCAAGAGGCAGAGAGGAACCCTCCCAAAATCAATAAAAATAGATCAACACCCTGACATATAATAGTGAAGCTTGCAAGTTTACAGCCCAGGAAACGATCCGGAGAATAGCCAGGGAGAGGAGATTCCTTACATATGGAGGGAAGAATATCAGAATAACATCAGATCTGTCCACAGAAACCTGGCAAGCCATAAAGGGCTGGCAAGACATATTCAGAGTATTAAGTGAGAAGAACATGCAGCCAAAAATACTTTATCTAGCAAGGCTGTCATACAGAATGGATGGAGAGATAAAGAGCTTTCAGAACAGACAGAAACTGAAAGAATATGAGACCAGCAAGGCAGCCTAAATATTAAGGGGGATTCCATAAATGAAGAGAGACCCCAAGACTCACATAGACCAGAAAGAAACAAAAAATCTATGGAAATAGGAATTTTACAGGCAATACAATGGCACTAAATTCATATCTTTCAATAGTCACTCTAAATGTAAATGGGCTAAATGTTCCCATCAAAAGAAACAGGGTTGCAGATTGGATAAAAAAGCAAGACCCATCCATATGTTGTCTACTAGAAACTCATGTTGAATGTAAATCACCTCCAGATTGAAAGTGAGGGGATGGAGAACCATCTACCACACTAATGGACCTCAAAAGAAAGCTAGGGTAGCAATCCTCATATCAGACAATCAGATTTTAAAACAAAGACCATAATAAGAGATGTAGAGGGACACTATGTTACACTTAAAGGGTCTATCCAACAAGAAGATCTAATAATTGTAAATATCTATGCCCCCAACACAGGAGCAGCCAAATTATATAAACCAATTAACAATCAAAATAAACAAACATATTGATGATAATACATTAACAGGAGGAGACTTCAACATTCCCCTCACAGCAATGGACAGATCATCTAAGCAGAAGATCAACAAAGAAACAAGAAATTTGAATGACACATTGGACCAGATGGACTTCATAGATATGTACAGAGCCTTCCACCCTAAAACAACAAAATACTGATTCTTCTTGAACGCACATGGAACTTTCTCCAGAATAGACCACTTACTGGGTCACAAATCAAGTTTCAACCAATACCAAAAGACTGAAATTATTCCCTGCATATTTTCAGACCACAGTGCTTTGAAACTGGAACTCAATCACAAGAAAAAATTGGAAGGAATTCAAACACTTGGAAGTTAAAGAGCATCCTCCTAAAGAATGATTGGGTCAACCAGGAAATTAAAGAACTGAAACAATTCATGGAAACTAAGGAGAATGAAAACACACTGGTCCAAAACCTATGGGATATTACAAAGGCGGTCCTAAGGGGGAAATACATAGCCATCCAAGCCTCTCTCAAAAAAAGTAGAAAAATCCCAAATGAACAAGCTAACGCTATGCCTAAATGACCTGGAGAAAGAACAGCAAATAAGACATAATAAACCAAACAGGAGAAGAGAAACAATAAAGATTAGAGCAGAAATCAATGAAATAGAAACAAGAAAAACAGTAGAACAGATCAACAAAACTAGAAGCTGGTTCTTTGAAAGAATAATAAGATGGATAAACCTCTGGTCAGACTTAGCCAAAAGAAAAGAGAAAGGACATAAATCAATAAAATCATGAATGAAAGGGAAGAGATCACAACTAACACCAATGGAAATAAAAACAATTATTAGAAATTATTACCAGCAATTATATGCCATCAAATTAAGCAAACTGGAAGAAATGGATGCCTTCCTGGAATCTTATAAACTACCAACACTGAAACAGGAAGAAATAGACAACCTGAATAGACCAATAGCCAGTAGCAAAATTGAAGACCAAGTTATTCACTGTTTATTTTACTGTATCTTTTCATGAACCTTCCTCTGCCTTACATAGGAAGATACTGATGATGAAGTGTAACTAATTTCCTGTATTTTAACTCCTCACTGAATTAGCTTATGTAATTCAAGTTTCATTACACCCAGTTTTTGTATATTTATAAACCAGAGAAAATAAGTTCTGTAATGGAAATTCTGACAGATATTTAACTATGGAACCATGAATTCTGACACTATTATTATAGTTAAAGATGTATTAAACATTTCATTTATGAAGTGTCAAGCAACAAGCTGCATGAATCAGAATACTGCTGAAGAACATCACTGGTAATCAGTTCTGCTGAAAACAAAGCTGAATGACAGTAAGCTTTTTAGTTTAGGAGGCCAAATATGACAAGGGACTTTTATTCAGTAAAAAGAAGATATGTACTATCTCTCATCCCTTGTATCTGTCTGGAAGATTAAAAGGGCAGAGTGAAAACAGTCTTGCTTGATTACACAGCTTTTGGTTTTGATTTGCTCAGAAAGAAATTAACAAACACAGTTCTTTCACGAATCTAATATTTTTCTCATCGTGGCACTGCTTATAGCATGTGCTAAAACAGTAATAAAATAAAAAAAGCATTTCTCCAGAAGAATAGACCCATGCCTGTTTGCTCATCACTATATTCTTCAGTTAGAAAAACCTGAATTCAATCAAGAATCTTATATTTAAAAGTTATGCGAAAATGGGTTAATTATCAACTTTTGCACCTCGGTTTTCCCATTTGTAAAATGGGGATGTTATCCACCTTACAGAGATCCTGTAACAATATGGGCAAAACATGGTAACAGGCATACAACAGTGACCCAATGTTAATTCTGTTGTTCTGTTAGATAATTTTATGTGTTTTATGTCCTGCTGCAAAGTCAACTCAATTATCAAGTGAGCTATGAGATATTTGTGGCCCAACCTTCAAGATCCCTGATTCAAACTGTGTGTGCCAATGCCCAGGGATTAGAGCCCCAGACATTCCCAGTTCTAAGAAGCACTGATAGGGTAGTCATAGCCTACACTCTGAATTGATTGAATTACATAGCAGCCCTGGCAAAGAATGGGTGGAGGAAATTGGCACAAGTGTGACTCTATGTGGGGAGTACATTATACTGTAGATATAATGTTTTAATGACGGGGTAAGCTGCCTTGGCCATCCATTATTTTCCTTACACAAAACACTACATTTTCTAGAGAATTCCTGGGATCTAAGCCATTGATAGCATTGTATAAAATTGCTCACCTCAACAAAGAAAAGCTTTTGTGCATTGTACTTAACTGTGGGAAACCCTCTTGTTCTCTACTCCTCCAGAAAGTGGGAGTGTGGTCTTGAATCTCTGCTTAAAACTGGAAGTTTATAATGGTTACTTTTTGTTTCATATTGAAGTATAACTGACAATGCTGTATTAGGTTCAGGTGTATGACATATTGTTTAGACAATTTTATACATTACTCAATGTTCAACACCATCTGTCACTATACATTATGACATATTACTGACTATATTGACTATTTCTATGATGATTATTTTTTTAACTGGATGTTTGACCTCATAATCCCCTCAAAACCATAAAAACAACAATCTGATTTAAAAATAGGTAGAAAACCTGAATAAACATTTTTTCAAAGAAGACATACAGATGACAGTCACATGGAAAGATCCCTCAGTCATCATCAGAAAAATACAGATATCCACAATGATATATCATCTCATACCAGTCAGAATGGCTAGTATCAAAAAGACAAGAAATAACAAGTGTTGGCAAGGATGTGAAGAAAAGGGAACATTTGTGCACTGTCAGTGGTAAAGTAAATTGGTGCAACCACTGTGGAAAACAATATGGAGGTTCCTCAAAAAATTAGAAATAAAAATACATTATGATCTGGACAAAAATATGAAAATACTAACTTGCAAAGTTATATGCATGCATATGTTTATTGCAACCTTATTTACAATAGCTAAGATATGGAGGCAACACAAGTGTCCATTAATAGATGAATGGGCTAAGAAGATGTTATACACACACACACACACACACACACACACACACACACACTGGAATATTAGTAGGCCATAAAAAAAGAATGGCATCTTGCCATTTGTGACAACATGGATGGATCTAAAGGGTAGTATGCTAATTTAAATAAGTTAGACAGAGAAAGGCAAATCTAAAAAAAAAAAAAACAAAAGCAAAAAACAGGGACACCTGGGTGGCTCAGTCAGTTAAGCATCTGCCTTCGGCTCAGGTCATGATCCTAGAAGCCCAGGATTGAGCCCCACATTGGGCTCCATGCTCAGAGGGGAGTCTGCTTCTCCCTCTCTCTTCTGCCCCTCCCCCCACTCCCGGCTTGCTCTCTCTCTAATAAATAAATTCTTTTAAAAAATAAATAAATAAAATATAAAAAACAAAAACAAATGTACAAACCAAAAAACAAATAAATAAACAAACAACAACAACAAAAAACAGACTCTTAAATACAGAGAAGAAACTGGTGGTTGCCAGAGAAAAGATGGGTGAGCAAAATAGATGTGGGGGTTATTTTTATATGTTAAATTGGTTAGGTCAGGGTATGCAGATATTTGATCAAACACCAGTCTGGATATTGGGGTGAAGGTATTTTTTAGATAAGATTAAAATTCAAATCAGTGGACTCTGAGTAAAGCAAATTATCCTACATTATGTGGGTGGTCTTCATCCAATTAGTTCAAGGCCTTAAGGAAAGAAGACTGAGGTCCCTCAAAAAGCAAGGAATTCTGCCTCCACATTGCTTTCAACTCTTGAAACATCAACACACCACCTTGTATTGCCAGCCTTTAAGCCAGCCCTGCAGAATTTGGATTTTCCAGGCCCCTCAATTACATGAGCCAATTCCTTAAAATAAATCTCTGTCTCTCCTTCTTTCACTATCTCTCCCTACACCCCTCTCTCTCCTCTTTCCCTCTCCCTCTTCCTCTGTCTCTTTCAATAAACAGGTAGGTAGATAGATAGATAGCTATAGATATACACATGTCTTATTCACATCCTATTTTGTTGTTGTTGTTCTGTTCTCTGGAAACCCCTAATACAAAGTTCAACAGAGAAAATAGAGAAACTTTACTATTGAAGGGCCAAGAAACCCATCCAGGTAATATCTGATCATTTCTTCATCCTACCTTTGTTAGAAACTAAAGAGAATCTACTGAGAAATTTTTGACTGATATCTACCTTTCACTCACTGACTCCTGGAAAAGAGGAGTCTCCCAATATTGTCTTAAAATTTAGAATATAAAGTTACTATTTTAATAAATGTTTATTGAATCAAAACTATCAATTTGCTGATTTTTTTTAAATTTGAAACTTTCAATTCATAAGTAATATGAATGTAAAAATCTCAAGTAAGGATTTCATGTCATAAGAGGATATTAATTTTAAAAACCTACATTGATTTGTCAAATAGCCTTTGCTTGAAAAAAAAAAAAGGAAAGGTAAAGTACCACCTGTAAGGTAACATAAAGTTGTGTCACCATTTGTCTCCATTTAGCCATAAAAATCTTAATAATACCTCAATATTCTTATTCTAATAACATCCTTACAGTAGGCACAGAGAGGATAAAGAATTATCTTTACAAGTTAGAGGAGAACCAGGACATTATATTTCTGGCTCCCAGCCCAGTAGACCTGAACACCTCTCCAGAAAAATCTTATCTCATTCAGAGGTGCTCATTCACATTCAGAACTTAGAGGGAATCTTTATATTCTCAAAAAAGTACATTAGATTTTATAGCTTTAGCTAAAAATGTGAACTAAAAATGTATAAATGTATTTCAGCAATTAGTTTTTTTTTCCTAATTAAAACTATTAATTCATCTTTCTTAGTATAAAGATTTGAGAGCTTGTTATTCGGTCATTTTCCTCACTGTGGAATTTATCTCGCATCTGACCTTGAATGTCATTAATTTTAATCCTTTCATAGAGATTTGTTTGCGATATGTAAAAATCGATGGCCATAGCACAGAGAAGTCCAGTAGGAATTACTAAAAAAAAAAATCAAAGAAGAGGTATGTAGGGAACAAGGACAGGCCACTCCAAAATGAAAATGTACGACTTTGGCATATTGATTATTCTAAATAAAACTTACATACAAGATAGACAATGCAAAAAACCCCCCAAAGTAAAAAAAAACCTCTGACTCCCCCTTTTTGTCTCCAGAAAGCAAGAAATAAATCTCCCATATAAAAGGTACCCTCTCTATACCAGAAAGTAAAGAGACATCCTTATCACTAGAGATGGGAAATTTAGAGCAAGGAAGGGTGGCTGTATAAACAAACCTAATTACTTTTTACCTATTTACTACTTCAGCTCAAATTCTGTTTAGAATTCCTTAGTAATTGAAAATCCCAGAGTTAATTTTTCATTTTCCTGTCAATTCCTCACAGAGTTATTCTCTTTGTCTAAAAAGTATAAAAACTACCTGGGTCTCAATTTCATTATTGGGCCTCTGTGCACATTGAACTAAATTTTGTATTTTTTTTCTCCTCTTAATCTGCCTTATGTCAATTTATCTCTTAAACCAGCCAGAAGATTTTGAAGGGTACAATGAAAATCTGTTTCCTTCCCTACAGGTATTTCTCATAAGGCCATGATATCATAAGTGTGGCATTACAAAAATACATGAAACCTGATATTATTAAAAAAATATTTTCCAAATTTTTTTAAAAGATTTTATTTATTTATTTGACAGAAAGCACAACAGGGGGAGTGGCAGGGAGAGGGAGAAGCAGGCTTTCTGCTGAGTGGGAAGCCTGCTGTGGGGCTCCATCCCAGGACCCTGGGATCATGACCTAAGCTGAAGGCAGATGCTTAACTGACTGAGCCACCCAGGCACCCCTCCAAATTTGTCTTAAGGAACATATTTAGAAGAGAGAAGGAGGAACCAATGCAGTTTATATAAATTTCAACTACTATGAAAACAATTTTATTGACCTGAAACTATCGTCATGTACTTTTAAAGATTTACTGCCATTTTTAATAAAAACAGCCTGAAAACATTCCATCTTTCTAAGCTATGATGAATGAGCTTTAATTAAAAGTAACTAAAAGAAGAAAAGCCACTAATCATTTTACACAGTCACTGATCAGTAATTGACATGAAATATTTCATTTTCTTGAGGACTTTAAGAGATGTTGTGTACCTAAAAACAACAGCTTGCATGACAGTACATCTATCATTATATGCATCTTAAAAGCAAGAAGGGCATAAATTCATGTCTGCTTGTTAAATCTAATTATTTGTAAAATCACTATTTGTCCCTTTAACAAATTGACACAGTGAAGTTAATGATCCTCAACATATTAAAATTTGCAGTGAATTTTTGCTTACTGAATTTCTAAATCTTAGTAAATGTTTAATGGTGTGGATGACATCATATAGAGGACAGTAACTTAAATTTCTCTGCTAAGTAATAGTAGTGCTACTACTATTATTTATGCATGTATGTGTTTATACAACTCTTAATGAAAATGTTAGTGTTTATTTTTCATTACATTGCTAAATCTTATTAATAATGTATTAAGGAGGGCATGTATTGCATGGAACACTGGGTGTTATACACAAACAATGAATCATGGAACACTACATCAAAAACTAATGATGTACTGTATGATGACTAAAATAACAATAAAAAATTAAAATATAAAAATAATAATATATAGTTTCATGGATAATCACAGTATAAACTATAAACTAGGGTATTATCTTGGCATAGAAAATAACCAGGAATAAAAGCTTATTTTGAAGTATTATGAAGTAGATTTTTAAATTTTTAAATTCATTTTGAGACAATATGAATTTTAAAAAGACAACAGAGCTAAATCTAAAATTAAAATGCACAAACTTTCTGTACACATTTGGCTTAAATGCAGGTATAACACCTTGCCACATTATTTACTGGGTTTGGGGTTCAAAAAACTCAAAGCTCAGCATCAGTACAATTGATCAGAAAATGTCTGATCTTAGTAAATGTCCAAGAATTTAAGTGTGAATAATCTGCTCAACCATATATAATAGATACATTTGAATACAGTTCCAAAGTTTTAGACAGTGCCAACTACATTAAGAGTGTTAATAAACACTAGATTTTCTTAGAACCGTAGATTTCTTTCAGAATCTGTGGAGCTATTGTTTCAGGGCCCACAGAAGTTTAGTTTGAAATCTATAGTGATGGGTCACATAGAGAGAAAAACAAACATTTCCCCCCTATTACAGGAAGGCGATGTGGGGTAGAAACAAAGAATGAGTGCCAGGCTGCCTATGTTCAAATCCTAGTTTTGAGACTTACTAGTTTATACAATCTTGTCAAGTTACTTAATATTCCTGTACCTCAGTTTCTTCATATGTAAAACAGCAATGAAAGTACTAAATTCATTAGGTTGTATAGACCCAATGAATTAATACAATCAAGTCGCTCAATAAATGTTTGTTTTATTTTACTGCTCTGCCCTACAATTTGCAAATACTTTTACATAAACCTATTAAAATAAAACAAAATAAAATACAAGACCTATACAGTGAAAAAAAAACCCTTTATTCTCTCACATGAAGGTTATTTTTGGAAGCAACCAGAAGAGGACATAATACCCTTTTAGAGTTTAAAGAATCATTAGAAAATTAGGGAATTATTGTCTATTTCCTAAACTTGAGTCCAAGGTCCATTCTCCATTAATACATATGTACAGGAATTCCCCAAACAGGATGAACAGTGAGTGGTTTGGAGAATTCATCTCAATTTTTTTTAGTAACCCCTAATTCTTACTAATTTTTATATGTAAAAAATTAACAGTACATCAGCAAATTTCCATCAGTCAATTCAAGACAGAATAATAATAGAGTGCTCTTTCATTTTGCTCTAAACGTGATATTTTCCTACTGCAGAAACATCTAAGGTTTAAGCTGCTGGTATTTATTTTGAAGCAAAATTTTAATACCAAAGATAAGCAGTAACCTTAAAGCCTAAGCCCAACCAAGCTGTTAACAGCAGTGAATCCATTTGGAGATTTTTTTTAAAAACATTGCCCCTCCCTCTCCGGCTTGCCCCCAAAAAGCCTTCAAAGAGAAAGCACAGACATGTGCGCTTATGTGTGCACAGGCCCGCGCATGTGCGCACATATGGAGTGTGGGGAAGGGTGGAGCAGAGGAGAGAAGGTGAAGAGAGGGGAGGAGTGGGGGTGGGGAGAATAGAGGTGGTGAGTTAGAGATAAGAAAAAGTAAACTCAGAAAAAGACCACTGAATTACCTGATTTTTACTGCCTGGAGGCATATTTCTTGCCTCGAAGCACCCCACAGAGCAGTTATGGCTGCTGCCCTAGGCTGCCTGAGGTGGCTGAGACAAAGAACTTCTGGGTTTAGAGCACAGACAAAAGACGCCATCAAAGGCTGCCCACATGCCTCTCCCCCCTCCGCACGTGCCGCCTACGCATATGACGTCAAACAATCCCAGACTGCATCACAATCCGGGATGGTGGGTATCTGTAGGCAATGTTCATGACTCACCATAACCGCGGGTCTCTAGTATCAGGTTTCGAGGGCTGAGTTCCCTCTGGGACTGTGGCTGGAGCCAAGCAGAGAGTATCTGGCCTCCATTCCTCCTTTCGTTGACTGTCTTACACTGAGAGAGATCTGGTCTTGGCGCCTGCTTGAGACCTCCCTCAAGATTTCGCTCAAGACCTAACCTAAGATGAGTGCTTCAGTTCCCCAGTTTGAAATGTCCACACTCTATGTCGGAGACCTGCACCCCGAAGTGAATGAGGCAATGCTGTATGAGAAATTCAGTTCTGCTGGGCCAATCCTTTCAATTCGGATGTGCCGTGATCTGCTAACACGCCGCTCTCTGGGCTACGCTTATGTGAACTTCTTGGTGCGGGCCAATGCTGAGTGGGCTCTGGACACAATGAACTTTGATATTATCAATGGCAAGCCACTGCGTATTTTGTGGTCCCAGCGTGACCCATCACTTGGTAAGAGTGGAGTGGGCAATATATTCATCAGAAATCTTGCCAACTCTATTGATAATAAGTCCCTTTATGATACATTTTCTGTCTTTGGAAACATTGTTTCTTGTAAAGTAGTAACCGATGAAAACGGATCAAGGGGTTTTGGATTTGTGCATTTTGAGAAATCAGAAGCCGCTAAAAGGGCCATTGCAAAGATGAATGGCATTCTGCTGAAAGGTAGCCAAGTTTTTCTTGGGCAGTTTAAACCTCGCAAAGTAAGGGAAGCAGAGCTCAGAGCTAAAGCAAACATATTTACCAATGTTTACGTCAAGAATTTTGGAGATGATGTAGACGATGAATGTCTTAAAGAGGTTTTTGGTGAGTTTGGTTCTGTATTAAGTGTAAGAGTTACGATTGATGAAAGTGGAAAATCCAAAGGCTTTGGATTCGTGAATTTTGAGAATTTTGAAGATGCCAAGAAAGCCATTGAAGGGATGAATGGAAAGGTCCTTAACGGAAATCAAGTTTATGTTTATAGAGCCCAAAAAAACTAGAGAGACAATCTGAACTAAAACATAAATTTGAACAAATAAAACAGTGTAAACTCACTAAATGCAAGGGTGCTAACCTTTATGTGAAAAATCTTGAAGATGATATTGATGACAAACCACTGAGAAGAGAATTCTCCCTCTTTGGCACAATCTATAGTGCCAGGGTCATGATGGAGGCAGGCCACAGAAAAGGCTTTGGTTTTGTTTGCTACACAACTCCTGAGGAAGCTAATAAAGCTGTCATGGCAATGAATGGAAAAATTGTGATCACCAAACCACTGTATGTAGCTATTGCACAAGGTAAGGATGAGCGCCAGGCTTTCCTCACCAAGAACTATATGGAAAGAATCTCAGCTGTGAGAGATGGAGATAATCCTATACTCAACTATCGCAAGATAACATCATCCAATAACATCATACCAATGCTTCCTCAGTCTCAATGTGGCAGTGCACATCTTTGCAAGCCTGTGGTAAGGGCCAAATATCATCCATCTCAGAATATACATTATGCTATCCACTCAGCAACACCTAAGCCATCAATCAGCACTTTCATACAGCCACAAGTGCGAGGGGTCAAGTCAACCTATCAAATCACCAATATGACAACCTCCAAAATAGCTGTTTACCCTCAAACTTCTGCCTTAAGACCACATGCAAACCAAAGATTCAAAAAAGTTCCAGGTATTGCAGATGTCCGCAGGCCTCTTAAATTTAAAGTAGGAAGGCCAGCATCTATTCAGAAGCCTATCCCTGTTGGTCATGATATTTCAAATGTGTCTGTGTTGGCATCAGCTACAACTCAGAAGAGTATCTTGGGTGAAAAGCTGGTACCTCTGGTTCAATCCATTCACCCAACTCTGGTTGGAAAAATCTCTGGAATACTGTTGGAGATGGATGATGCCGAAATTCTTCATATGCTCAAATATCCTGAGTTTCTCCGTGCCAAGATTAATGAAGTGATCCTTATTCTGCAGTCCAACCAAGCTCAAGTTATTGCCCTGAAAGCTAATAACAGCACTCCCAGTATCCAATTTATGTAAAATGAAGCTCCTGCTTGGAGAAATGAAATTTCCAAACAACAAAAAGCATAAGCATTGGAGAAAATGATGAGAGTAAAAACAATTTTTTAAAAGAAAAATAAATTTATACTTTACCAAGCAAATGTCAGGTTTCACTACTGGTATTTTATTATTCACTTTTTAAAAGTAAACAGAGGGGTGCCTGGGTGGCTCAGTTGGTTAAGTGACTGCCTTTGGCTCAGGTTATGATCCTGGGGACCTGGGATTGAGCCTCAAGTTGGGATCCCTGCTCAGTGGGTAGCCTGCTTCACCCTCTCCCTCTGCCGCTTCCCCTTACTTGTGCTCTCTCTCAAATAAATAATTTTTTAAAAATTTTAAAAAATTAAAGTAAATACAGAATATAAGGACAGGAAATAAAAAAGAGAAAGAGGAAAGAAAAAATTAAAATATAGTATTTTCAAAGGATGTAGAAGGACTATGGCAAAATTACACAGAAAACAATAAATCAGTTTTTATCTTTAACATTTTTCTTATAAGTAGTATAAAATGACACCAGTGTTTTACATTCTAGAATGTGGTATTTGGATTTTACTTGGCAATTACTCAATTATTCCAAAAGGAAATGTAATTTGAGTTTTAAAATTCTTTAGTAAAAGATGAACAGAAGGTACAAATATGAAAGATTCCAATAGCTACAACTATTTCATGAATAGCTTCACAAAATATTACAATATAAAATGGAAAATTCTAAAGAAAATTGCAGTATATATAAATACATATTATTGACCTAAATTAAAGCATTTTAAGTAAACAAGCTTAAGAGACTGAATAAGAACAGAGACAATACCATGTAAATTTTTTAAAGCAAAATTTCCTCCTTTTTTATTATTATACTAAATCCAAACTGTTGACCAAAGACAAGAAAAATAGATCAGAAAAAATAATGCCATCCATAAAGATTTATATTTTTCTTTGTTTTAAAGTTAAATACATCATTTTTGTTGAAAAATTTTTGTTGAAAGAACAGTTTTAGATTTCATACAAACAATTTGTAGTAAAAATTGTTCTGTATGAGAGATAAAATTTTAGGATTTTTCATAAAGCAGTTGTTTAGTTAAAATTGTGTAAAGAAATGAAATATTTGATAACTCAGACCTATAATCTAATAAAAAGACAGGGCTAGTGAATAGCATTCAACAAGTCCTACTCTTAAAAATGGAACTAAAAATAAAGAAACTAGAAAAGTTATGTTTTGAGCTATATTTACTTGGTTTACTATGATCAAAATCTCCATTACTAGGGTTTCATGCATGCTAACTTAAAGAGTACAGCTTAGACTAAAATAACTGGCAGGTAAACTCTTAGCTAAATGGGAAGAAGGAAAAATTTAATGCACAAATGTAAGGAGAAAATAAAAAATTCAAATTTAAAAAATTTATAGTTTCATGTTTTAACCTTGGATTACTCCAGTATCTCAGATGTTCTCCATGTATAAATATATAATTCACATTACTTAATTGGGTACTAAGACAAACTTCTTCAGCACTCCATACGGGCTGCTCCTTCAGGAACAACTTCGGCATAAAACCCATTCCAAGCAGTGGCAAATCTGGACTGATTTAGAATCTTTTAGTTTCTTTGTTCTTTGGTCTTTCTACCATCTGCTAAGAATGGGTGTTTTACAAAAGAGTGTGTTTGCCCCAAACACAGATTGCCCCTTTATTTGAGAAGCAAGGATTTGACCTCTGACCTAAATAGGCAATAATTGTTCAAACTCAGTGTGACTGTACAGTTAGAACAGGGCCAAGTGATGGGTGAGATGACAAGCTGCCCAACTGACTGGCAAAAAAAGCCATAAGCATTGGACCCACAAACAAAATATGAATCGTTATGGGGGTGGTTTGAAAAACTCACAGTTTTATTGTTGTAGCTTGCCTGAGTGAAGCTAGTGTTGAGGCTGGCCTAGAAATAGCCACTCCTTTTAGCTGGGCCAATAACCTGGCAGATTTCATTGCAGTGGTTTAGACCAATGGATTGAAGATCAAAAACAAATGTTTTGTTTCAAGAAACTTCTTCTTTTTGGGAATATACCAAGTAAGATGTACTAACTTCAGAGATTTGTCAGAGACCTAATTTGGATGGGACTATATGCCAAATGGCAGTGGTAATGGCAGAGATATCTTCTTGGATAGGGAACTGGTATTTGTAAAGGAGGGAAGGAGTTAATGGGAAAGAGTAAGCAGAAGCAACAACAATCATGGGTGATAATAGTTTAATAGGCATGTCAGCCCAAAAAATGCCAAATATTTTAGACTTGAGAAAGAGAAGAGAAGTGGCAGGACAGAGTAGAAATAACAGAGCAATAATAGGAAGCATTTCTGTAATCAGCACTTGGATATAATTCTAGAGATGCACAAATTCAAGGTTAGGATAAAAAGGGAAATACTAAATTTGAGGCAGGTTTTTGTTCCATTGTTTTGAGCTGAAGCTGCTCACTATCTGACATCTTCTTTTTCCAGTTTTTATGAGAAAGCTGTCTCCTTTATGTCATCGTGTACTTCAGAAAAGTTTTGAGAAACCTCAGGTTAGGGACTCTGGTTAAAGTAGAAGTTGAGTTTTTAAGAGGTGCATATTTCTTTAGCTGCAACACAAGGAACCAAAGATGTATCCCTTGTAGCTTTGCTGTCCTTTTAGTGATAAGGAGGACCTGCTGGAGGTCTTTCCAGTGGGGCACCAGAGCAGTTTTTTTTTGTTGGTGTCTATTCCAGTAGATTAAGTGAACTGATTATAAGTCCAGAAAGTAGGGTGGCTTCTTCAGAAAGATGAATTGACCCCGTTGGTGATAGGTCTGAGTATATTGCATTAGTCCTTTATATTACTGGACAATATTTTCCTGCAACAAAGTAGAGCTTAAAACAGGAGTGTAGTTTCTAATCTCTTTCGTCTGCCTGTGACAAACACATAGGTCATAATCTACGTTTGCTATTAGGGTCAATGGGACAAGCTTAGGCCCAGGTAGTTTTTTGTCTTCAGAAAGCTTAGCAAGTTTTGATTTTAAAGTATTAGCTCTTTCTATTTTTCCTGAGAAGTGAGCATGGTAAGGACAATATAATTTTTGGCTAGCAGGCAACATATTACAAAATTCCTTAATTATGGTCCTGGTAAAATGAGTAGCTCTTTACTAGAAAGTTAAGTAGGAAAAAAAAAACTAATCATTTTTCAGCCACAATAAAAATAGCTCCCTTTCAGCAAGTTTAGAAAGCCTTTCACCATTTAAAAGAGCAGACAATGATAAGCACATATTCAAAGTCTTGTGATGTAGGGTATTCTATAAAGTCCATTTGAGATTATTCAAATGTTCCCTTGTGGTTCCTATCTATGTGATACCTTTACAAAGTTTTCTAGAGTTATGAGTCTGGTAGGTAGGACATACACTGGAGGTCCTTATCTGCTATAAAATTAAATCCTCCCCTTTAATGTTGTTCCAGAAGAGTTTTTATGTTTTCTTTACTGTGAAGGGTCATAGTGTGCACATTTTTTCCCCAAGATCCATTTCAGAGTGTCTGGAGAGACTAATCAGTCATCTTGCTACCTCTATAGCCATGGGATTAGAGAGCACACCAAGATTTCTCCAGTTATCTTTTTTCACAATCTGATGATTGTGATTTCAGTTTGCTCATAAACTTCATAAAGTGATCTGGATTAATCAAATCAACTTTAATTTACTGACTTAATTAAACCTGGGTAAGAGTAACTTGTTTAACATACTGGTCTGCTGAGATATTTCCTTTTCCTTCACAAGTTTATTCTCTAGTATGAGCTTCAACGTTAATTGCAACCAACTTTTTAGGGACAAACGAGGCATTTAGTAAAACTCAAACTTGCTCACTGTGCTTAATGGGAGCACCATCAGCAGTTGAGAAACCACGTTGCCTCCATAACATTTGGAAACACAGCCAAAGCATATGCTGTCTATTTATGTTAGCCATTTCATCCTTTGCTAGCTGACAGGATCTAGTCAAGCTAGTTTATCTAGTTGTGCTGGTTTGACTTCAGAAAAGGGATTATTCAATAAATTCTTGGAAAGTGATAACAGTATATCCAGCTTGAAAATATTCTGTTCATTCTTAAGATGTGACCCATCTACAAGGAATTAAAAGTCTGAGTCTAACAGAGGAGTTCAGAGTGAGGCAGGAAACATTTTTGGGTTAATGCTAAACAATTACTTTCTCTGAAAGAGGGGAAAAGATAGGTAGCTGGATTAAGGGTATGACAACTATGGATGTGTTATGATTCACCTTGCCCTTTGTTGGATCTGCTGTTCCCTTCCATTAAATGGTATCAGATGTCAAAACATTCCACACAGCAACCACTGAGAGCAAGGGATTCAAAGGTTTATTACTCTTTCAGGAATTGGCAAAGTAAGGGGAATCCCTGGGCAAGAGTGCCAACCAGTCAGAGGACCCTCTAATATCCAGAAGGAGAGATGGAAAGAGCCTCATAGGCACATTTATAGGACTGGTGCTCATGGGTGGGATTTTGTTGAATAATGTTAGGGGTGATACTAATTTCAAATCACCTACCCCTTTTGGGGGGGGATGAAAAATCAAAGGGATAGTACCCCTAATGTTTTGGGATTTAGGGTTCCTAGGGTAATAAAAGAAGAGGCTCCGTGGATTGTCTAATGACTCATTAAAATTCTATATTTTTCCACATCTGTAGATGAGGTAGCCTAGAGGACATTAGATATTAAGGCAAACTCAGAAAATTTAGGTAATTCTAGAGTAAAACAGACTTAGAGACACAAGAGTCCAGAGTAAAGTGGAACCACTTAATATGGTATATTTGACTTTCAGAGTCTGGGGAATCAAGAAAAAAATCCTTTGAATATGCACCTAATAGTAGGTAACCATCGAGCAAATTTTACCCATTGATCTAATTTTAATAAATTAGTAGAGGTGGAAAGACTTAGTAAAAAGTCTTCTGGAGAAGTTAAGTTTCCCTAAGAGACAGGGAGTGTGAAGTGGACAGAGAAATGAGAAAGAAAAATTGTGTTTGCTAAGTCCCAACACCAAGACCTTTTTATGGCTGAGAAAGGGTGGTAGGAAATTAGGAGAGATTATTGGTAGACAGTGTGGCTCTAATGTCTACCAAAAACAATATTGGATAGTCATTTACTAATATGGCTATTTCTCCTTGTTGATCCAGAGACAGTTAGGGCACAGGAGGAATCCTTCCTCAGAGAGAAATTACTGTGTTTCTGATTAAGTATCCTGTTGAGTGGCTTGTTTACTGGCCAAAGAAAGACAGCTATGGACCCAGTAGCCTTTTTATTTGTAATATCTTCAAGTATCGATCCTTACCTGCATTGTGTCTATCAAACTGTTTTAAAATGACAGTGCTATGATTTTGCAGTGTGTGATTTTCTTTATGTTTATTATGCTATCCTCAAAACACTGGGCCATATGGTCTTCCAGCCTATATGATGCTTCAAAATAGCATGTATTTTAGGCTAAGGGCCACTAACAAAAAGGTGAAGCTTGCCTGTGGCAGTGTTAATGTGAATGTCAAACCCTGAATATTTTCTAATTGTGGTTTACAGTTGATGTCTAAAATTAAGAGACAGGGGCGCCTGGGTGGCACAGCGGTTAAGCATCTGCCTTCAGCTCAGGGCGTGATCCCAGCGATCTGGGATCGAGCCCCACATCAGGCTCCTCTACTATGAGCCTGCTTCTTCCTCTCCCACTCCCCCTGCTTGTGTTCCCTCTCTCTCTGGCTGTCTCTCTCTCTGTCGAATAAATAAATAAAATCTTTTAAAAAAAATTAAAAAAATAAAATTAAGAGACAGATTAATTGGATTATTCCCCAATCTGAGGGGAAATCCCCGGGAATTGCCTTTAAAAAACTTTCTTCTATCCCCAGTGCTTTCACTTATTTGAAGGGGAATGGATAAAGGCTCTACTCTAAGGGTTAAAAGGAACTGGGAAAGGGAAGAAGAAGAAAAATAATGGAGGCTGAGGAGCAGCCTCTCCCGGAGACTAGAAGAGTGGCACTATAAGGTGCAGAAACAGAGTTAAGGGCAGGTCTTTGGGGAGGGAGAAGGCGGAAGTTGTTTTAAGAGAGGCCTCATAAGAACTAGGAAGATCAGTAGGAGAAGAAAGGGATAAAGAAAGGGGGGGGTAATCAGAAGGGGGAATGAAGCATGAGAGACTATGGACTCTGAGAAACAAACTGAAGGCTTCAGAGGGGAGGGGGGTGGGGGAATGGGATAGGCTGGTGATGGGTAGTAAGGAGGGCACGTATTGCATGGTACACTGGGTGTTATACGCAACTAATGAATCATGGAACTTTACATAAAAAAAATCACCGGTTGTAAGAACTCACAAAAAAAAAAGAGAGGCCTCAATAGATTGGAATCTCTTGAATTGTTTTCTTTTTTCAGCTTCTTTGTACTAGTTAAAGAAAGTTGCCCATTGTTAGTTGGCTATTTTATTCTCTTTTTGTTTTAAGGCACCATGAAAGGAGCCGCTAATTTCAAATTTATGTTCCCTGAGGTCACTACTTAGCCCATGATAAGAGATTACAGATAGAAGAAGGGAGAAAGGCCTTTTTGTACCTTAGGACAATTATCTAATTCTCTGCTTGGAAATATATTCCAGAAAGATTTAAAGGAAACAGAGGTAGTGCCTTTAGTCAGACAGTAGGTTAACCTTTTCAAAGATTCAAAGCCACAATCTCTGTGTTGCAGGAAAAATTCAAGCACAGGAGTAGGAGGAAGCCTTAACACCATACCTACTTGTAGTTCCAGAAAAGGGAGGATGCCTGAGTTCCTTGATCAACTCTGTCCTAGTGTGAAACCTCAGCAGGAGAAGGGTTCAGTCAGACCGCCTCTGCATCACAGAACAAAAATGTCAAGAAAAAAGTATCGAAGTGACTCAAATAGATGTTAAGAATTTATTTAAGTGATGTACATCAGAAAGCAACTTAAGACCTGGCGACTCTGAACCAAAGCAGAATTGGAACTTTTATACGGTGAGAAGAAAGAGGTGTGTGACTGAATTTGTTCTCTATCACTGTGTAACAAGCTACCACAAATTAAGACTTAGCAACTTAAGACAGCACATATTTATCACTTCACAGATTCTGTGGGTCAGGATTCTGAGCATGGTTTAGCTGGGTTCTTCCATTCAGATTCTCACAAGATTGCAGTCAAGGAGTCAGCTAATCTACATTCTTTTCTGAAGCTTGAGAGTCTCTATCTCACATGATTGCTGGCAGAATTCAGTTCCTTGCCATTGTAGAACTGAGGCTTTTACCTCCTAGAGGCTGTCCTGAGGTCCTGGCCATATAGAACTTTCCATAAGCTGTTCATATTATATCAGCTTACTTCTTCAAGGTCAGCAAGAAAGCCTCTTGCTCCATTCTGTGAAAATGAATTCTTCTATAATATAATCAAGGGGGAAACATACCATAACCTTTTGTCATATTTTTATTGGTTAAAAGCAAATCAAGGATTCTGTCTGCAATAAAGAGATTATATAACGGAGTACATCACTGGAATTCACCTGGGTGTATGTCTGCCACAGTGATTGTGGTCTTGCCCAAGGTTTTAATTTTTTGTTTGTTTGTTTTGCCTTGCTTTTGTTTTTGTTTGTTTTGTTTTGTTTTATCTGTAACTTCTACAAAAGTTACAGCTTGAATGGTTGGAGAGATTTTCAGTTTTTCATGCTGTCTGCTAGGGATTGTTGGTACAATCTCATTTTTGCTGCTGTGAGAACAATTCGATAGAAAGCTATCTTTATAATATGTGAAGGCTATCTGTTAACTTTCTAATGCCAGTTGAAGCTCAGAGGAAAGTGAGATAAAAAGTGAAAAAAATAGTAGTAGAAGAGAAGACAGAGAAAAAAGAAAGAAGGCAAAGGTAGAAGCAAGGAAAACTGGGGCTTGTTTTAATTCTTTTACAGCGCCAAATAAATGTTCATGTTTTATTTTTTTTTAATTTCAGTGCACTTGACATACAATATCATATTAGTTTCAAGTGTACAAATAGTGATTCAACAAGTTTATAGATTATGTTATGCTCACCACAAATGTAGTTATCATCAATCACCATACAACACTGTTACAATATCATTGACTGTATTTTTTTATTCTGTGCCTTTTATAACTGTGACTTATTCATTCCATAACTAGAATCCTGTATCTTCCACTCCCCTTTACCCATTTTCCCATTCCCCCAACCACCTCCCCTCTGGCAACCATCAGTTTGTTCTCTGTATTTACAGGTCTGATTCTGCTTTTTGTTTATTCATTTGTTTTTTGTTTATTCATTTGTTTTTTGTTTGCTTGTTTTTAGATTTCACATATAAATGAAATCATATGGTATTTGTCTTTCTCTGTCTGACTTATTTAACTTAGCATACTACCCTCCATCCATGTTGTTGGAAATGGAATGATCTCATCCTTTTTATGTCTGTGTGATATTCCATTTGTGTATGCATGTGTGTGTGTATATATATATATATATATACCACTTCTTCCTTTTCCAGTTGTCAGTTGTCTATTGATGGACACTTAGATTGCTTCCATATCTTGCTGTTGTAAATAATGCTGCCATAAAAATAGGTGTTTTTTTTCTCCTCTCTTTTTTCTGATTTTATGTATTTGGATACTTTTTTTTCTTGATCAGTCTGGCTAAAGGTTATTAATTTTATTTATCTTTTCAAAGAAGCAGCATTGATTTTTGCTTTCTCTCTCTTTTTTTTTTAGTCTCTGTCATTTCTTTCTCCTCTGATCTTTATTATTTCTTTTCTTTTACTCACCTTGGGCTTTGTTCTTCTTTTTCTAGCTCCCTTAGGTATAAGGTAAGATTATTTATTTGAGCTTTTTATTGGTTCCTTAAGGTAGGTCTGTATCACTATGTATTTCCCTCTTAGAACTGGTTTTGCTGCATCCCAAAGGTTTTGACCTATTGCATTTTCATTTTCTTTCTTTTTTTTTTTTTAAAGATTTTGTTTATTTATTTGACAGAGACAGCCAGCGAGAGAGGGAACAGAAGCAGGGGGAGTAGGAGAGGAAGAAGCAGGCTCCTAGCAGAGGAGCCTGATGTGGGGCTCGATCCCAGAATGCCGGGATCATGCCCGGAGCCGAAGGCAGATGCTTAACGACTGCGCCACCCAAGCGCCCCAGCATTTTCATTTTCATTAAGTATTTTTTTTCTTTTATTTCTTTGTTGACCCATTGATTGTTTAGGATCATGTGGTTTAACCTCCACATGTTTGTAGGGTATTTTAGTCTTTTTTCTTATGATCGATTTCTTGATTTGTACCATTGTGATTGGAAAAGATGCATGGTATGATTTCAATCTTCTAAAATTGATTAAGGCTTGTTTTGTGTCCTAACATGTGACCTACTCTGTATGCACTTGAAAATAATGCATATTCTGTTGTTTTTGGATGAAATATTCTGTATATATCTATTATGTCCATCTGGTCTAATGTATCATTCAAAGACACTGTTTCCTTATTGATTTTCTGCCTGGATGATCTATTCATTGTTGTAAATGGGGTGTTAAAGTCCCCTACTATTATCATAGCACCATAAATTTCTCTATTTATGTTCATTAATATTTGCTTTATATACTTAGGTGCTCCAGTGTTGTTTGTGTAGATATTTATAATTGTTATATCCTCTTGTTGGGTAGATAACTTTATCATTATTTAATGCCTTTGTTTGTCTGTTGTTACAGTCTTTGTTTTAAAGTCTACTTTGTCTGGTTTTTCTTTGCTTCCAAATGCACAATAAATGGTATTCTGTTCCTGCACTTTTAGTCTGTATCTGTCTGTAGGTCTGAGATGAGTTTCTCATAAACAGCATATAGATGGGTCTTATTTTTTGGTTTTTGTTTGTTTGTTTTGATTTGGTTTTAATCCATTCTGCTACTCTATGTCTTTTGACTGGAGTATTTAGGCCATTTACATTTAAAGTAATTATTGATAGGTATGTACTTGCTGTCATTTTGTTATTTGTTTTCTGGGTGTTTTTGTGGTTCTTCTCTGCTCCTTTCTTCTTCTCTTGGTCTCTTTCTTTGTGATTGACAAATTTCTGTAGTGTTTTGTTTGGCTTTCTTTTTTGTGTTCATCTTCTGTAGGATTTGGGTTCATGGTTACCATGAAGTTCTTATATAACATAACTATATAGCAGTATATATTAATTTGATGCTCATTTAAGTTCAAACACATTCTTTAAAAAAACCTTCTTTTTTTCTCCCTATTCCAAGTTTTTCTATATTTTATGTATATGTTGTCATACTTTACATATGTTATTTATAACTTTCTTACATCTAATTACAGCTATTTCTTTTCCACTTAAATAAGTGCCTTTAACATTTATTGAAAGGCTGGTTTAGTGGTGATAAAAACTTTTATCTTTTGTTTTTCTAGTAAACTCTTAATCACTCCTTTAAATCTAAATGATAAACTTGCCAGTAGAGTACTCTTGGCTGTAGGTATTTTCCTTTCCACTTTTTGAATATATTATCCCTTCTTTATGTCTTATGTCCCTTTGGGATTGCAAAGTTTGTGCTGAAAGATCAGCAGTTAGCCTTACACATTTTCCCTTACACAAAAAGTAATTTTTTGCTTCTCTCGTTGCTTTTAAAAATATCTCTTTATCTTTAGACTTTGAGATTTTAATTATATTGTGTTGTGGTGTGGACATCCTTGGTTTTATTTTATTTGGAACTCTTTGTGCTTTTTTGATCTTGATGTCTATTTCCTTCCCAAGGTTAGGGAAGTTTTCAGCTGTTATTTCTTCAAATATGTTTTCTACCCCCTTCTCCTTCTTCTTCTTTTTCTTCTGGAACTCCTATAATGTGAATGTTTGTTTTCTTGATGTAGTCCAAGAGAGCTCTTAAATTACCCTAATATTTATTTATTTATTTATTTAGGATTTTATTTATTTATTTGAGAGAGAGAGAGCAGGGAGGAGGGGCAGAGGGAGAGAGATGCAGACTTCCTACTGAGCAGGAAGCTTGACATAGGGCTCGATCCCTGGACCTGGAGATCACAACTTGAGTCAAAGGTCTGAGCCTTAACTGAGTAAGCTACCCAAAAGCCCCACTATCCTCATTAAAAAAAAAGTCTTTTCTCTTTTTGCTGTTCAACTTGGGTGTTTAACGTTATACTGCTTAACAGATTGCTGACATGTTCTTTTGCATCTGCTAGTATACTGTTGATTCCTGCTAGTGTGTTTTCAATGTCAGTTATTATATTCTTTAACTCTTTAACTTTTTTATTGGTGCTTTATTTATATTTTCTAGTTCTTTACTGAAGTTCTCACTGAATTCTTTTGATTTTCTTTCCAGACTGGTGAGCATGTTTGTGACCATAACTTTAAAGATTTTTTATTATTTATTTATTTGACAGAGATAGAGACAGCCAGCGAGAGAGGGAACACAAGCAGGGGGAGTGGGAGAGGAAGAAGCAGGCTCATAGCGGAGGAGCCTGATGTGGGGCTTGATCCCATAACGCCGGGATCACGCCCTGAGCCAAAGGCAGGCGCTTAACTGCTGTGCTACCCAGGCGCCCCTATGACCATAACTTTAAATTCTTTATCAGGCATATTGCTAATCTCCATTTCATTTAGTTCTTTTTCCCGGGTTTTGTCTTGTTCTTTCTTTTGGAGAATATTCCTCTGTCTCCCCATTTTGCTTGACTTTCTGTTTGTTTCTATGGATTAGGTGTAACAGCTACTTCTCCTAAACTTGAAGGAATGGTCACATGTGTGGTTGTCCCCATTTAGACTGTGCGTGGTTGCTGACTTTTGCTTGCTAGCTTGAACTATGCCTGGGGTGGGCTAGAGGTCCTGGGGCTTTCCAAACAGTGGGTGCAATGTCAGGACAGTTGAAATTGAAGTGGATGCAGGCTGGGGTGTCCTGGGTTCTTTGCACTGAAAGCACCTTGGTGAAACAGCTGAAGTTGAAATGGGTGTAAGACAGGATGCCTTGGGCCACTCTGTGCAGAAGATGCCCTGGCAGTGTGGCTGGAGGTGAAGTAGGGTGTGGGCTGCTATGTCCCTGAATTGGGTGCAAGCAGGGGTGTTCCACGGTGCTTAGCATGGGGGGTTGCCCTGGCAGATGGCTGGAACAGATGAAAGACAGGCTGGGATTTTGGGGGGGGGGTACTCCAAGCAGTGGGCACCCTCAGAGGGCAGCTGAATCTGAGGCAGTTGTCATCTGAGAGATTCAGGAACACTCTGCACCAGCAGTGAAAGCCATCTAGAGTTGAAGTGGAATGGGCCTGGAATGTTCTGGGTTGCTTTGTATCTGTGTCACCTTGGCATGAAGGCTGGAGCTATAGTAAGCTCTAACCAGGTTTGTCTCAGTGTGCACTACCCTGCGGCTGCCTTGTTGAGACAGTTGGCACTGATGTGGGTTATGGGTCTTAAGATCACTGAGGCAATGGGACAGTTAGGGCAACCACATGGAACACTGGTGCTTTCAAGGAGGTAAGGTGGAGCACAGATCATGTACATCAGCCCCTTTTACAAAGAGTGTTCCAATAGCACCACAGTCATGTGGTAGAGTTCTAGGTTTGGTTCTTTTTTTATTTTAAAATTTTATTTATTTATTTGAGAGAGAGAGAGAGAGCTCGAGGGAGAGCATGAGCAGCAGGGGCTAGGGGCAGAGGGAGAGGGAGAAGCAGACTCCCTGCTGATCAGGGAACCTAATGCAGGGCTCATCCCAGGACCCCGGGATCATGACCTGAACTGAAGGCAGATGCTTAACCAAGTGAGCCGCTAAGGCACCCCTAGGTCTGGCTCTTTTATATGGCCATTGTTCTTTTTAAACTATGGTTTTTTGAAGAAAGAAAGAAAATTTTTAAAAAGAAAAAAATATAAAAAAAACAAAAATATAAAAAGAAGAAAAGCTAAGATTGTGGCTTATTTTTATCAATAAAACAAAATTATCATGTTTTGGAATGATTTTAGATTACCAGGTGTTGAAAACATAATACAGAATGTTTCATATACTCTTCCCTCAACTTCCCTTTACTTAACATCTTACAAAACTGATGTCTTATTTATCAAAACTAAGAGATTAGAATTAGTACACCAATATTAACTAAACTACAGACTTTATTAAGATGACATCAGTTTTCTGTTTGTTTGTTTTTTTTACTAATATTTCAGGAGGTAGAGGGAGCTAGATGACCTAAGAAGACCCTAGGCAGAGAAAGACAATTATCATATGGTTTCACTTATTTGTGGAACATAAGGAATAACATGGAGGACATTATGAGAAGGAAGGGGAAAATGAAGAGAGGGGGAATCAGAGGAGGAGACGAACCATGAGAGACTATGAACTCCAGGAAACCAACTGAGGGTTTCAGAGGGGAGAGGGGTGGGGGTATGTGTTAGCCCTGTGATGGACATTAAGGAGGGCACATATTGCATGGAGCACTGAGTGCTATAATCATGGAACACTATATCAAAACTAATGATGTACTGTATGGTGACTAACACAATATAATAATAATAAAAAAAGAAAACAAATGAGCACAGGAAGAGAGAGAAAGAGAGAGAGAAAAGAGGGCCCTAGGCTTGCCCCATCCTTTGAACACAGGTAGGTAACTATCAAATCATTCTGAATACCCAAGAAATTGCCCTGAGGACTGATAGAACAAACTGAAAACTAGAGGGAGAAAAAAGACCACATCAAAGAAAGTAGAAAGTGCAGAGACATGGTTTGGGGGAGAAACAGATCACAGGTGCTGCAGAAGGGAAGGAGCCCTGATCATGGAGAAAGGTGAAAGAGAGTGGAGTGCACAGGGATATGCACAAGGAGAATACTTCCCCAAAGCCATTGGCTGGGAAAACAAAAGGGGTTGATTTTCATGAGTTTTTACAATAAACAGGGATTGAGGAATGGAGTTTTAAAGTCAGCAGGTTTGGCAGAGATAAAGCCCTGAGGGTGCTGCCCTACTTATGAAGAGAGGGCAGAAAAGCAACCCGGGTGTGGGGGGGGACAGCAGCATCTGAGGGTTGCCTAAGGCGCTAGGGGAGAGACTGTTCACTCTTCTTGTAGCACATGTGTGAGAGGTGGCATTCGCAGAGATGTCTCTCCAGAGACAAAAGAGCCAGTGGGCACCACATCCCTCCTCCACCCCTCAGCATAGGTACAGAGATAGCTGCTGTGGGTGGATAACACAGACACTGACGATTTAGCCTACTTTGCTCCAAATTCCTTGCCCCTGCACTCTTGCGCAACTGCCCTTTTGGGTCAAACCTGCATCAGTCTCAGTGGAGTGAGACCCTCCCTCAGAAGACCAGTACAGGTCCCACTATACCAGTACCTAAATTTAAAAACTGTCCAGGAGAAGCTGGCTATGGGAGGGATAAGGGATCCATGGGGCTGCAATGAAGCTTGGGAATACATGGGTGGTTTTGCAAACAATGTTTCTTTTCTTGATACATTGTTAAAATGATTCAAATGGGAATTTACTCCATTTTTGGTGGGAGCTGAATATTATCTGGAGTCCCAGAATAAAGATAAGTATCACTGAAGATAATACCTGGAAGTATCTTAAAGGCTTCTTAACTCTCTTACAAAACTAAGATTTCTTCAATATAGCCTACTCATCTGTGTGTCTTTCCCTTAAAGAATACTAGTAAGATTTAATAAAGAAAGAAAACATGTTTTATTTATTTATTTTTAAAGATTTTATTATTTATTTATTTATTTGACAGAGATAGAGACAGTCAGAGAGAGAGGGAACACAAGCAGGGGGAGTGGGAGAGGAAGAAGCAGGCTCATAGCAGAGGAGCCTGATGTGGGGCTCGATCCCCTAATGCTGGGATCATGCCCTGAGCCGAAGGCAGACGCTTAACCGCTGTGCCATCCAGGTGCCCCGAAACATGTTTTAAAAAAATGCCCAACCTAAGCTTATTTCCTAGTCCTCATACCCAATAATCGGTCAATAGAGGAGTCGTTTAATGCCTCATGAATATATGAACTCACTCAACATATCCAACTCAACTGAACTCCTTATCTACCTTCTGTAAACCTGTTACCCTTTTGTGTCGCTTTTTTGGTAAAAGGCAGCTTTCTTCTAGTTGACCAGTTTGGAAATGTGAAATTCATTCAAGATCAGTGTGTCTCCAACTTTTTGGCCTCAAGACCCTTTTATACACTTCAGGATTATTGATGACCCTGTGGCAGGGGGAGAATAATTTTCCCTCTATCATTCTAGATTATTGGCTGAGACTATCCTGTAATAAAAAAGATTATAGGAGAAAAATTAATTTCAAACTTATGAGGCCCCCTAAAAATGTGAGATCAAAAGGCAACTGGACAATTGAAACTTACATGTCATCCTAAGAAAAGAGATAGCTAAGGAAAGAGATAGGAGTCTGGCACATCAAAAGGGAGGAAGGTATTTCACAGGAAGATGAGAGGAGGAAATGTTTGGTATACAAAGTGTTTGCTCTTTCATGCAGATAGATTTCTCAGATATAAAAAATTATCTCACAATAGCTCTCTTCCTAATACAGGCCCCTTTTCTAATTTCTTTTTGTCAGTCAAGGGGGAGGTAAAAAAACTTTTCTTAATTCTGTTGGGTATTGATTGCCTTCAGCTCCACATACCAAAGTGGCATGTTTTGTGACGTATATTTTGCTACATTTCAACCCAAGCAGATTTTATTTACATGGTTCAAATGTATTAATATTTACATATTAAAAATTTAAATGAGAAACTTCAAAACTACTATAAAATAATAAACACGTTACATGTTAACTTATGTTTTTTTAAAAAATAAGTTTTTTAAATTGAAATTTTAAATTGAAGTTTAAGATAAATTTGAGAGAAATGGCATTTTTATATGCTTTCAAATCGATTTTCCAGCTTAATGAAGACATTGTGATTCTCATATCTGCTTCTGCATGCAAGGTGTTGTAAAATATTGTTTAGGTTGAAGTATGTGAAGAAAATCTGGCATCACACATATAGTTAGAAAAATGAGGACTTGCCTGAAAGTTCTCAAGGACACCAGGGTCCTGGGACTTCATTTTTAGAAGTGTTGCTTTAGATAACTTTCTGATGCCTCCCTCCACCCTACCATGAAACCAATATCCTAATCTTGGCAATTCTGTATTTAAAATAATCTTTCCTATCTGTCCTGTCTTCTGTGTCCTTATTAAAACTTCTTTCATTTATAACTTTATAATTTCTCACCTGGGTTCTCAAAATACCTTCCCATGCTATTTATGTATTTATGTATTTATTTAATTTTAATAATATTTTTTAATTATATTATGTTAGTGACCATAGAGTACATACCTGGTTTTTGATGCAAAGTTCGATGCTTCATTAGTTGCGTATAACACCCAATGCACCATGCAATACGTGCCCTACTTACTACCCATCACCAGCCTATCCCATTCCCGTATCCCCCTTCCCTCTGAAGCCCTCAGTTTGTTTCCCAGAGTCCATAATCTCTCATGCTTCATTCCCGCTTCTGATTATCCCCTTCTTTATCCCTTTCTTCTCCTACCAATCTTCCTTCTTCTTATGTTCCATAAATGAGTGAAGCCATATAATTGTCTTTCTCTGCTTGACTTATTTCACTTAGCATTATCTCCTCCAGTGCCGTCCATGTTGCAGCAAATGTTGAGAGGTCATTCTTTTTGATAGCTGGTAATATTCCATTGTATATATGAACCACATCTTCTTAATCCACTCATCTGTTGAAGGGCATCTTGGCTCCTGCCACAATTTAGCTATTGTGGACAATGATGCTATGAACACTGTGGTGCATATGGCCCTTCTCTTCACTACATCTGGGTATTTAACCTGACCCTGCAATCAGATTTCCCTTCTGTCCTCAGAATGATTTTTCTGTTTTTTTTTAAAGATTTTTTTATTATATTATGTTAGTCACCATACAGTACATCCCCGGATTCCGATGTAAAGTTCGATGCTTCATTAGTTGCGTATAACACCCAGTGCACCATGCAATACGTGCCCTCCTTACTACCCATCACCAGTCTATCCCATTCCCCCACCCCCCTCCCCTCTGAAGTCTTCAGTTTGCTTCTCATAGTCCATAGTCTCTCATGTTTCATTCCCCCTTCTGATTACCCCCCTTTTCTTTATCCCTTTCTTCCCCTACCGATCATCCTAGTTCTTATGTTCCATAGATGAGAGAAATCATATGATAATTGTCTTTCTCTGCTTGACTTATTTCACTTAGCATTATCTCCTCCAGTGCCGTCCATGTTGCAGCAAATGTTGAGAATTCGTTCTTTCTGATAGCTGAGTAATATTCCATTGTATATATCGACCACACCTTCTTTTTTTCTCATTTTTTTAAATTTTATTATTATATTATGTTAGTCACCATACAGTACATCCCCGGATTCCGATGCAAAGTTCGATGCTTCATTAGTTG